>NC_031770.1:13319114-13684649 GCF_001522545.3 Parus major | reverse complement strand
AATATCATAAATGATATGAAAAAGATTGAGCATCAACAATGTACAAAAACTGAGTAGAATTACAGCCATAAAATATGTTGGGCAAACCTCAGAACACCAATTGGCACACAAACTATTTGATAGCTAATAAAATACTTGAATTATTTAAAGTACAGTACATGAAGAAAAACAGTTGCAATATTTTGTACTAAATTGTGCAACTCAGATAAATACTGGAAATGCATAGTTGTCAAATTTATACCAAAGTTGATTCTATGGGACTGGTTTGAAGTTCACTGTGAGGTATTAGGCAGAATAAATTTAGTTCTCAACTTCAATTTACAGCTTGTAGGAGAAGTTTTCCTGCAAGGGAATAACATCTCTGCCATCCACGGTGGGTCATAACAGCCTGATTTTCTGGAACACCCCTGACAGGAGAAAGATTGCATCCAATAAAACAGAAGTCTCCAAAACTCCCAAATTCACAGCAATTGATTCATAATCTATTAAATGAGGCAAATGATTTACAAAGGTCTCTGTTCAGACAATGAAGGGAGTTAATATCTTCAGACTGAAGTGGCATGCACAGTTTTTCTAGATTAGCAAGGACGACATATATTATTTACCAGCTTGGGCATTATTATTCTTTTGAAGCTTCCATTTATGTTCAAAGACAAGCTATAAAACAGAGAGTAGCAGAGCTGTTCAGACTCACCATTTGTCTTTAACAAATGACCTTCTCAAAGCTCTTAAAGTGTCTTGAATATGCAAACTCCATTGTACCAGAACACCTTCAGCCCCACAGGAGAGCAATAAAAATGACCTGGGAAACCTTCTATTACAATAACTATTCTAAATGAAAGTACTAGCCATTTCTGAAGTTTATTAATACACTAGTGTATATTGTTAATAAATTAGTGCATTAATAAAATGTTAAGGTGACACTCCTATGAAACTCTTGTTTAATTCTTTTCTGGCACATATACATGTGGCCAGTTCTCACTGAAAGACCTTCAGGTCTTAATGGTATCCGTCACTGTCCTCTACACTCCGCTTTGCAAATGCATATATCACAATTTCACTTTAAGTTTTAAAAAGATGAATTTCTAGCTGTCTGGTCTGCAGAGTAGAACCTGAGAGGATGAACTGTGGGTTGCAAAATGAGGAAGTTATAATTATGGCAACACTGCAAGGGTTGTGCCTAGTTTGTAAGCACTTATCTTGAAGTACTGCTATTACTCATGTTTTTGTTACATCTCCTAAAAAGACAGTGACTTGCTGCAGAAGAGCCAGATTACCAAATGTAATGCCTGGACTACTGATATGTAGAGAAGGGCTGATATTTGGTCCCTTTTTTGGAAACAGCAGGTGAGGAAACATCCTCACTGCTGCCACTGCACAACTCAGCACCAAGCCAAAGGATAACTTTGTGTGTAGGCCACTGCAGAGCAACAGGGGACATGGGTTGTTTTCAGCACTCAGACAGAGTTTTAATCTCCAGGCACATCCTGCCCTGCTTTTCATCTGCAGAGCTCTCCTTTTTTTAGTAAAAGTATCAGCAGTATCAGGAAGAGCTACAGGGTCTGTAGGATTCTTCCCTCCCACTCCCTATCTCCTCATCTCACGTGTCTTGGTTTCCCAAAGCTTCAGACCTGAGATGAGGACGGAAATACATGGGGAAATCATTCCAGATGCTGTGGTTCAGTGTAAACATATCAATCATGACAGGCTATTTCTGATGCATCATAGCAGCATCTGTTGAGTACAATAAATTATGCTTAATATGAAATATAGTTTCTATTTACAGAATAAGAAAACCCGTAAGTTCAAACCAACAGTCTGGAATTGCATGAAGCAAAACACTCTATCCAAAATGCTGCTAAGACAAGGGAAAAGCACCCTCTAAAGCACACTGTGACCTTTCAGTGAGATGATATCCAGTCAATTACATGGCTGCCATGGAACTCAGACTCTCAGTGAGGCTGATGGCACATGACCTTAACAATAAGGAGCCATTTGATATTTATAAATAAATAAATCCAAAACAGAACCAGAGAAAATCAAAACAGCTGCAGGACAGTAAAGGGAAGCATCATCACAGTGCATAAGAAAGAAGCAGAAAAAAGCTCTTAAAAATTATAACGCTTACTTCAACGATGCTGACTGATAAAGGAGGAAGAATTTAGAGAAAAGAAAAAAAAATAATCTCAAAGAAGGAAAGAGACTGAAAGCCAAAGGCCATGCCAGTGCCAAAGCCCAACACAGCTTTGACATGGCTGTAATTTATTCAGAGGTCAGAGCAATGCAGGGGATCAGAGTTTGACCCTCTTTTCTGGCCTTGCAGTCTTTCCCTGGGTTTATTTCCTCTGGTGCCACATCCCCCATCATATGCTCCTCTCACCCATCCTTAGAAGTTATTGGGGAAGTCAAAGCTCTGCCAGCAGGAGCTAAGGGCTGTGCTGAGCTGGATGGGCAAAGGCTGCCACAGGCAAGCTCAGAAGCTGCAAAATAACCTGGACAGGGTAGGACACAGGCTGTTATGGGGTGGCTCTGGGGGACTCAGAGGCTACACACATGGCTGAAAAACTTGTTATGGTGAGCTCTTACCCTTTCCAAAACACCCTTTGAAAAAACTCTCGTGCCAGCCACAGCATTGTAGCCACTAAACTGCCTTGTGTGCCAGATGTTCAACATTTAAGCAGTGTTACAGTTTAGTTTATGCTAATAAATGAAGCTACACATCAACTCAGATGCTTACAGTTTACTCTATGTAGAGAGACCTTTAAAAGCAGCTTGTTTTCAAAATCTGTAGGCAAATGTGAACAGGCAATGATTAGAAATGTGTTTTTAGAGTCTGTGGGGATCTAGATCGAGCCCTCATCTGGGAGCTGGGACCAACAGATAATGCCAGAGGGGGACAAACAAAACTATGGATGAATTTACTCTGTGTAGCCTGGTAATGTGAAAGCAGGTGCAGTGACATGTCTTCATTATTACTTAATCTTTCCATCTCATAGATATGGGGATTGGGACAATGATGGGGATTGGAACTGTGGTGTAGAATACTGAACTGAGATAATCTAATTTACTTTAGTGTCTGCATCGGTATTCAAACTCAGCTGTTCATGAAGCAAAACAAGAAAATACATTTTGCCCCTTTTCTAAGCCATTTTTTGGCTGTTTCAATTATTTAACTAAGCTTCTCAGCGAAAATAAATGCCAAAACAGCTTTACAGAAACCTTCTCAGAGAAAATACAAACCCACTGAGCACAAAAACACGAAGAAAGGCAGAAAGATGAAAAACTTATTTCATTCCAAGCATGGATTGACTGCATATAAATTAATCATACTACATAGGGAAGAGCAAATCTCCCTGAGATATAATGGTGTCATGTATCACAAAACAGATTCAGGGCACACCATGGTGGAACTGAGCATGAGTGACAGCAAAGGTGCAGTGCCGTGGCAAATGCATTTATGATCTTTAAAAAAAAAAAAAGAAATAAATCAGCATTTGTTGATAATTACCTCTGAAAAGAAAAGAAAAACAACTGCAGGACTTAATAGCACCTGCTCTCAGTCAGTCTACGGTAGAGCACTAATGGTTATGGTGAGGGAGGGGATGCTCTGCTTCCTGCAGAGATCGAAGAAATGATGCTCATTTAACATGAGAAGAAATGCAAGAAGATGATCTGATAATCAGGAAGTCATAAGATTAAAAAAAAAAAAAGCTTCAGGTGACATACAGAAAACAAAATCTCTTATTTTATATTGCCAGATTTGTATTTCTAATCATTTAAATCAGAAGATGCTGATTTATCTTTTACAAGAAAAGAACCCTTTGCCTTGTAATGGCAATGTAATGAATATCAAAAAAAAGGAGTGTCAAGACCAATAAGCATCTGTCACAGAGACAGAACTGTAGACAAAGCAGGATCTCAGGGCATCTTCAGACCCTAGGACTACTTTGCCCTAAGTTAAGAGGACCCAGGCAGGATTTTGCTCACAAGTTAAACGATTACTCTCTTCAATGGAAATAAACAAGCAAGCAAAACAAAACAAAAACCCCAAACAAACAGGAAAAAACCCCAACACACAACAAACAAGACCCTCCATATCCAAAAAGATTTTCATAACTAGCTCCCCACACCTTTTTGCTGGGCATGTGGTCCTTCACAACACACCACTTACACCCTTAGCTTACAAATCATCTCCATG
The DNA here is from genome assembly GCF_001522545.3 of Parus major. NCBI lineage: Eukaryota > Metazoa > Chordata > Aves > Passeriformes > Paridae > Parus > Parus major. The sequence goes on along the minus strand of NC_031770.1, from coordinate 13,680,451 downwards.
GCAAACAAAGCTGTTCAACCCCACCAGCACAAACACACATTGCATGTTGTGAGTGTTAGTAAAATATATCCTAAGCATCCCTTCTCCTGTTCCTATTCAATGACTTTTAGGGGAGGCAGGCTTCGTGGACACAAAATTACTAGATTCCAACCTGAGGGTATCTTTTTCCACCTACAGGCTTATGTATGTTTGTCTTACTTTGGAGGAAACTTCACCAATATTTAATACCTAATGACTAGACGTCAAGAGAGCTGCTATTCTACATCTTATGAAGTTTTTTGGGGCAGAGGAAGGTTCCTCCATTAGCTTTTAGAAGTTCAATGTTTGAAAACTGAAGCTTTTGATTAATTTGTAAAGGCAATTAGGGATTTACAGCTGTGCAAGAGAAGAGAAAAGGAAAAAAAAATCTCACTCTGAGCTTGGTGTTCTCAAGATAACACCAGAGTTCAGTGGAATTTCTGAGTTAAAAAATGTCCCATGAGATAACAGTCTCAGTTGAACACAGTGGACTGCAGAGGTTCCTCTGTGTAAAGGTACAGACCTGCATAAAGGAAATAATGAATGGGTAACCAGCCAGCTTGCAGTTTGCATTTCATCAAAACTCAGAGCTACTTTCCAGCACAGCAGGCAGTGAGCTTGCCCTAATTACTGCCAGGGATACCCAGATGCTTTTGTCAGCTCTTCAAGCACGGAGAAAGATTACCAGCAGGCAAGCCAGCCATAGGATCAAGGATGGCTCCTAACAGGAGGCTTGTAAAAAATCCACTAATACTTATGTTCTCTACTGAATGGAAGAAATCTAAACACCTTATAAATCTGAGATCAAGACAGATTATTCATATACAGGATTATCCTCCACGCTGGAGAAACAAACACACTCAATTAAAGAGAGAGTTATCGCAACAAACTCTTTTTTTGTGCCATTTGTCCAGCTGCAAAGCAGTGCCTTGAGCAGATAGAAAGGCACAGCCATTCAGCAGATGTGACTGCCCGCTGAAGGGAAAGGACGTGGCAAAAAGATGTGGGGTCCAGCATCTCCCACAGCGTGGGTTCAACCTCTTCCTGGCTCCAGTGGCAGAGGAGGCTGGCACCCAAAGGATTGTGGCCATTTCACCTACACGGATAGTCTGAATGAAGTAAAAGCAATTACTATTTTTCACATTTTGAAATTACATGGAGAGGATTCTCCATTCTCTTGCAAATTGAATTTCACAAGCTTTCAAAGCAATTTGGCTTAAGCTTGAGAAATAGACTCAGCAGCAGCTCTTTATCCAGCAGTTGTGGGGGAGGCCAGTGACTCTTATCACTGATTTCAGCATCTGGTTGAAACCAGCACAAATTCTCTGTCACCATACAAAATACAATTACCTTTTTTACTGTCCTCATGTGAGAGAAGAAAAAAAAAACCTGTTTGTTTGAAAAACCAGGACTGCAGCTTAACCTGGAATGCTTTCTTCTGTTTTGTTATATGATTTAAAAAAAAAAAAAAAAAAAAAAAAAAAAGTCTGATTAATGCAGTTCAGAGCTGTGTGCATCGTAAATCTGTAACCATTATTATAATTATATATGGTAAAACTCACATGGGACCCAAGCTCTCTCCTGCCCTGTCTCTGCTGATTGCTGAATATGAACTGGTCACTGGCAAAATGAACAGAGCAATCCCTTCTCCCTAGCAAAAGCTAAAGAGACATGCTGATCATAAAGGAGGTGCTAGAAGTTAAATATTTGTGTTATTGCCATTATGTTGTTAGGAGTATGATCTTCTTTTGAGCAAAAGAACAGAAAATTTGGAGGGAGGGTCCTCTTGTTGCCACAAAAGCAGCCAAATTGGCATTGGATGCCTCTGTGTAGGCAACTGTTTCGAGTCCCACATGACTTCAAACAATGCTCAAGTCAGAGTCAGAAAATTTGTTCAGCAAATTAAACACACTACCTGAGATGGTAGGATAGTATTCAGGAAAAGAAAGTCTTATCCCAGCACAGATCTATTGCTTATAATTTGTCCTGTATAAACAAACACTGACTTTGGGCCTAAATCTTTGATCATCTGCAGATGCCACAGCACACAATATTGGGGTCTACCTGAGTAGCTGGTGGTTAGGGATGGACTGCAAACCCAGGTGGTTCACTGTCTCCTTGCCTATTTTTCATTTCAAATTCTCATCCCAAGAGGTCCTGTATTTTTTCTTTTTACTTTTTTTTATGCACAATAAGAAAATTCAAATTTTGTAAATCACATTCTCCTCTCAGCTACACTGATGCCCATAACTGAAGTCAATAGAGTTGTACCACAGTGACTGAGAATTTGGCTTGCTCTATGAAACAGTTATCAAACAGTTTGGTTTATTTGCCAAAGTCAAGGATCTGTTACCATTTACTTTCTGTCCATCTCTGGTGCCAGGGTAATACACATTTCTGATCCAACTCTCAGAGCATATTCATTTGTAAGTAAAAAAAAAAAAAAAAAGAGAAAGAAAATTAAGAATTAGCTATTTGGATGCTTTCACTGGTACTAATAGCTTTTTGTTCTTCTTGGGAGAAACAAATTCTTTCAGAGAAACAAAAATGTACGTGCTCTGACAATACTAAGAAATTTATCAGCACAGCCCAGGGAATTTCCTCTCCAGTCCACTATTTGCAGTTTTCTTAGTCAAGAGTGGCTGCAGGTCATTCCATGCAACATCTGCTGCAACCCTCTGTGCTTTCAATGGATGTTTGCACTCCAGGTCCCAGAGCACAAGTGAAAACCAGCATTAAATGAGAGCTTTGCTGCCAGCCTGGGCAGAAAAGGACTGACATCATTAGTAATATCAGCCACATTTATCCCAGCTCTTCATCAAAATCAGGGATGGAAACTTGGAGAAAGCCATCACAATTTGTACTGGAGAAAGTTATACTAAAATTTATATTATGTCACAATATTGACATATCTGAGGTCTGCTTTTGTTTATGGCTTTGTGTATTCACATTTTATTTTCTATCACCCTGTATCTTCTTAAGCTTCACAGAAACTGATATAACTATGGGGTATTCTAAGATTAATTACTCCTATCTAACTTCTCAGTGTCTTCATTGTCCAGACTTCATCTTTACAAAGAAAGGCCTCACAGCTCCTAAATACCTTCTATTCAAGATTCCACAGATCACTTCTCTCCCACAGGAAGTTAAATACAGGCTCTTGAGGTAAATATGACAGCAGAGTATGTAAGAAAACAATCTGTCAATTATTCATGTATTTTTAACTGTCAGTAGTGTTTCCACAGCAAGTAGAAAAAAAAAGGAGGAGAGCTGACAGAGTAATGAGCCTTCTTCTCTAAAGATCACCAGTAAATCCAAGTAAATAAATCCTACTGAGTAAATCTTCCCCTCAAGATCACCTTATCACTCTCTACAACTCCCTGAAAGGTGGCTGTGGTCAGGTGGGGTTGGTCTCTTTCTCACGGCAGAGCTGACAGAACGAGAGGACACAGCCTTAAGCTGTACCAAGGGAAACACAGGTTGGATATTAAGAAAAAGTTTTTCATAGAAAGGGTGGTAAAGTATTGGAATGATTTGTCTGGGGAGGTGGTGGAGTCACCATCCCTGGATGTGTTTACAAAAGACTGGATGTGGCACTTGGTGCCATGGTCTAGTTGAGGTGTCAGGGCTGGGTTGGATTCGATGATCTTGAAGGTCTCTTCCAACCCAGTGATTCTGTGATTCTGTAAATGCTCTGCTGGCCACAAAGAACCACAATTAAGAGAATGCTGACACTGATAATTAATTAGACATTTAAAATGAGCAAATAGGAGTGCACTTTACATGCTCTATCACCTCTGGGTGAGGTTTTGTAGAATGCAATTCCCAGGTGCTCTACTTGGACAGAAATATTTCATTCATTTCAAATTTTTAGTGTTACAGAACAGTGGCTCAGATATCAGAATCACACCTCATGGCACATCTTAATTAGAGAGATGAAAGAAAACAGAACTCCTTCTTCTGTAGGGAATGAATGAGAACTGATTGAGATTTTACCTTTAGCTTGACCTAGGTTGAGATGGCACCAGAACAGACATTATTATTTCTAATTTCAAGAAAAAACTTGATTCAAAAAGACTTGAAAAGAACATGTTTAAATCCCTACCAATCCCAGAATTTATTTAAGAACATGTTTAAAGAAAACACATGTATTTAAATACTATCTTGAACTGGAATTCCTCTGCATACTGAGGCTCCACATGCATCATCTGAAAAATCTCATGTGCCTTAGTCATTAGCAATAGATTTTATAAAATTTCCTTTTACACTACTGAAAAAAAATAAAGCAATTTGAATGATTACAGCCAACACTCAGGAATTGCACTATTACAGTTCTATCTTACTGTTAGTATTTGTAAATAAAATTGTACTCACACTGTGGCTTTCACCCCTGCCGCTGCATTTTTCTCTTCTTTGACCAAGGAATGCCAGCAAGGAGTTTTACTCTAAATTCCTATTTTCTCCCATGGGCATATGGACTCTCCTTGTTACCTGACTGAAACACCTGAATACATTTTCTTTAATATTTATCTATTTTTCTTTATTTTTTTCCCCCCTTTGGCTCCATCTACCTATGTCATGTGAGTACAGTTTATTACTGATGACCTTGCCAAAAAGAAATCTTGCCATTTGGTTTGGTTTGGTTTGCCAGTCACCTGAACAGCATGAGCAAAATTTGCAAGTAATTCTGTGGAAAACATGTGCTTAAACTCTGAGTCTGAGCTGAAATATGAAAAGCTGCATATTCAGAACAGCAGGGGAAAAATAAAAAAAAAGAAAGAAGGTACTCTGTGTTACAAAACCATTCTTGTTGAGTTTTCCAGCTCATTTTACCACCAACCCATGACTACAGAGGGGAAACAACAATTCACCTTGTCTGATGTTCAACACTGAATTAAAATCAAACCTTGTTGCTTCTTCAACAACGCAAAAACCTCCACCTACTAAGATTAACAATGTTGCTCAGTGTTCATCATTATTATTTTAATATTGCACTAGAAAGATGGAATTGCCATATGGTGGAATTATCATGTCAGACATCTGTTACCTCCCTCTTATGGAAAAAAAAAGCACTTCAATCTATTCACATACTAAGCAAGCTGATAGCTACTATTAATACATAAAGATATTTATTATACAAAGATGTTGAGTGTAGGATTAAATTAATTGTAGGGTTTTCTTTAGAGGTTTACCTGTATAACACTAAAAACATAGATAATGCTCTCTATTTCTCTGTGGACTCAGCACTACAAAAACCATTGCAAAAGTCTGAATACTGAAGTCAGTAAAGATTGCAGAGGAGGCACTGCCTCAACAGATTTGCAAAGCTTTTCAAACAGTTGACTGAAAACATTGGGCTGATCTCAGCCATTTACAGATTTATGTCTAATTAGATGAATACAATACACACAAAACACTTTTCAAACACTGGTCTTATTTAGATTTTAATTTTCTTTTTTTTTTTTTTTTTTTTTAATTTGCCTGTACTAAACACTAAGAAACAATAAGTAAAAAAAAAAATCACACAGAAATAGGTTTGAACAGAAGTTTTCCTTTTCTTTCATTCTTGGTATGCTGCTGATAAAAATTGAAAAACCATTTTGGGTTATCAAAAATTATTCTTCCATCAATAATTGGAGAGGGCAATAATCACATCCTGACCCCTTCTCTCCTGCATATGGTTTTAACCATGACTGTCATTTCATAAGGAAAATATTACCACTGCCTTTATGCCTCATTTAACTATAATATTTGGCCATTTTGATCACTTTAGAAAATATTATTTCTAAGACTATTCCTGTGCATGGTGACACAAGCTACCACTACCCACCCCAGGGAGAAAAAATGCTAATGTCATTATCAGGGAAATATTTTAAGTGTTCATGCTATCCTAGTTGCAACTGGACATCACCTCACCATAAAAATGTAGCAAAAAAAAATATGTTTATACACTCAAATACATATGCAAATACTTAATTTTTAGAAGGCAGCACATATCTAGCTACCACTGCCATCCTACACTGTGGGATATGAAGGTATTGATAATGCTTTGGTATGGATTAGATCAGTTAATTACCAAGTCCATCATACCTACAGAAAATGTATTCAGGCTGTCATATTCAATACCTCTGTGAGCCTGGAATTAAGCAACTAAGTCTTCGTATTAATGTAAGGAATTATCAGCTTTCCTGAACGCATTAAGTCTAGATGGATGTCCCTAAAGCATTCAGTAAAATTCCCAGACACTTAATTTTAGTGAATTTGTGGCCTTGTGAAACGTGGAGACAGGATCTACACTCATTTTTTCCAAAATATGACCTGAAATAGACATAAAGAAGGGGGAATATTTCTCTTTGGAATTTATTAATGCTAGCACATTTATGAAATTCATAAGAGAATCTGCATAGGAAGAGAAAAGCAAATGATCTATTAGTCAGTGGAATCAGCTATGGATATGGACAGCTACATGGACATCAGGACCTCACTCGTGCTGTTCCCAGCCATCCTCACAGCATCACTCAGCACAGATAATGATGTCCTGCTTTAAAAGCCTGGAAATAATATGCAATTGTCATTTGAGGTATGTCTAAGGCCATTTGCTCTGACCTCATCCTTTTTTATTAATTCATGAAAATGTCAGAATCTTCTCTATCTTTATAGTGTTATGCTGGGAGCTGAGAAAATCCTGCAAGCTGATGGCCATTTCAAAAGCCCTGTCAAGCTCTTCAGTCTTTCTTCTTGATTCACCCACAAAGCCCCAGATATTTAGTTTGTGGCTGGATTTAAAGACCTAGCAAGATAACACAGCACATTGCACCTTCAAGTGCCTTGTTCCTCTCGTGAACCTCTTTCCTCCTGGATCTGGGGGAATGTCAGCACCATGGAATCTGTTCACTCAGGCTTCCTCCCCCATGGTTTCTGCTCTTTCCAGAACTTACTTCTACTGGCTACATGTTCTCCCAAAACCTGGAACTTGCACCATTGTGTTTTTAGGTACAATCTGCAGTGACAATGTATCTGAACACATCAAAGCTGGGAATGGATTTGATCCTCAGCCCATCATCATCGCACAGCGAGGAAGTGCTCGGTTATTTATCAATGGAGAGGAACCGGAGGAAGATGGTATCATTTCCCCTAGGTCAGAATGCAAACCTATGTCTTTGATTTCTGTTCATTGTTGAGTATATCATCAGATCCTCTGGAATGGAATTTAAGCAAATTGTTCCTATTCCTCAGCCCATGTTCCTATGCACTTCTAGGAGAGAGTGGTATGGTTGGATCCACGGAAAAACTTCAGTTCTTCTCGTAGTGCAGATGCCCCTGCCCATCATTGATGCTCCCTCTTTGGAGAAACTGGCAAGTCTCATAGCTTCCCTTTGGAGACTTAACTGTTCCCCTTCACATTAAAAAAATTCCAATCTCATAACTTCATCTGGATTTTTAAAGTGTGTGTGTGTATAAATACATGTATGTACTTGCAAAACCATACTGAAAAAAAGAGACATTTCAACAGAGATTCATTAAGTGAAAGGAAAACTATGCAAATAAATAAACACTGCATACAAAATTATTCGCAACAGAATTGCAGATGTTCTAGGCAAAGAGTATCAAGACATATCTATTAGGAAGTATCTAACTCTGAAGTAATGCCAGCATATAAACAAAACATAAGTTTCAGCTGTTCGAATCAACTGTTGATTACCAAATGAAAACAAATATTTAAAGACAAGTTCAGCAAACAGATTAAATTAAATAAATCAATAAATCACAAAGTACTTATTGAGTTATTCAAGACAGACATAGGATGTTGATACTACCCACAGGGGATAGAAAAGATTTTTTGAGGAAACCTTCTGTACTAATTTATTAACTGAAAGTCCCCAGAATTGTTTGATTAAAGAAAATTATCTGCAGTCTATGAAGCAGGCATGCCTATGAATGAAGATTAGGTCTTAAGAACTGTAAGTGAGCAGAAAGGTTTCTCACCTTGCTGTCACCATTGTGTTTAGAGGAAATTTTCAGTACATTATACAGTTGTATCACCTACATTTTGAAGAGCTCTGGTGAATGCTTGATGTTCAGCAAAACATCACACAACAGACTCCTGTAGTCAGGTCCTTGCCAGCCACACACAAAAGCAGGTTGAGCACCGCAACTTGCAGCAATTAGCCTGATTAATTAGATAGGGAAAGAAAATTCATCTCCCAGCTGCTCCATGTGCTCTGGAAGCACTTGGAATCCATTGGCTGGCTGCAGCAGAAGGACTGATGCTTGTGCAGAGCACTGGGGGGCTGCAAGTGTGGCAGCACTTTGAAGCTTTTTTCAGGGCAGGGTGCCTGCTCTGGGCTCTCACCACTGAGAGAGGAAGGTCACACCCTGAGTCGATTCGCTTTTCTTTCCCTCAGCTCTCAGGAATCACACACAAAAGAAATAGAATGTATTATTTCATGCTTTCTGAAAGGAAATTGTGTGAGCCAAGCTTGTAAAACACACAGTACTTCAATCATGGAAATGCACCAAAGGAAGTGGTTAACGAGATCTTCAGGCTTAGCACGGCTCCAGAAAGTGATAAGGGACGGAACAACTCTCGCTTTCTTTTCACGGGAGAACAGAAGCTCTGAGACACAATACAAGGATTTCTATCCTTCAAAGCTACTGAGAATCAGTGACTGTAATGCACCCAGCCTTTTCCAGCCACCCCAAATGCAGAAAAATGCATTACAGCCATGTGACAGTACAGTTAAGGGTCACCAGCTCAGCAACAACCTCTTGTTCCACCGAGGTGAAACAATCCCATTGTAATATTAATGTTTATTTACTGTGCTTGCAGGCACTGAGAAGGAACAGTGGAAGGCACAGAGTATGAAAGAGAGCCAAGCATTGCTTTATTTGAGGACCCTTCCTAAGGAAAGAGGTTGACACAAAGAGCTGTAACTGCGCGGGAAATATTTCTCCAACAAAAAATCACTGCCTAAATTTGGGTGTGACTTTGCTCAGCATCAGTTTGATGCAGTCCCATGTTATGCAAAGGGATGTTTTAGAAATATTACTGTCATAACATGACATGAGAACTTACTAGGAATAAAGAAAGGCAGCATGCTATGAAAAAGCATCAGCACCAAGATGATGTTTGCTCTACTAAATTTCACCATATTTAAAAATGGTAATGTGTCAAAATTTGAGACTGGATAAAACCAATCTGGGTTAAAAAAAACCCCAAAAACATAATACAGTAATTGTAATAAATTAACTTTGTCATTTAAACATGAAATAAAAAATTAAAGCAGCAAGTGATCTGAGATCCTTTTCTCTCAAATTGAACTTGAAAAGAAACTTTATTTGCAACTAATTAATCAGCAATTTATGCAAGTATCTCGTCATTCTTTGGATTACTAACATTGCTGTAATTTCATTTACAAGCAGACATTTTTTCCTGTGTGTACACACCATAGGGGGTAGTTTCATAGTGCTTTAGTTTTTAGACATATCCCACTGACTGAACAGAAATTCCATGGTTTGGCTTCCTTTTGAGAATCCATCCCACCTGGATGGTGCCTCTTGAAGCTAATCCACAACAGAGCCAAAGATAAACCAGAAATCTTCTGGATTGTGCAGTGCAGTAGGGATGAAGCAGCACTGCTGATCACATCCAGTTGTTTCTGTGCCTGTAGTTTTCCATGCAACAGGTTAGGATTTGCCTTTGGTGCTCCACTGTGCTCCAAAGAGCCTCTATGAACCTTTCCACTCCAGAAAATGCCAATAACAACAACTAACAGCCAGTCTTATCCTCTGAGCTTGGCACACTTAAGGATATTGTTAGAATATTTATATATAAAAGTGCCATAGGTTAAGATTTTCAAAAACATTGATGGAATATAGAAACATCAATGAGTCTGAGGGACTTTTGAGAAACTCATCTTAACATACACTTTACACATACACTTTGTTTTTCTTTTTCATCTTTGCTTTTTAAACAGAAAGCAGGGCAAGACATGGCTATGCAATATGCAACAGGAGATGAGAATGGGCAGCACAACTGACACAATTTAGCTTCTCTGGGAGCTTAATATCCTTGAAATCTTTATGTTGAACCAGATTTGACTGAATTGGTCAAGGAATGCAATATTTATTAAGAGGAACAGACGGATAACCATGAAATCATGTAAGTCATACTTGGAAACAACAAACCAATGAGCCAGTTCAAGAGGCAACTGTATTGAGTGCTGATTTTCTAATGTCACCCTATTTGTACAACTTCAGTACTCCAGCTGAAAAGCCAATATTCAATATGCAAATATTTTGCAGTAGAATGGGACAATCAAATGTGATTAGGTAGCAAATATTAAAACAAAGATAGAGAAGTTTAATGTTCACTGTATCCTCTTTTCAATTTTTTAGACCTCTTGTCAGTGATGTTGACAATTATGTTTTAAAACAATTAATCAAATGATCAAAAATCACTAAGAGAATCTTAAAATTCTTAATATATTTTAAACAAAACAAAAGAAAACAACAAAACAAAACACAAAAAAAAACAACAACACAAACCCAAGGAAAAGTGCATGGGTTTCATGCATCTAGTTAAATTTTTGTCTGCCTGCAATTGAAATGTGTGCTCCTCACAACTACCACTGCACAGAGATCCTACTCCAAATAAGATTTGTCCTGAACACTCAGATTTCCCAGGATTTGTCATTTAAGGGACACATATGGGTGCTGAGCACTGGGATACTGGAAGCTGTGGGATTCACTTTACACTGATGAGCATCTGTTGAGTCAAATCCTCAGGATTTATCAGAGCCCTGGGGAAGAGCTTTGCCTGCTGTGGCTGATGAACTTTGGACAAGCTCCATGGTGTCTCCATCCAAAGAAATGGAAGCAGACACATGAAAAGAGAACAACGCCTGTGCATAGAAGCAGGACTGTGCAAACCATACAGTAGATCATTTTAAACCAAAACAGGTGGGAAAAAACTCACCCTCCTATTAATGTTATCTTCATTCATTTGATGAGCAGTGTGTCCCCATAAAACATGTTCACATTTGCTTTCCAGTGCAGAGCTCGTGTGTTGACAACTGTCATTCTTAAAACTGACCTCTTTCCATAGGTAGCATCCCTGTTTTCTCCTGTGCTTGTTTTGATTTGGCAGGTGAAGTCTCTGAGCCAAGCCTGCCATTGTCCCTGCTACAATGAATGACATTTGAATCTGCTGCTTCAATATCTGTAAGGAAACATACCCTTCACCTGATGTAAGCCCTGCAGGGCAACTGACCAAATTTCTGTTCATTGATTTAGTTCTGCCTGACCAAAAATCAGTGACTATTGTTCCCAAACATGTAATCATCTCGCAGCATATAGCAATTGCTGGCTAAGTGGCTTAGTGTTATTGATAAGAACCCACCCTGATGAGAACAAAGAGGACTGCCAGAATGCGTTATGGAAAATGAAAAAAGCTATTTTGCACACAATTTTCAGAAATGGTTTCCAGTGGATGAGAGTAGAGGCTGCTCTGTGGATAGGCTGTCATAATCAAATCCTTAGAAAGGGATGAGAAATGAGCATATTATTCTTGATTTACTATCACTTCATTTATGATTTCCAGTTAATACAGATTCACAAAGCCGTGCCAAAGAGATACTAAAGGCCTGATTGGGCTTTCCTAATTCAAGCAAAACCCATTCTCTAAGTCCTTTTGAAGCCTTTCAGGCTTCTGCCAACTCTTGCAATTTTTGTTGCTAGCCTTGCAGTACTCAGTGTTTAGCTTAACATTTCAGCTCCTGGAGTTCCACAACATGAGAATCTTTATTTTCAGTTTTAAAAGATGTTTATCACCTTCATGACTGAACAGAAAAACTTGAAAATTAGAATTTTTAAAAGTGTTAAAAATAAAAGACAAAAAGAAGGAAGAACTTAACTGTATCATTTTGCTAAATAACTCCATAAAAAGATGATATTCTTAGACCAAATTAATAATTCCTGAGTCCGAGTGCATACCTAGCATTCCCTAAAAGTTAGCAACACATATTTTCACTTAACACAAGTCCTGTTCTTGCAAAAATTAAGCTGGGGGATTTATTTCCATCCTCATAAAGGTATGCAAAATGTTGAGTCCCCTCCCATGTAGTGTGAGAGGAGCAAAGGATCTCTCCTGCAATACTCAGCTCCTGTGCCAGTGGCCAGGGCTTCCCCCAGGTGTCAAAGGCAATGTGAGAAGCAGAGGAAACATCTCACTGACCACCCAGCTTGTGCCAATTTTGCACCAACTGCTTGACCAGGCAGCCCAGTCCTTAAATTGCCTGATCCAGAATCTGCTGTAGCTCCGTGGTGATCCTACAGCTGCCTGAAAAGCCTGGATAAAAAACCACAAGGCAGTAAAGTGTCCCTCCCACAATGGCTGCAAATCTGTACACTTGCCAACAGTAAAACACAATACTTGCTTTATTTCTCTCTTCCTCCCACCTCCTGATTTCTTCTTTTTTCCCTCCTCCTTACCTGATATCTTTTGTTTACTCTATGACATACTGGAGGCAGGGACTTTGACTTCCTCTGTGTTTACACAGTCCCTTGCATGGAGGCTGACAGCTTGGATGCCTTTATAATCAAAAGGGGAGTAGGGAGGAGGATTTAAGGCACTAAGGAAAACCAGGCTTTCACCTACTATTAACATTCAATAGGGTCTGAGTACCTTCCTCCCCTTTGAAAAATTTACATTTCCCAGTGCAATAATTAAGTTGCTTGTCCTCAGCAAAACATCCATTTTTAAAATATTTCCAAGCTGGGTAAGCCTTCATTTAGAGTCTTCAGCAAAAAAATACTTATTTCTCAGAAGTACTAAAACCTCCTTCATCTACTATCATGCACAACAGTATTCAACAGACTTTCTGGAAATCCCATGTGTATCTTGCATCATATATTGCTTTTGTTAATATCTGTGAGGGAGCAGAGACTCTGTCAATTAAATATTGTAGGATTTTTAAAAGAACCTTTCCTATAAATAGAGATTTAAGTGATCTTCTTTAAGTATTGCAATCTTTAATTTAATTCAATACCTCTGCAAATGGAGCAAACAATCTCTGACTGATTAGATCATTTGCTTCTATTCTATTTCAGCCATGCACTGGTTTGCAGTAATGTAAGGTTTTTTCATTAGCAATTGCTGTTCAGCTGCATATTTTCCTCAGTAACCTAATTAATGCTGGAGAGGTAACTTTTCTTCTTGTGCATTACCGTCTGTCAGTGTAGCTGACACCATTGCAGAGGTTATATATAAGCAAAAATCAGGAAAAAAAAAAAAGACAAAAATGAAAGAGAATGTAAAAGTCAAAGGTAGATTTTTTCATGAGATGGTGAGTGTCTGTATCTCCAGTGACATCAAGGTGGAAAGTAATTACTCAGCACCCTGCAGGACAGACCCATGGGGGCCTTCTAGGTCACAAGGTCAGTGATTATTACATGAAGGTAAATAAGAACCAGATATGAATGAAGAGAATAAATTATGTCCTTAAGTGATCCAGTAGATTCCTAGGTCTTGTTGAATGGATAGTATAGCATCCTGCAGACAAATTTCATCTCTGACTTTGGGATGCTATCAATCTCTTTAAATCAAATCATAGGCCTGATGGCAAACTGTGTTCCAGTGCAGTCCCTGACTAATGAAGTGTACAAAATGACACACAGAGATTCTACTAGGCAGGACATTCAGGTATAGATGGAATCAAGAAGGGCTCATTTATACACTCAAGATGCCTCAAGATGCAGTGAAGTTACCATGGAATGCTTTCCTACAAATGTTGCTTTCAGGCTCGTAAATCAGGAGTTTCCTATCAGGTGCTCAAGGTCCTTGCTCCAGCCAGGCTAACAGGTGAGAGAGGCTGATCAAAACCTTCACCCTCAGAATTTGGTTTGGAGCGATGCTCTGCACCTCTGGGTGCCCCTGGAGCCTGCTGGAAGCTCCTCATGGTGGGGTATCAAAGATCTCATGGTATTTTGGCATAGCCACTTCAGCCAAAAAGGGATGAGGAGATGGCACAACTGCCTCGAGGCCACTCAGCCCCAGTTGGCAGCAAGCTTCTCTAAACAATTGAATAGATGTTCTGATAGAGTCAATAAGGGCCACATCTTAATTCAGGCACCACAGCCTAGAAACAGAACAGCTTTGGAAGATCATTTTCCCTGATTGACTTGTTTCCCCTCTTCAGAAAAATTTACATCTCATCACAGTTGTTATCTTAAGAAAATGTTCTTAAAAAAAATATCTCATTGGAATACCTCAAAAAGAAAAGTCTTAGTGGCTAAACATGCAAATTGTGTTCAAATTATATGGGGGATACTCCCAAAAACTGAGGCCAACAGGCAAAACAGTTATACCAGCAAATTCCCACTGCCTACAGATCACACAAGGTACCAACTGAGAATGGTCCCTGTGATCTTTTTCCTCGAGAATTGTGCCTGGGAATTACATGAGACAGTGGCAGAGACCAATAGTATGCTGGGAACTGACAGAACAGCTTAACTTTCTTTAATTTTAATTTAGTAGCATTAATTTAGCCCAAATTATTCCACACCATGAGGGTGTCCTACATTTTTGGAGACAGATTTTCTTTTTGGTAAATTTGATCAAGTCTTAGATTTTGTTGCTGCAAATACTGAGGTCAGACTAGTTGGATAATAGTGTGCAAGATACTATTTGAAACAGAATTAAGAACAGAGAAAATGTACTGCTATTTATTAAGATCCTATAACTTACTACAATAATTATTAAAACCTCCTGCAAGCTGCAAGTCAAAATGCTTTGTTTTTAAGGATAATTTTTAACTTAAAAGTACTGCTTCAAGTTTGTTAAATAGCAATTTCTACTTTTACTTTACTGTAGTTTTTGATCCATAGTACAAAGCTTACAAAGATACTACAGACAGAAAAGCTGAAGTGTCGTTTGATGCCCCAATTCACTCTGTGACTTGAGTTTTTACACAGAAAACAGGCAACCTGACCTCAGCCTCTGTCTAATCTGCATGTGCTTCATTCTTGAGAAAATGAACCTTATTCAGCACATCCTGTCCCTCTCTCATGATGCTTTCTGTGTTCCTTGTCCTGCTTCTGGATCTCAGGAATGTCGCTGTCATGGCTTGGTGGCACAGTGGGCACACGAACAAGCACATGAACCAAATGAACATAAGAAAAGCTTTTAGCTGTGTACCTTTCTTTTCTTGTTTTTTTGTTTGTTTTTTCTGGTTTGTTTTTTTTGTTGTTGTTGTTTTTAAAGAAAGAATAAATATGAAAGAATCTTCCCCCACCACAGGAACGTCTTGGTAAGTTTTAGGTTTTTAAAGCACAATGTCTGACTGCTGTTACTCAGCGTATCCACAAGATGAAGGTACTTAATTCACTCACCTGTTTTTCTCCCCTCCTTTCCCAACAGTTAAATTTCCCCACTTATTAGACAGAGATCCTGACAAAACCTGAAAGCAACTAAATATACCACCAAATTAATGAGATGCAAATAACCTCAACACACAGCAAACAACAGCCTATGACCTGGAGGCTGTCTCCCATGGTGCAGAGAGCTCTTAATTCCTCTGCCACTGCCTCTTATGAGGAGTACTGCCAGAGAAGATGATCAATCGTGGGACTAGAGTGCTAATTCCCTCTTTTCCAGCCTCTTGCAACTTTTTGTCTTCACACCTCCTTCCTGCTCTCTCTTAAAACCATGCCTCTTTTCTCTATCTCATGGATAAAGTCACCACTTCATTTCATTATCTCTAATTCCAGACATCCTGCATTCCTACACTGAAAGCAATCTATGTAAGCCATCAAAGGAAGAAAGGGTATTTAAATATATGCACCACTATGAAGATGGATGAAGGAGCAATATAACTCAGCACCAGAACAATCTGAACTGGTAAGTTTGCCTAATTTGGAAGAAAAGCAAAGCCCATACTTTCCCTCAAAACGCTGATGAACACCACAACCATGAGCCGTGTACAGTACAGAACTTTCACCAGTAACACACAAATTCCTTTAACAGGAGCAATTCCATCTGCAGAGGGAATGCGACAAAGGAAGCCGCGTTCAGAGGCGCAAAGATATTTGCAAAAGGCGAGGAAGCCGACTAACCTGACCAATGGGTTCTTTGGTCGGAGCCTTTCCTCTTCTGGCGGTGCTCGTGGCCAAGGTGGTGGTTGTTTCCATGACTGACGTGGACATCTCCGACTGCATCGCGGTGGCTGTGGACTCGGTTGTCATAGAGGAAGGCACTTCACCAACAAGTCTCACATTTCCTTCTATCACGATGTTGGCATCGTTTTCTGCTGCCATATTCAGAACTTTCAAGCCATTGTAGTAAAGACCAGAGAGCTGGCCTTGGAAAGGGTGGCCACGTTCCTTGCCTCCAATTTTTATGGTTGCTTGGCTATTGAAGATTGTGAGCTGACGCCCTGTGAAGATAATATTATATACATGCAAAAATGTTGACTGTGAACGCTGTACTCTACACGAGTGATAACAGATTGTCATGGGGTGAAAAATGACAGCAATAAACTATAAGAAAAGGATTTGACTCATAATTCATTGCTATTTAATGAGGTGTCCATGAAATGCATAAATTTTGAGAGCGTTTGCATTTTTCTTAATTTACGACGTTTTGGGATTTATATGTTTTTTGCTAAAAGGCCAATCAAATATATTTGCAAATGTGTTTGGCACTACAAGATATACCCCTCTCCCTTTTACCTGAAAGCAGTGTTAACCTTTTGGTGTGTCTCAAGAATGCCAGTTTTTCTAATTCCTTATGATAACTTTTTCTTCAAG
This sequence comes from Parus major, assembly GCF_001522545.3. Lineage (NCBI taxonomy): Eukaryota > Metazoa > Chordata > Aves > Passeriformes > Paridae > Parus > Parus major. Next base: position 13,663,627 of record NC_031770.1, on the reverse strand, counting down.
TCTGCCAACATTTAGGTTGTTTTTTTTCCATACAATTCAGCGTAGAGCCTATAGCTTTATGAACAAGTGAGTTTATGTATGTATAGACATATACAAATATGTATATACACACAGACAAAGTTTATATATATGCCATCAAGTCTCTAGGTCAAGTGAATTTTAAAGAATTTATGCAGTAGTCCGTTGCATCTCTATATAAGTGAATGTTTGCATTTTTAATTAAATAGTTCCTTTTTGTATTTAAATGTTTTATTTCCCTTCAACATACACACTGAAAAGAAACACATGGTTCACACTGAGTATCTCAGAGGCAGATTCAAAAATAGATGTCTGATTGGCTTTCAGCAAGGCTATCAATTAAAATAAAAGATTTTAGATGTAAAAGCGGCTTCAGAAATGATACACATACCGATGGAGAAATCATGGCACATTTCCATTAAACAGAGAAATCCTCAGCAACAGTACCACTCTTAGTAAATAGAATAGTCACTTTAGCAGATTGGTTTCTGCTCACAAAAAGCATGCACACAACTTTAAGTTCTGTTTTAATTAGTGTTTGTTCCAAAATCCCCTTAGAAGGTTGCAAACGTTAAAGGGACTTCATTTTGGTTGGCAATTCATATTGCCCACTATTTAAGATTCCTACAGTTTAAACAAATTTTTTTTTTTTCAGGACCATAATGAAGATCTCATAACTACAGATATTTTTAGTTAATAATTTAGATGCTGGAACATGTAATATAATCTATGAATGATTTATAATTTTTGGTTAATGTTTGCTATGAGTACCTTCATAGATTGAGTTAGTGGATTATATTTAACAGTCCCTTTAACCTTAAGTTAACAGGGTAAGATTATTAAACAGCTGGTACTTCTAGAAATGTATAGAAATTATTATACAAGGTATGCAAATATTACTCTATATTTTACTTTTTAAAATTTGTTTTAATTTAGTTTTACTGAAATTTATTTTTTATGTTTATTAGTGTTACAATGAAGCACTACTTGGTTATGTTCAAATTATTTTTTTATTTGAAGTTTTAATCAATGTTTTTTACCTTTGTCGAGTAGCCATTCATCAACTACTCGACCAAGTCGATATGGAATTCGCTGTCTAGCAATCGCCAGGCGCTCGTTATCATTGTTTCCTTTAAAGTTTAAAGAGACATTTCATTGGTTAAAATCTGTAAGGTCAAAGGTTAAAAGTTAATACTTAAAGCTTGAGCTATACAGTTGCCACATGATTTTTTGAAATTTGGAATTTTAAAAAGTGCTACCTAGAACATTTCATGGTTCAGACTTTTCATTCATTCATTTATTTTATTTTAGCAAACAAAATTATTCCTATGTTAATTGAAAATTAGAAATCTGCATTTGAGCTAGGTTATTAAACTTATGTTATAGACAGACCCAAAAAACAAATTTAAACATCATCGAATGGCTTTACAAAAAAATGATAGTTGACCTCAGGGTTTTGTCTTTTTTGATGTTTCTTATTAACTAGTTAAACATGTTCAGGTGAAACAGGTTTAAGTTTTCAAAAGACATCCAACCTCTCACTCCAGGTTAGTCATTTAAAGAAGAACACAACTCTTAGTCACCATCTAAGGCACACTTACTTCTTCTGTCTAATAATAGTCCCGCTGTAACTTAGTCCTAAGCAGAAAAAATACACATTTCTTCGCTTAATTAAAATAAAATCCAGAGATTCAAATACATGGTACAGAACAGACCAGGGCATTCAGTTTGTACATTCTCTTAGGACTCCTTGACAATGTCTTGAAGGAACACCAAGGCTTTGACAAAAGTGATTTGCTAAAAGGTAGCCTGGTTCTGAAACATGGAAGTGCTTTAAAATTTAGCAAGAGGCCATCTGTGGTGGGGCTTCATAAATTATGAACTAACCAGAACCCAGCAATTCAAAGGACAGACTTGTCATATTTGCCAACTGTATCTATCCTCAGACAGCACAGAAATCTTTGACTTAATTAAAACAGTGAGATAAAATAAGGCTGGTACAGTCAGAAAAATAGCAGGTGAGGAATAATTAGGAAAGCACTTTAAATATTTATTTGTAATTATAGTTTTTTGTGTTTGAGTGATATAGTTGTGATCCCTTAGAATACCACTTAGAAAGCTACTTAGGAGAATGGCAAACCTAAGTATTTCCTTCAATGTACAGGCTTTTGGTGGCAGCAGAGTTTTAGACCAACAATTTCTTTTTCATTCATTGTATTGGTTCATATTAGTAAAGAATCTGAGGGATAAGAAGAGCAAAATGAGTAAAAAGCAGTCATTTATAAATCATGTCCAAATACAAAGTAAATATTATTGGCTCAAATGTGCACATTTTCTTTGACTTCAAAACCCACCAAGCCAACCAAGAAACCAAGTCCTGTAACTGCAGTGGAAATGTAAGCCCACGCTGCAGTAAGCCCATATAGTGCTCAGACAGAGATGTTCTTGAGCTAGAAGGGTCCTACTGCTAACTGTCAAACAGAAATATTATCCAAATTTAGGAGATCAGTGTACCTGTTTGTCACAAAATTACAAGCCATAACAGGTTTGCCGGGAAGAATCAGTACAAAAACCCTCCAAAACTGCAAATAAAGGCATGGTGGTTTTATGCAGACATTTATTCTGCAGGGCTGAGAACTGCTGCTTTCCATGTTTCATGCATCCTCACTTGGTTTAGCATGGACATTATTCAACAAGAGAGAAGCTGACCTATTTGCTTTTGAGGGGATGGCCTTTTCCTGTTTGTTTCATTTCCAATATCAAATCATAAAATGGTTTGGGTTTGAAGGGACGTTTGAAGATCATCTATTCCCACCCCCCTGCTATAAGTAAAGACATCTTTCACCAGATCAGGTAGCTCAAAGCACATTTGACCTGACCTGGAGCCCTTCCAATGATGGGTCATGCACAACTTCTTTGGACAACCACAGAAGGTGTTTCCATAACCTCTCTGAGTAAATATACCATGTGAACATCTAAGTGTATGTCCTATTAAAAAGTACATGGGCATATATACGTATATATAAAATATATACAGTTTGTTTGCATGTACATTTCTCTCAGTTCTCAGAGTTGAGAAGTATTTACCATAAAACAGAACTGAAACTGAATATCAAACATTTTACTGAAACTTTCCCTTTTGTACTTCTCCAAGAAAGTGAAAATTTAGAATTAAACACATCACAACACAACTACTGTGATGATGTGAGAATACAGAATTATTTTTTTTTTCCTTGATATCATCTTTAAAATTGATTCTCTTCATTCTGGCCTTCTTTTCTTACAACAAACTTCCTGTGACTAAATGGAAATTTGAGCAATACCAGAAAAAAAAAAAGCCCATAAGAAATGTCATGTGACCAACACAGGAACATTAAAAAAAAAGGTATGATCCTACGTTTCTGTTCTTGATTTGAATCTTCCATCAAAATATGTGTGTATATATATATACCTAAACCAGTGAGCTAATAATTTATATTTTCTGACAGTCAGTTACTTTTAACACATTTAGCTTTTCAATGAGATGTTTCAACAGTTTTGATTGAGGCTTTATCACTTGAGTCACTGAATAAGTGAGAGAACATCCTATTTCTAAAAGGTTTCTTTAACTTACAGTAAATGAATCATGAGTTTTAGTTAGTGTTGTGTACTTTTTTTTTTGGTTATCTATAACTTTTTTTAAAAATGGGGGAGTGGGTGGAATTCTTCTATGTGATTTATAAGAAAGGCTAAGTTGTTGAGAACAGGTCTGTGGGCATAAGGAATGCATTAACATAATGGAAATAAGTCTCATGGAGAGAGATCATCACTCACTCCAACTTCACGCACGGTTACTCATTGGATGCTTTCATGAACAAACACTCTCTAGATCCCAAAAGAACCTGGGAGTTACAGCAAAGTGTTCACAACTGCCTATACTGGGAAGGCATTAAACTGTGTTGTTTATTCACTCAGTGTAAATCAGGAACATGGGGTAAGAGGACCCCCTGCAGCCACCAGACTGGATCCTTGGTGCTATTGCAACTCTCTGTTGCAATTCCATGACTAACACGGGATCTATTCTAGGCATGGTCCACTCTCACTATTCTGCAGCTGCTCCAGACCATCTCAGTGGTAATCCTGGAAACTCCTCTGTGAACTTGCATAAATTTAATCTTGGCCAGCTTATACATTTCTTTGAATTATTTCATTAAAACATACAATATGTATGGTTTTTGAGACTATTATAATGTGATTCTATCAATAAATTATGTTTTATACTAGCTGCAGCAGTCCTGCACCACTGGGAGCAAAATTCAAATGAAAAGCAAGGAAATAACAATTTGATTTGTAAAGGTCACACAAAAAATAATTGCTGATTACATTAGCCCATTCCCCATCAGAGGAAAAGTGCGGTGTGAAATACATCTCAATTTGACACTATTACATTAGCTTAAATTCTTCTACTGTATAATATAAATGGAAAGGCTAGAGGGAAATGGTGTAGCACTTATCTGGATTTAGTTTCAAGGAGAACACATGGATTTAGTAATGATGAAACCAGTAGACATATAACAACCACATAAAAAAAATATATACATAGAATTGAAAATAACAGAAACTCCATTAAAAGCAACAAAAGTCCTATTTACTATGTAATGAAAAACACACATAGTTTCAGTAACTGCTTCTTGCCAAAGAGCTGGTTTGGGTCACACACACAGCAACAACGAATCTGGATAGACCCAGTAAAACTGCATGTGTTTCCCTCATCTCATAATCTCATCCTCACTGGAGAAATCATAGCTACCACAGATTTTTTTCTCCTCAGGAGTATTCTGTTCACGTTTCTCTACCTTCCTTTATTTATGCTTGTTTTTCCTAATATGGTGAACCACAAGGAGCTTCTTCAGTAAAAAAAAAACTTCCATGAAGGTTAATAAATTTTCTCATACTCTAAATAAACCTGTGGCTTTGAGATTTTATTCTGTTACGCATCTGAAAGATTAAGTGCTTTGGTAGGCATCCTTTCAATCGTAATTCATGAAAAAAACTCCTGATGTACCTAAACTTTAATTGTAGACAGCTATATGACTATCCAGCATTACTCTTCCAGGTTATATGGCCAAGATTTCTTTGATTAAAAAAGCTGGGTGGAAATGATTCACTCAGGATGTGCACCATGACATTGTCTAACCTGATTGAATTCTAGATGGCTTCATTCTTCTGCCAAATAGACAATATTTTGTCACAACAGACTGTTAATTCCATACTGGCAGAAAGGCTTCAAGGGAATAACAATAATTCCAAAGAATCAAGGTAAGCACAGAAGAGCAGCAAAGGTCAAATCTTTGAGTCAGAGTTAAATCTTGTGTCACAACGGAGAAGAAGCAGTCCAAGAAAACTTTAATCATACCTTTATATCTATAGGTCAGCTGGGACAAACTAACTATGTGAACTTCACTAATATGTATTTTATCCCTCCTGATTTATTATATTGTCAGGGCTGGAGTGTAATTCTATTTTGTGCTCTGAAATAAAGGTGTCAGTTATTGATGTGAAATAGCAGCATCCTTGAAAGGGAATAAGTAAGAAGGTTGAAAATCGTGAGTCTGTGAAGAGCAACCTAGACTAGAGAATATTTTCTTTGAAACAAACCCTTTAACAGAATACAAATTCACATTGTTAGTCCCAGTGATCTGTAAGGGAAATAAATAACAAAGTGATGAAAACAAGGTCTATCTCCAATTATAAACAAGCCTCTCTCTCTAGTTTTGCTCATCATGATCTTGACACCGCTCTTTCTGAAGAACTGAACCCTAATGACTCCTCTGACATCTGCAAGAGGGAGACAGAGACCCAGATCATTCCTCCAGATGCAGTTAGGGATGAAAGCTGACTGAAATGTCAGTTGCATGGCATGAAGGGAAGCCACAGAAGCTCTGGGTGGGATAGGGGGGTAAACAGTTCACAAACAGTCTCACATGGCCAGGAAATGAAATCACAGTAATCTCAGTAATGGCCCATACTAAAGCTCTTTCATATCAACTATTTCCATTGTTGTGCACACATTCTTGAGACTGAGGTGCATGGGTTAGAGAAGAGGTCCAGGTTCACCTCAGGAAGTCACTGTGCTTGTAAGGAACACTGCTCTGACCTAGATTTTTGCTGAGTGCTTACAGATTTGTCTAGCCAGTGACAATCCAGGATTTGATCCAAGAGTGAGCTCTATATGGACCAGATGAAGGTGTATGTCCTTTCCTGTTGCTGAAAGATGTCAGCTCTACTTGTTACAGTGTGTGGGGAGAAACCACAGTAGTGGTCAGTCTGGAAAATATTGTATGAGGAATTACATACTCAGAAGGCTGATTTGGGTCTCCTCCCGTGCTTGGAGGGAAGGTAAGTACAGGGTTGCAGAATGTGAACATTTTGAACAAACCTTGCCACCAGCCCAGTGAGAAGATAAAAGTGCAAGGAAACTCTTAAGTTAGAGAAAGAACCTGTAGCAAATAAGTTAGAGTGCAGCTCTTCAATGCCCTAACTTCAGAAAAAAAATTTAACCCATAAAGAGAGAAACCACCATGAAGTACAACTCCTCCAAACTTTGAAGTGTCAAGCCTGGCAAGTTCATACTAAGTGACTATAGTACAATATGACCCTTTACACCCTACAGGAACTCCCAAATTCCTTGCAATGAATATTAAAAGCATCCAAAGAGACCATTTGTTCACAGAATGACTGATAGAGGTCTTCATAGCAGAGTAAAATCTCTCACTAGGGACTTATAACAATGCTAAAAACAAAGCAAAACTTAGGTTTGCCTTTAAGAATACAATTTCCACATCTATTGAAAGACGTCCATTTATCTTACAGCCTGTACCAAAACATCATATTCACCTGCAAGCTCCTTACTTCATGCTTGCATATTAAACAAATCAAATAATATTTTTACAACTTTCTACAGGATTAAACTGCAAACTCTCATTAACCTCTCAAGGGGAGCTGAACCTTCACTTCAAATCAACTACCTTCTGCCCTGTTTTGCTTTTGATTATTTTTCACTGGATTAATTAGTAATTAAATGAAGAGTGTGCTCTTCCTGACTCTCATTTCCTCACTATAATGCAGTATTTTGATAGATTGGTGTATTATATCAAAAACAAGAAAGAGAAGATGAAAAGCAACAAGAAGCAGATAAGAAAACATAAGACTTGTCTCATAAATTAAAGGTCATATTTTGTTATCTGGAGTTTTCCAAAGATCCTTTGTACTGCCTGTGTACAGATCTATTAAATGAGCTAATATTATGGGGCTGCTGCTAAAATAGGCAGGAAAATTGATAGAAACCATTAAAGAGAAATGAATTATTTTAAGTGTGGTACCATGCCCCACATTACCCCAAGACTGACATAAGGACTCTGAACTGTTTCTAAATCATAATGTCACAGCATTTAAGGTTACCTTTTCTATATAACTTTAACCAGAAGTTGACTGTAAGCAGTTTCTTATTCAACAGATTTTCAACAGCTGGAAAATGGATAATGCTTCAAGCTTATTGCATTGAAAATTAGCTAGATCTGAGATAGCAGCTATTGAGGGTGTTCTCCTGACTTCTGCCCAGGTAGCAATCTGGATGATCTTCATTTCATGCTAGAAAAGAGGTGCTATTTAGAATGTCTCTTGACAGAAACAATACATTATGTAATTGAACAATGGAAACTGGGAAACACTGCTCAGCTCTTATTTTAAATTCCCACTGGGCTGTAACCCCATGAATATCCAGTATTCAGGTAGAAGCCATCAATAAGAAAGGACTTATTAACTGTGTGGTAAGTCTCCTAATTAAGTTTAATCACCACATAAGTTCTGAGATCAGAATAAGGACAAACCGTCAAAAGGTCATTGCTCATATCTTTGCATTTTATTGTATTCAGTGAAAGGCTTTGGAAAAATCTATTTTTCCCATAAATTATTTGTGGACCATTTGTAACACAAAAATTTATCTGAAACAATTGGAAAAATCTTCTGGAGTTAAATCCTACTCTTGCTTATGTGGTTGATAAGAGAAAATAGAGTATTGGCCTTCAGTTGTGATCTCCAAATATGCCGCAATTGGACTGCTTTAGCAGATTGTTCAGGGGCAGTGCAGGGTACAGATAAAGTCATGCTCATTACATGACCAGATTCAGAAACACTGCAAGAAGTCCAAAGCACTCAGCATCAACCTTCATCAACAGCACACAAACTGACTTCACTGCAGCTGTAAATTTCAAAAATGTTCTTTCACAAAACATGAAGATGCTGGAGTTAACCCCTGTGTCTCAAAGTCCTGGGACATACAGGTGCTTTGTCACATGTGCTGCACCTGCCCAGGCTGTATCATTTCATTCTCCTAGGGACAAGCATAATTACACACAAGCCAACAAAACAGAACAGGAACAAAACAGAGGTCAGTATTTGGACCAAATTTTTCCAAACCAAAAACTAAAAATGTGCTCAGACAGACAGAAAATGTCATTTGAGAGAGAAAAATCTGTTCTGTTTCAGCAGTGCAGGCAAAAAGAAAAAAAAAAACCAAAAAACTAGCCCTTGGCCAAAGGAAGCTCGAGATTTTCAGTTCTGTCTAAAAGTGGCATTTCAATTTATGTATTTATGCCTTGCAGACATTTTACTATAAAAGAATAATCTGTTTCAAATGGAAAGGTTTAAACTTGCACATATAGAGGGGTTTTAATGCTTTTGGCAAGACACAGTAACAGAAACTGTAAATAATGGAAACAGATGTTCACTGAGACAAAAGCAGAGGAGTGCTCTAGAACTGTAGAAGTATAACAAGAAGACCACCATGGAAAAGCATAATGGCTGTGAGTAGACTCCCAGAGGTTTAATTTTATCTCTGAAAAACTGAAATAATCTAATCTCCTATTTATATCTTTTTTAGAAAAATCACTAATAATTCCCCTGTAACCTAAGGTAAGTTGCATATCATTTTAACTTTATATAAAATGCAGCTCATTTTCTAATAATCTGCAAGACATTTCCAGTTAGCTAAGGTTTTCCCCCTTGTGATTGATTATGTTTTGTTTGTTTTTAGGGTTTTTTTCGGGTTTTTTGTTTTGTTTTGTTTTTTTTGTTGTGCGGCCTAGAATTGTTGTGAAACATTTGATTTTGTTTTGAGATGTCAATTTTGAATTGAATTGAGAAGTTTGGTGCTCAGATACTCTGAATTTCTATCTTCAAAACTCTTCTATATTTTCCTTCTTGTATGGTTTAGGAAGTTATCAAGGAAGGGAAAGTTTGGTTACCATAACAGATTTATCACTCTCCTGATATCTCTGCTTCATGACTTCTCATTTTCTCTGTTTAAAAATGGGACAAAGACCTGCTGCTGAGCAAAGACCCTGTGTGGGGAATAGGCAGGAGAAGGGCTGTCAGTGTTGGCACAAACCACATCTGTGGAAAGTCCATTTCAGTACCCCCTATTCTTCAAAAGTCCATAAAGACTCACGGGGCATTGAGCACGGAGGCAATTCTCTGGATTCTTCCTAAATCACAGCCTGAAGATGTTTGTGAGCAGATCTCTCCTGGGATGTTTTCAGATGACAGATGGTGTCAAGGTAGCCTTGGGCCTCCAGAAGAGAGAGCCAGTGACTCCAAAGCCAGTCCTAACGCACATGGATCCTGCACCAGCTGAACCAAGACAACCCTATGCTTTAAGCTCTTGCCCAGGACACACATATGAGAAACTGCTCTGTTTTAAAAGCTAATGAGGCCAAATTTTGGATGGGCAGTACAAAGCTGGCACTAACTTTCATGTAGGTCTTCATTTATTGGCTTGATTTTCAGAGCAAATCTGAGCTGAAGCACCAGAATGAAAAAACAATCAATATTGAACTATTTAAGCATATATGAATTTTCAAGGAAATAGATAATCACTATTCAACTGTCAATATGTTTAATTTTTCATTTTGTTTTACAAAATTCATTGGCTGATGCAATACCCACAGTGTAGACCTGACATCTACTTTGAAACACTTATGAAATGTTAAATGGGAAAAAGATCAACTTTAGAAAGAAAATAGCTCTGCTAGCACAATTTACACATCTACTTTTTCTCAGGGAACCACTTGACCTTTTAAAAACATACTGAAACCCACCATGTTGAAATTAAATAAGGCTATTATCATCATTCCAGCTTTATGAACTCTTGTAGCTTCTCCAACATGAAGCACTAATGCATTATTAAATATAATGTAATATGCTATTTAAATTATTTTTATTTCTAAATGATAGTACTGAGCAAGTTGAAGCATTAAATAAGCATCTAATTCAAAGCAGATAATACAGTAACAGCTAAAATGGGCAGATGACTTGCTAATAAAATATTAATACATTCCAGTTTAATTAGCATATTTCAAGACAAAATTCAGGCCTCTGAGCAGGAAGGACTACATCAGTCCATCAATCTACTGTCCATCATCACCCATGAAAGTACTGGCATGGACTCAATAGATTGGATGGGAAAAGGGAGCTGCCTCCTGTCCTTGCTTTTATTCATATGTTCACAGATTTGCCACTCCTAAAGCAGAACACTAAAACTTATAAACAAAGTTTCACTGCTTAGGCTGAAGTACATTCAATTAACACTAAAATATGTCTAACTGCCAGGGTGGATTGTTACCACCAATAAAGTACCAGGCTGCAACAGGATTCTGTCAAGGATTGGAGTTACATCCCATTTTGTTTTCTGCACAGAACACCCGTGGTGCTCACATCCAGAGAGCTACAACAGATAAGGGAAGTGTACAGGCAGCAGATTATTTTTGACACACTCCTGCAGCATGGCTCATCTCTCCAGCTCAGCTGGAAAAGCTACATGCAGGCTTACTCCATGGAATGCTCTTTAACTAAAGTCAGCTACTGCAAAAATTACATGCAACAAACTGTGAGCTATCAGATAGAATGGATAAGCAAGCAGTTAACTAAGAATCATTCCTTACAGGAATTTATCAGGATTTATGGATGTATAAATATACAAAACTGAGAAAGATAAATGAGATATTAGGATTTAGGTCACATTTCCAGTATTCTCTTTCTGCTCTTTTGCAAGCACATTCTCAGTTTGATGCAATAGGACTGACATATTTAAGGCATCACATAGCTGTTGATTAGCACAGCAATGTTTCTGGATGTAGAAATGATACCTGGAAACATTTAATTTTTTCCCCCTATTCTGACTTTAATTCCTGGAAAGTTATTGCTATATCTGCATTAAGAACACAGTAGCTTTATTCTTATGTTGATAATACACTCCTAAGACATGGGACTAATGTCAACTGCACATCAAAGGAGTATTGACCCACTAAACCAGGTATTCAGCCATGAAATTATTCTTTGGTTAATTTATAACCTATTAGCAGCACAATCAGGACTTCCAGGAAACCACCTTCTCCTGATGTGATGACACACCATGAGGTAAATCTCTCAGAAGTAAAAACCACAAGGCTCACTGCTGAAATTAATTCCTTCCATGAATTTCTTAGCTCTGCTTACAGCTTTCTAGGAACACCTAAAGAGCACTGTAAGCATCTACTGTTTTTTATTCCTGAAAGCATTTAGACTGTAATCAAGACACTGCATAGTTTTCTTTTTGACAGTATAAATCACTTAAGATTGTGCCTCTCTGGGGATCTCATTACACACACACCAATTTGTTTTCTTCCATAGAACCACAGACCCTACATACAGACTTTGATACCTGTTCCAGACCTTGTTTCAAGGTGCTGCCAAAGGTGGTAAAATCCTCCCCAATTCTTAATGCTTTAGCCTTTTGTGCCCACAAAGCCATTTCCATAAACTCCTTTTCCATAGCCTTGAGTGACGCTTCATACAGAGGAACCTGGAGGATGAGACCCCCACAAGTGTCTCCTTGGAATTCTGTTTCTCCAGGACACTGTCTACATTGCCATAAGCTTTTTAGGGCCACTAGAGAACCCCAGTGGTTGGGGGTGTTCCAGCCAGTGAGTGCTCCTCACTGAGAACCATCAGATGTATGCAATGCTGAGCTTATTACCTCAGGCTGACTAATGAAAAATTAACTATATTCACTGCTCACCACTTGGATGAGGAATATCCACCAACTCTGGGATTGAAAACGAGACACGTGGCTGTGATGTGCAGGCTCTCCAGTGTCACTGCCGCACTGCCCTCTGCAGTGTTGCTCTTCTCTGATTGCAATTTGGCTCTTAAAGGAGGATTTTTACACACAGGATACCCATGAGCACCAGAGAACTTAAAATAAAAGTGGAGGAGGAATGCTGAAACAGTCTGAAACCTCACTTCCCAAATCCTTTATGAATACCAGATCCTACCACAGCTTTCTGGGACTGACAGTGCACCCATAACTGAGTTATGTAGTTCAGCTCAGACAAAAAAACTCACTCGAATTTACATGAGAGAAGCTCCAGGACCGGGACCCTAAAGTGAGATGCAAAAGAATCCTTTGGCTGAAAATTGCTATGAAGCAATTGCAGTGCCCAGAAAATGAGAGTGTGTTTTCAAGATTTAGCCCTGTACCCAGCCAGTTATATTTTTAGCACCATTTGTTCTTTTGCAAAGGGCATATTTATTATTCTCTCCCTATTGTGAAAACTGTAATTTAAAGAATTTAAACCTCTCCTTTATTAATGCCCATCAGATCTGTAAAACAGGAAAATCAAGATTGTCTTTATATATATTTAACCTTGATGACTGTTTCATTCATTTTTTAATGTCTACTAAACCCGATGCTGCACCAGAAAAACCATTTACTTCCTTAGAAATAGTTCACTGAGGAAAATAAACCATTCACATCTCAATTAAACCAATTTGTAAAAGCATAATTTCACTGCCTTTAATTCAGTTAATTTCTGCATGTAAGGGGCTGAAATTAGGATGTTCTTTACAACATTTAATGCTTCTGATACACTGAATTTCTGCTTCAAATTTATTTGAAATGCTACATACTACACAATCTGACCCTTTTGAAGCTCAGAGTTCTAGGTTATATAAATCATACAAGGTCTTTTTTTTTGACAGGTAGGATGGACTGAAAAAAAAAATAAAACTATCTTAGGTAGGCTTAGCTATACCTTGCTAGGGTCAAGGTAGCTCTTTGAACTCTCCTGGAACACTCTGAATTTAGTTGTGTATGCATGATATAATACAACAGTAGAATTTGTTACAACTATGGTGCCGATAATATCAAATCCAAAGTATTAAAGAAAAAAATGATTTTGCCAGCGTGGATGCTGCAGTTGCAAGGTGTCTTTTGTTTGTTTTTTAACCAACAGTGCTTAAGACTTAAGAAATCTCATCACACCACAGGATGAAGAGATGGGTGTAGAGCTTCTCTTCCATGTTCACAGGGCCCAAATGGGAGAAAGAGAGTCTAAAGAATGTTCATGCTCATATGTTCCAGACAGCAATGATTTGTGTCCTTCTGGATACCTGCTTAATGCAGTTCGCTCTCTGGAAAATATATCTAGGACAGAGCAAGTTGCTGTTTTCCCTGCTGCAGTATGAATTATAGTGACTATTCCTGAATTAGTTAGTTTAATGGAAGTTCTTATCCTGCAGACATAAAGTACTGTACTGCTGTCACACCTCATGCCACCAGTAAAATGTATTGGGGACACATGCACGAATGTGCCCCAAATAAAAAAATACCTCATCTTCTGAGAGCACCTAAAACACAATAGCACTGCAGAGAAATTAATTTTGTTTTCCATATGATAGATTGTCTGGTTGGAAGGCTCAACACCACATTGATTTGTTCTGTCCTGAGAAAGGCTCCCACTGCAGACTGACTCCAGGCTTGCCCCAGCAGATAATGGGAATAGAGTGCACTGCAGAAGGAGCACGCAGCATTGTATTGTATTGGCATGCTCAACCAGCCACTGGGAGCTTCAGTGGGAGCCTTGGAGCAGACCCATGTGTGTGCCCATCTAGTGAGGCATCTCAGGAAAGGGGCACAATCACAAACATAGCAACCCAAGTGTTACACAGAAATGATTTCACTGGGGTGAGTGAATTGGTTGTTTTGGCTCAGCGAGTGCCACGTTATATGAAGTCCTGTGTAATGAGATAGCTGCAAACCCACTGGGGGCTGGAAGGAAGGAGAAACAAAAGAATCTGTTCAAATCTCTGCACTGACAACACGGTCCTCTCCCTGGGAAGGAAAAGAAGAATGACAAATTTCTTTTAAATCATTGATGCCATCAGAGATACCAGCATTATATTGTTACAGAAACCATGCAGCTAAAATTCCTTGGGGAAGAGTTTGAGTAAATTGTTCTCTTCTTAACTGACAAGATGTTAATCCTCCATTTCTAACTTGCCCTACTAGATTGGGTAAGCATGATGCTACAGGTTACATGGAAAACTTATGTCAAGACAAATACAAGTTCATAAAAGAACATCTAAGTATTGGCCATATTTTATCTTTTGTAATCTGACTTCTGGGAATTGTTAATAGATAAGGGCTTTCCTGAAGGGGTGAAAAGGACCAGCTGTGACAGATATCCCCTGTCTCATTCTTGGGTCTGTTTTCATTCTGGTTTTATTCCTTTAACTTGAATTCCTGGAGCTTGTTGTCTCCAGAAATTCCATTTCCACATCACCCTGTGCCTAATTATGGTAAGCAGGTATTGGCCCATCCTCTGCCAAAAGACACAAAAAGAGCACATCTCTGTTTCTTTCAGCATTTTAAAAACATTTTTCTGAATCACTGCTCATTTGACATTTTCTTTCTCCTTCCATTGTGCCACCTTGCTGTATTTAACTGAAAGGTGTTATACCTTCTGTGATCAAGTAATGACAACTGTGCCACACATTTTATCAAGATCTGAATTTAATTACAGGATCTAACAAGCCTAAGAAGGGATGAGCCTTTGTATTTCACCGGGATATCCAAGATGAAAAATAAAGGGGGAAAAAAAATCTGTCTGCAGACTCATAGAAGCATTATTATACTGCATTATCTGACAGAAAGACCTGATAAGCTGTCAAATTAAAAAGCTGATTTGGGAAATTTTACTGAAACCACTTTTTAAAGAGACTTACTGCAGTGCTTTGTTTGGGTATCACCTAGGTTCTTTATTTAAAGGCAGCAGCAGGATAGAATTTCATAATCTCTCAAAGGGCAGAAATGCTTTCTTAAAAAATAAAAATTCCTTGACTTTGGGTAAGCTGCAACAGAGGCTCACCCAAAGAGAATGGGAAAATAAACTTCTATTTTTGTTAACATCAATCTTTCACATTGACAATAAAATTATACAGAAGGCGAGACCAGGGTGCATGCTGACAAATACATTTAATCATAACCAAAGAGCAGTCAGAGCTGTGTGAAATGAGAAAAACATGCAAGAAATCAGTTGTGCAATTACAAAGGTAAGGTAGCACACTGGCCTAGTTACATCCATCACTTAACTGCTGGTTTGTGTCTCAGTAACTTAGATGAATTTTTCATGTATTTTGATTCCTGTTTCTTCCAGAATAGTTTCTTCCATCTTTACTATGTAGAACTAACTGAACTGAGTTTTAAGTAACTTCTTGTCTTATTTTTAGTTCTCCATGCCATTACTTTATGCTGTGGTATAATGCCTTCTTTTATTCATATTATGACTGGTTATAGTAACATGAATAAGTAGATATCAGTTTCCTACAACTGGAAATGCTCACTGAGGATTTTGTCCAATAAAAAATAACACAATTTTATCTTCATTTTGGCTAAATATTGGAGACATTATAGAAAAGTTAATTGTAGGAAACATTTTTTGATTGAGTGATCAGGAGTTGACTTAAATTAATATGAGGGCAACTAAAAATAAGCCTGTAAATCAGATTCTTGATTTAAAAAGAACAAAATTTGATAAGGTGAAGGAAGTCAGATTATGCAATCAGTATAAACGTTGAATTCAGCCAGGAATGACACTTGGAAATTCTATAAAGTATTAAAATAATTTATATATATATATATATATGTATATATATAAATTTTTTTTTTAGTTTGTACCTGCAAGG
Source organism: Parus major (assembly GCF_001522545.3). Taxonomy (NCBI): domain Eukaryota; kingdom Metazoa; phylum Chordata; class Aves; order Passeriformes; family Paridae; genus Parus; species Parus major. Next base: position 13,647,568 of record NC_031770.1, on the reverse strand, counting down.
TTAAAATATACCAGGGAGACCTGCTAGACTAAGCAACCACACTATCACAGGCTATGTTACAGGAAGTTAAAATCCCAGACTTGGTCAGTAAAGAAAGCAGTGCCTTTCAGAACTAGAAAAATAAATAAATACTCAAGAAAAATTGCCAGAACTTAATCCCAAAAAAAACTCCCAAAGAAAGTAAAGTAAATTCAAAAGCCAGAGATTCTAAAGTGCTATAAACTAAAGAGATCATAGAGTCAAGGAGAATTACTTTATAGGAAGGCTGATGGTGATCCAGGGGAGCAGAATGAATTGACTAACAGGAATGTGTCTAATGTAGATCTCTACAGCTCAGAAAAAAACAATATAAATATTTTTACTGAACTTGTGTAGCCAAAAAGTGAGAAAGATGATCTTTATCCCAGAACTTAAAAATAAGAAGTCAGGAAGTTTTAAATGCAGCTAGCCAATGAGACAAGTTATTTCTTGTAGTAGAGAACAGAAAATGTCATAGCTTCACATGAAAAGAATTCAAAAACTACCCAGCTGAAGTATTTAGTCTGACCTTAGCCATACATGATGCTTTAGAACAAATTTTAAAAGAAATAATTAAAGACAGGAACACAATTGGAAAATGAGATAAAATGCAAAACTTTGCCAAATCATGTTAGGCTAGTTTAACAGCTGTATTTGACAAGCTAACTAATTTTCTAGACAAAGGAAATGAAGTATATCTAATTTATCTGGATTTCAGTAAAGCGTTTCATATGATGTCATGTAGCAAATCATGGATTAACTGTGGAAAAAATACAGGAGTGTAAAAACTGTAGAGTAAAAAGCTGAATGAAAAAAACCAAAACAACAAAAAAACCCAAAAGATAGCACTGAACAAGGGTTTTTTCTCTCCTCCTTCCTCTATCCCATGTAGAGACTGACATCCTGCTGCTGCAGCTATTGACAGATTCTCAATTCAAGGGCTTCTCATCTTGTATCAGCTCAAGGCTCCCATCTTCCCAGGATGCATCTCCTTCCAGCACTGGAGTTGTCTCCTCTCTGCAACTCCCACTTCATTCAGTGTCTTCTTTATCTTCTTGGTGAATCACTCAAACAGATGATAAACAGTCCTTGTTTTGTCGCATTCAGACCGCCAATGTGTCAACTGTACCATATTCCAGCCCTTATGTTCCCCGCTATTATTAACTATATTTGAAAAATAAAAACCCTCAAGGAATAGTAGGTGGGTCAGATGTACCAAAGCTCTCCACGTATTTTGGGGAACTGATGCCATCTAGTTGAATGAGTGGAAGACCTACGTGTGTTTTAGTCACAGAAATGTGATAAACTCAATGCTGAGTTCTACATGAAATTAACAAGAGGAACGTCATGGTGAGTTCCCAAACTGCATTGGGCTGTGCTGTAGGAGCTCTCACAGAAGCCACTGCAGTTATGACTGCAAGGAAAAACAATGGATTTCCCCCAGGAAAACTACCTTGGTGGAACTCCCCAGCACCCAAGCTGAGTTCTGCAATAAATCATCCTTTGTATTTTCTTCACTGATGTCACTATAAAGTGCTATCCACACAATGAAATCTGCAGATGACATGAAAGCAGACATGGTGGTAATGCTGAAGAGGCTGCAGATGTCAGTCAAGAGGAATGGAGCCCTTCAGAATTAACAGAAGTGACACCAAAGCTTCTAAGTGAAGTACTACAAAGTGCAGGTCACACACTTAGGATATAGGACAAGTCACACCACTTCTTGCCCTAAATTGGTACACTCTGAGAGACAATTCATGAGGAAAGACATTCAGCAGGTAGTCAGCTGCAGAGTGACATTGGGCTTTCCAATTCTGAGGTATGAAAAAGAAAATTAAGGTCTGAAAATGCAGAATTAGTATCTTCATTACTGTTTTCATATATCCTTGAGGTCCTTGTGTTCTCACTACTGTCCATTTTCAAACATATATGCAGTTGAAAAACAAATTCAAAACAAAAAAAAAGCATCAAAGAAAGGTTATTATGAACAGAGAAATGAGACAACTATTCTGAAAAAGACATTTGAGAACAAAGTGGGATGGACTGGAAAGGGCTTGGACTGAAAGCAAAAGAAAATTTCTCAAGAGCAGAATGTTTCTTCTAAGTTACCCTCTAAGAGAAACAATTTATGCAAAGAAGCAGGCTTGACCCAGTACATTTTAATTTCTGATTTCTTGAGCTCTTCTATCACTAACCTTACTTTTAAATACACAGGGGGAAAAAAAAAATTGGAATGGGAAAAAAGCCATCCAAACCACTAATGCTTTACAGGGAAAGTGGGCCATTGATTTAAATGTAGTTCCATTAATATTTTCTTTAGCATACTAAACATTCTCAGAACTTGTTTTTTGACTGATAATGAAAATAATCCATGAGCTGTGTAGAGCATTAAATCTTTGTCTTGAACCAGTGCAATCAATTAAAAATATTTTCTATGAAAATTCAGATTATCTCACCCACATGCATCATCTTTCATAGACCAACTTTACTTTTACTGCTAAAGTGCACACCCAACAGAGTCAGTTAGTTTTTTAACTCTGGGATAAGAATGAAAAATGCTTTGTTTAGTTAAAATGTTGTTTAAGCCAATGAAGATTTTGAAAAATCTCTCATTCTAGAAAAAATGCAAATAAATTGCACAAAACCAATAATTTCTGAATTTCAAAAATGCAAAAGCTTGCAATTATTAAATGCTTTTATTTCAAAATAGCTTTTTAGATTTTTATGACTTTCATTTTTGCATTTTGTTTTATCATTGGCTGTCAAAGGAAGCATATTTTTTTTTTAATTCTTCATTCACTAATCTTTTTCTTCTGTAGAAATCTTGAATTTGTCTTTCTTACAGCCTGTATGTATGGTTTCCAACTTTTATATTAAAAAAAAATCAATGGTATTCAATATATAACAAGGTTTAAATGATCATACTTTCATTGAAAATCAATTTATTTACTCCTTTGATTTTTACTAGGTGGGAATCTGTGACCCTGTTCTCCCTAAAATAGAGTCTGATCCATCAAAGAACTCGACCTTTACCACTAGGTCTGGGTAAACGCTTCCTGAATATTTTCACATGGAACTTCATCAAAGACTTTTTGCAAATCAAAAGCCCCAAGTATGTTAACTCATTCATATTTATACCCCATTATCTCCTACAAAACCAGAGTAGGTTTAACTGTAACAGGTACCAGCAGACCTTCCCAGATGGAGACCTCAGCATAAACAGAACCCCAGGGAGATGTGACTCCATGGACACATGAAAGGCCCTAAATAACACTGATGAGTTTTGCTTTCCAAATCAGGGAGGGTGAGACTTAGTCACAAAGCAACTACTGACTTAGCTGTTATTTTTCCCATTGTCTTCTTACTAATTCCATAGAGTAAATATTTTAGACTCACATCTTCCACTTCTAAAGCCTGATTTTATACCTATGGAATAAATTTATACATGAAGTGTTTACTTGCACATTCATCTTCTACCTATTCCCAGATGGAGAGCTCCTGAGCTCACAATTTCTCCAAACACTGTTATCTCCAAAGGAAGTGAAGTCTTATGAGATGTCCATATTTTGCTGGCACTGCTGGTTTCCCACAGCATGAAAATCATCCAAACAAGGAGACATGGGGCAGTCTGTGTTTCACAGAAGATTAATTGCTGTGAGCTCACATTTCCATTGGACTTCCCTCCTGGGCATAAAGGCAGTTTGTATTTTGCCTTTGGGGACAAATAAGGAGAGATTCCTCCAGGTCTGCAAGCTTTTGCAATCAGGATTGAGGGATGACAGGTCTGATTGTAGGAGTCAAAACTCTGGCCATAGTAAAGGAACACACATAAGAGAGAACCAAGGTGGATTCTTTTATCCAAAGGAGGAACCCAGTGAGAGAAAAAAAAGGTAGAGGCAATGTGCTGCTGAACAAATAAATAGCAGTCAGAAGCTTCCATTATTTTCCTGTGAACCAGTCTGAAAGTCCTGTGTCCAAACAGCAGTGGTCAGAGAGGTTTGAAAATTTGCTCTTTGGCACAATGCAAGGCAAACACTGAGTGATCATTTACTTGTCAGATTCCTACATCACCTTGATAATTATCATTTTGCAGGGATGTGGTGATAACAGGTTGACTGTCCCTTTTATTAGAATTTCAAAGACACATTTGTGAAAGTGCTTGAGATGTCTCCCTACCACCACACCCCTGAAAAACATCTTTGATCCTCTTCAGAAGTGGCTGTAGGGGCTTGAATTTGGAAGCTATTTCTAAGCCAATAGTAAGCAAGTTAGGCAAGTACATGGATCACTTGGGAAATGCTAATCCATTCCTGGAGAAACAAATGTAGTGACACAAATGTCTCCTGTTTATTTTATAGTCATCCTGAACACACAAAAAACCAAGACAAATTGATGCTATTTACCCTAAATAGGATACATGGTAATAGCTGATTCCTAGCATTTATCTTAAAGTCAGGTGCATCCCATGAAAAGAAGACAGACACTTTTTCCATTTTCTAGAATACAGGGACCAAGAGAAGCATTTAAATGACATGTCCCCTTCCCCTAGCCCTTGGATTTTCTGCATGAACAGCCTTTATCCCACAGATCCAGAGGGAGTCCCTAAAGACATGTGTGATCTCAGCTCTTTAATCAAAATCAAACCATCAAAATAACCCCAAACCAACTAACCAAAAAAATACCCCAAATCAAAACCCAGCACAGAGTTATTCTATGTTATACCAAAGCCCTTAGAGATGGTGATTGCCATATTGCCATACTACAGAGGTACTGGCACTTAGTATAATATCAGTTTGCTCTTCTGCCAGCATCCATCGTCTCTCACACGGGTTCTTCTTTGGTGTGTGTGCTCCATCATGATTTATACCTCCCAACCACAGAGATACATCTGTTCCATAGTCTGGTAATGCTCTGGACAAGCTCTTTTCTGCAAGCAATGTGAGTGACACGCTCATGCTGTCAGATCTTGGTCTGTCAGACACATCCGTGACATGTCCTGACCCATGGGGAATGTGAGGACAGCTGCAACAAAGTCATGATTTTCCAAGGCTAAGCAGAGATGTGGGGATGACTGGAAGGGCATCATTTTAGATGTTTGCCTGCATCAGACAGTATCTTCCAAACTGCTGCAGGGTCCCAGGAATGCTGAGCTTTCTCAGCAGACTGAGCAGCTTTGAAACCCTAGACCCACTTCCCTATATGTAATAGGTCACTTTTCTAGATAGAAAATTCTATATCAGTCTGATTTACAGTGGAAACCATGAAGAGAAAATCCTCACTGGTAAAATGATTAGTTGTGCTGTGTGTTTTAAAAGAATCATCACTGGGAAACTGCCTTTGACCACAGAGAGCATGAGGTTAGTGTCAGAAAAGTGATTCTGAAATTCTTGCACAATAAGTGGTGGTTATTGTGGCTTTAAAATGTCCTCTACCTTGTTTTGATATACTTTCTCTGACTAGTAAAATGTACACATTTTCCTACCAAGGAACAAAAAATTAAGAAAACTGTTTTTCATGATAAATAGATATGATTATGAGTAAGCACTATGATGATAAAGATTTTGGATTTTTTTTCTCCTCACTATTTGATCTTATTTGAAACACATTTTCTTTCAGGTAAGGAAGAAAATGTTTCAAATTAAGTAAAATGCTTTTTTCTCAGATTACCTAAATCCCCTATAGACACTGGGCAATCTTGACATGAAAAGTCAGAACATTTTATTCAGGAAATATTAAAATGAATATTTTGCTATTACTAAAACAAATTTCCTTTTTTTTTTTTCCTCTTTTTTTTTTTTTTTTAAGTTTGATCGTAATTCTTACTTCAGTTTGACACAAATTAACAAGTTCTTTGTTTTCTTAGGAATCCTTAGGAAACTTACACTTCAGTGTAGAATTATTACCTAACTGAAGTTACAAGAGCAGCCCCTTCACAGAAGCAGCTGGAGTTGCTATTGTGAAACATCACCACAAGAGGAGCCAGATCATTGGGAAGGGCAATTAAAACTAGACAATAAAGCAGACAAGATAAGCCACAAGGAAAGGATCTGCATGGAAACGGGGATAGTCTATTGATTAGGAGCTCTGACTGCACAGTCAGCAGCTTTCTCATTCCTGTTTAATATGATCATAAATTAGGCTGCAACCAGATAAGTTAATGTGAATTTACTATCTGAAAAAGAGGTCATGACGAAATACTAAAGTTCTTTTGGAAGATGCAGAGGGATGGTGTTAATTCAGCAAAGAGACATAACATTGAATTTAGTTAAGACAGATGGAATAAATAAATTAAGTGAAGATATGGGCATCTAACTATCAAAATCTATTATGCCATTCACAGTCACAGGGCTACAGACCAGCCATAAACAAAAAAAAAAGGGAAAAACAGGATCAACATTTAATAAAGGGAAGAAATGGAAATGTACATCCTCATAGCTCTAACATTTTATTCAGAGAAGTGACAAGATCAGAGTAAAAAAATTACTTTGATGGTAGTCTGGAAGAACATACATATGTAAATCTAAACCTCTGTTTCTGAAAATCATCCAGTCATTTCAGGATGCTGAAATCTTCATGTTTATCTTGGGCTAAAACACATTTTCCCCAACTATATTTCAAAAAATGACCATCCACCTTAACTAGGATAATAATCCTCTACCAGTAACCCCTGCCTCCTTTCCTTTTAGAGCTCTCTTATTTCACACCCACTCAGATATAAATTGAAAGTCCATTGGTCCAGAGCAAACTCAGATCTAGTGGGATCAGGAATGATGTCACAGGAGAGACACACTACATTCAATTCATCTCCCAGGGTTCCTCTTCTGCATTTTATGCAGCTCTTGGGTAATGCACACAAAGCACCATGGAAGCTCTGTGAAGCATTGCCATGTGATATTTTTGTTCAAGGCAGCAGCTGTTATTGGGCCTTGGGTATCCTTATCCACAGCAGTTACATGGGGCTGGATGAAGGATACACAGGCAATGAAACTGGAAAATCCCAAGTCTCTGACCAGAAACTTCTCTCAGAAAATCTTCACCCAGCATTTTAAGACACCAAACACACACAAGCAATGTCTTGCAATCAGGCATCCCATCCTGAAGTGTTATTCTGTGATAAACCTTTCCTCATAAAGAAAGACCTGATCAGTTGGTATGCTTTAAACAACCAACTGATTATTTAATTTTATCTTTGAAAAAAAAATAAAATAAATCCAGCATATGTAAGTGTACCACCTTTACTAATTAAGCTGCCTAATCTTGGTTTTATTATTAATTAGAAAAAAACCCAAACCAAGAAAACTGGCAAACCTGATGGAGCAGCATAGAAAGAGAAGAAAAAGGGTGTGGCTAGATTATCTCTTTCTGGGAAGAGAGAAGAGATGGAAGGTGAAAAGTGGGAGGACAGCAGCCAAAAGCAGTGCTATGGCATACAGGAGTCATAAAATATTACTATGGGAAAGTCAAATAAAATTACAGGCCAACAGCAGTCTTAGAAGATCCTGCAATAAAACAAGCCAAGGGATTCTGTACTGCAGCTAATGAAGCAACTGAGAATGCCTTGAAATGCAGCCAGCACATAGATTGCTCATGGAAGCTCAAGATCTAATTTTTTGGTTTCCTTTTCAAAGAAAACATCCAACCTTCTTCCACTACACCAATCCCATCCCAAGGAAATCACTATGTTTTCTGAATTGATCTTTGTTCAGTATAAACAAGTTCGTTGTGCCACTGGCTTCAAAACTCAGGGCCTCTTTTTTATTGCTTGAGCTTGTCCAGGAGCTCCCTGTTCACCCACACAGACCTCCTGGCACATTTTCCTGACTTCCTTTTTGTTGGGATGCATCTCTCCTGAGCTTGGAGGCAGTGAATTCATGCTCATCATTTAGGTAAACACCAAAAGAAACAAGCAAACCACCTCAAGCCTATTTTCCTTTGTTCTGAATAGGTCTAGAACACAAACGATGACAAGTCCTCCCTAGCTCACACCTTATTTCAGCAACCATTTATCAAACACTGCAAAATTAGAAAGCCAGGGGGCCACAGGGGAAACAGGAATATCTGAAATATCACTGAGCATATTTCATTCAGTATCCCCCTTTCCCTCAAGAGTTTATCACCTCTCATAGATGTGTCTTAGAAGCCACTGATGGCTCTAATTGCCAGAGCTGTCATTCATTCCTCGCATATTATCACACAGGTGGGTTTTTTTAAAAACTTCTATACATAGTTTCTTTCCCAGTACATACTTTCAGGATTTCATTTATTCTGAATTATTTCCAAGAAATTTTCTGAGGGGTTATATTTCACGTGTGGATTTTTTAAAAATTATTTTTATTTTTTAAAAAGTAAAGTAAATAGCTGGACTACAACTGAAATGGCAACAACAATAACAAAAAACCCCATCCAATACTAATAATTAGTCCATGGAATGGCTTATGTGTTCCTTACTAGTGAAGCACACCCTCCTGCTGCACTCCACTACCAAAAATGAAGACTTTTCTACTTTTAAACTGATAAATCAGAGCTGTCATTTACACAATAAGCATTCTGGTTTGCATATTTGCCTTCATTTACACCTCTAGATTTGCTGCCTTTTGCTTAATATAAACACACAGAGCAACTGTTAGGAGATAACATGCAGATGCACAAGTCACCATTAATGGCTCAGTAGTCCTACTCAATAAGGAAGGGATTGCATATCTGGAAAGCCTGTTGCCTTTAAAAATGATTCAAATTAGTGGCATAGTAATCCTCAGCGCATGTCATTTGCATAAAATTAAATATGGGCCTGCTCAAGGCAGCTCTGCTGTCATACTAGTGGTCCTCTTCACATCACCAGCATCATCTGCATAAATGATATCCTGCAGTTTGCATTTGGAGCTAAGGCACCTCAGTTTGGGTGGCTGGCTGTACAATTGTTAGCTGTGACGCCATTTGGTTTGTGTCTGCTGGAAGACTTCTGCTAAATTCGTAAGCTTCAGATTGCTGTAATCTTGTAATCAGAAGAACACAGACAACCTTTTCCTCAGTAAATGTTTCACCCCATCACTTGGGGATAGACTTGTGAGTCACTTTAAACTGGAGCTTTTGTCAAAGCCTTTTTTTTTTTTTCCCCCGCCTAAACCAAAAATGCAATAAAAACAAATTATAGCAAGAAACAAAACTACTACTTCATGCCTCGATAACTACATTTATCCACTTCCAGTAATAACTTGAATTTGGGATTTTAAACTCAGGAAATGCCATCATCATAAACCGTATTGCTCAGGATTCTTTTAACCACCTCAGTAGCTACTAAAACACTTCAAAGGAGCTGATATTGCATTAGGAGAGGAGCAAAACGAGGCAAACTCCAGGCACCCCCCACCCTCTCAGTGCCAGGTGTTTGTGTGAGCCCTTACCTGCTGGGTAACGCTCGATGACGGGCCAGTTGTCCACCTGTAGGGTGGCATTGCCACCACTCCTTGTGAAGCGAACCACGTGGTACTTCCCATCGTTAATGATGGCGTTCATCTCTTCGATGGCGATGTCGTCCGTCCCAACATTAAATTTAACTCCAATTTTTCCCTGGTGCTGCATAGTTGGGGGGAAAAAAAAGAAATAAAACAAAAATAAAAAAAGAGGAAGAACAAAAAGAACTAATTAAGAGCTGTTTTAGAAGAAATTGAGACAGTGTGTCTCAACACACTGTGTGATTTCTAACATCTTCCCTCCTCAGATGTAACTTCTGAAAGTTTGCGTGTGGCAGTGACAAACCTGACAGCTTAGGAAGTCTGGGACGTGCTTTTGAAGGATAATTGATATTCCAAATGAGTTACTTCACCAAACTGAGCTCTCTCCTTTTACAAGAGATTCAGATCAAGATGAGGACAGGGGAAAATGGCGGAAAGCTTAAGGTTTCTGTCTTTGTCCTCTCCCTCACCTCCATGACAATTAAACAAAAAATTTTCCTTTTAGACTTTCAAAACAGAAAGTCTTATAATGTCACTTGGAAGAGATACAAGAATTTTCTGGCCATAAAAGCTAAGTATCAACCCTGTTTTTCCTTTTTTTAACCCTCATTCATACTTAGGGTCTTCATAACTGATAACAAAGAAGGAGATTTATATTTTTCTCTTTGAGAGATTTTTGGCATCACATTGTAGTGATTCGGAATCATTAAGCCAAGACCACACTGGCTGATTAACAAGGACTTCCCTGTTCAGAGCCAGAGAGCAGGAAAAGGCATTTGCTGACACAGGGACATGGTATTGTTCTCACTAAGGCCAGAGACTCTTTTTCTTTTGCTGGGACTTCCCTATAAACTCCTGTGTTTGAGTGCTCTTAGGGCTAAGGGGACTTCCCATGCACACCAATACCTGGCACCAAGGCAGTAGATTTTCCAAATGACTGTCATTTGGCATGTTTTCATTTTTATTGACTTTTAATTATTAAAATGTTCACTCTAATGGGACATCTGCACTTTAATAAAGTCTTTTAATATCTATTAAAGTTAACTGAAGGGATTTATAATTTTTTTTCTCCTATAAAAGCAATTCTACTCTTCAATAAAGGTAGAAAAAAAAAAAGCACTGCACAATATGAGATTAGGGAGTTATTCATCATAATTGCTAATTCTACATGAAATTGCATGTTCTTGGAACTGGTATATCCCTCTTTAAAGTTAAAAAATTTCATGAAGTTTTTACATGACCAGATGAAACATTCACATGAAATCTTCAAGAACCAGTTCCACATCTCTAGCAGAGCTCTTGTGTCTGCTCTTTGTCTTACTACCCTAGCACTGCTTCCTGCAATAAGTGTATTCTGCACCTCCTTGTCTCAGGAAGTCCTCCAAGCAAAGAAATCAAGGGTTTGTCCACTTTATTTTATTCTCTTTTTAAACATCTGGCTTTGTTTTCCAGCAGTGCTTGAAGTTACACACAGCTGAGCAGCTGCTGAACACCTCTGCAGTTCCTCACCATTTTGGCATGACGCTATCAGCTCCTCAGCTACGACCTTTCTTGAAACATCTAAAGGAGCATTCCCTGATGAGATTTGCAAAATGAGTCTGAAAAATATTTTTTGTTGCCTCAGTTGATTGAAAAATGTTCTAAACATTCCTCTTTTTTTTTTTTTTTTTTTTCCCCTCGTGGATTGTTTTAATATTTCTCCATTTGCAGGTCCTACTTCTTGTCTATAGAGTGTCAATAAGGGATCCACCTTATCCAATTCATGCTCATCTTCTTTTGCCTCTGGTGTGAGTTGCATAGCAATTTCCCAATTTTCTTGGAAAGGTAACTGCAGCTCTTCTTAATTTCAGCTGCTTCAACTAGACTCAGAATAAATTTCACCCATTTTTTTTTCCCATGGATGCAGTGGCTTATTTGTTTCACCTGTTCCATTCATATGCTTAGTCTCTTAAAACAGAAATATAAACAAAGAAATGTAACATTATCCTGTTTTAAAGCAATCTCCTCTTTTACTAATTTTTGAAATGCAGAAAACCAGCATGTAATGATAATGGTGTATGCAACTTTTCATAGTACTTTCAATAAATCAAAGGCTCTGAGGATTAAATAAGGCTCCCTAATTTTAGTGTGATTCATAATTATACTATTCATACTCTACATTTTACATACCAGTTTTCTTATTTGCTATATATATGCATATACATATATTATTTTAGTTGTTTTTTGAAATGGCAAAGGAAACAAAACAACTTTAAAGTGAATAGAAGAGGTGGGGGTAAAAAGAAGTGGCATACATGGCACATATATCAGCACTTTTTCCAAAGTTAGAACATGTGGGGCTGCAGCCAAGTTACCATTTGCAAATTGCCAGGTATTGACAAGTGAAATGAATGCTTTGCAGATTTGAAAGCAGACTTTCTGCCTTCCTTTATAGATAAACACCTTCCAGTGAAAAAAAAACCCAAGTTTTCCTGACTTCCTTACGTTTGTACAGAAATACTGTGCACAGACACAAAGCAGGCAGATGCAAGAGCAAATATCACCCTAAAAGCTGGTAACATATTACAATGATTCTTTTATTTTTACTTGTAATGTATTTGTGTATCTGAAACCACAAAAAACTCCATTTTTAAAGGATACACTTATTTTTTTTTCCACACTTCTCCAGCAGCTGTGGTCATCTCTATAACACCTCCATAAAACAAGGATGCAAATCTGTGTTTCAAATTGAAGACCTCCTGATTATTATATCAAATTTAAGTTCTGGATATCATGCCAAACATTACATAAATTACAACCCCATTGTGCACAGCCCTTTAGAACCACAAAACAAAACATGATGCTGCAATAGGCACTTTTCTATGTAGGTAGGGGGTTTTCTAAGCCCTTGCATTATCATGCAGGAATTTGACTCATTGCACCCCGCTGCAAGATAACATTACTTTTCATTTGTCTTTGTCACATTATTTTTTGTCTGTCTTAGGTTAAGACCGTGTGCACACAGAATTACCATGGATCAGCTAACATACAGTAACCTGTTGAGATAACTTGATCTCAGCCCTCAGCCTTGTTATGTTCCATCTAGCAGGCCTGTAACCTTTTAGAAAGAACTGGTTTATATTTTCTCCTTTTTCTTTTTTTTGAGCAATATGGTAGTGCAGAAAGGAAAGATACCTATAAAACTGAACCATACTAAATTACTATTTTCACTTTGCCAGCCTCAATTGCATAGTAAAGTGATAGAAATTTTCTTTTATCACTTGTTCATTCAAAATAAACTTAGAAGTCATCCTTCCTGTCAGAAACAGCCTCAGACAGATGCTGAGTGAGAGGTTCCCTCTTCAGCACCCTGCTGATGGGCACTATAGAAATGTCTGTGTATCATTAAATACTGAAATAATTCAACTGCTGTTGAATGGTGCTCTCTCTGTCAATGATCCAAAACAGTACAGGCTCACATTCCCACATGCAAAGTTGTTTTTTGCCCACAAGCAAAGATGATCATATCAGAGCTCCCCTGGTAAAAATCAGCTCTGTACACAGAGCCCATAGAAGTCCACTGCACTGTTTATGGTTCTCAGCTTGTGTTTTCTTTTTCTCAGTCTCACCCAGTTGGCAGAGAACATAATAATGGAATCAATTCCTTTTCCTACTGTGCCTTTATCTATTCCAAACTGCTACGGCCACAATAACAGAGCGTAGTCATGCAGGAGGTGGGAGAGTTTCCAAGGAGAGCCAAAAGAGAGGAGGCATGCATTTCAAGAAGTTGCTTAAACATTGTGTCTATGGAAATTATTTTGAACCTCTGATCCAAAGGTGGTATGACTATTGCTAAATCCACCACATCACCACCACTGCTCCCTGGGGCAATGCACAGGGACCTCGGATCCATCTACAGACAGCCCGTGACGCTCTCAGCCCCAGCCAGAAACTCTCCAGAAACACCAAGCTCATGGTTTGGAGGTGCTTTGGCCATGTAGCTGTCCTGTTTCTGAGGCCAGGGTAGCTTTTATTTCTGCAATAGGAAGATAAATTAATTTGTTGTTGGCCTGTGCATGACTACAATGTGCAATGTAGGCTTTGTGTATAGCTTAAATTCTGCTGTCCAGGCTCAGAGGCTAAGGAGAAATATGTTAATGGCATCAAAGCAGTTGGATAAAACTGTGAGATAGCTCCAATTCTATGCTACTAATGTGCTCTGAAACTCTGGGAGCTTTGATTGCTCCAGCAGTATAGGATGTGTATGTGTGCATGTGTACATACCAGTCACTTCAAAATGTCTTGTCTTCAAAAGCTCTGGCAGCAACTGCTGTAATCTAGCAACTCCAGTGGAGTATTTTCAAGCCTGCTTTATGAATTGTCTACTCTAAGTACTTAACAGACTTCTGATGAGGCACCAGGAATGCTGATGAACCCAAGAACCAAGCAAGAAAGGTGGAATGCAAATCAAGCCAGCAGCTGACATTGCAATTTGCTCCCTGTTGGACTCTAGTTCAGTGCTACCAATCTGCCAAAAGGCAGCAAAACCCATGCTAGTATTATTATATATATATATATATATATATATAATAATATAATATAGTATATAGTATATTATATACATATATATACACTCAAACACACACATATATATATTATAAATATATATAATTTATATTTCCTATAACATCAGCAACACTTTTCTGCTCTCTGTAGCAGTAACTCTGGAATTAGCCAGACATGAGTGCATGCAAACTTGGCACAACAGTAGTTTTAGAACAGACTGCAGACAACCTAAGCTCATAATACTTACAACCTTTAGCCACTTCCAAGGAAAAGCAATAACACTGGGACTCCCACAGGTGGACAAATTGAGAAGAAGAAATTCAAGAATGCCAACTTGCATTTGATATCAACAACCCCTGAGGCACCACGTTCTGGTGAATGCAGTGACAAAGTCTTAGAACTAACTGAAGGTGTACTTTGGTTTTATTGAAGCATTTCTGGAGTTTTATTAAGAGTGAGATCATTTTAATTGAAATGTAATCAGAATATAATCATATTCTATATGATAGATATCTGTGCAAAATAATTAAAATAATCTCTGGGTTTCTCAATCCTGAAAGGAGATGCATATTTTAAAATAATACTGCTTGCTTCAGAAGTGAGGGATACGTGACAGAAGACACACTTGAACTCCAAGTTTAATGGAATAACTATATATATATTTTAGTCTAATAAACCATCATTATTTCTTATTACCATCTTCCAGAGGAAATGTTTCCTGGAAAAGACACAGAAAATATAAACCATCTGGGAAGAGTTCTTTGAATGCATACATCTCTTATATTGGATATAGAAATTTTCTGAATATTGAGTTTTAAATTAATTCTCTTGGATTTTACATCATTAACCTAACATATATTTTTTTTTCATTGCTTTTCTCTATGAGAAGTGGAAAAATATCCAACATATTTTTCCAACATTAACCTTTTTTTTTTCCCCTTTTAGTCAACTGCAAGTCAAGACACCAAAGAAACAGGTATTCTCCTGTCATACCTCATCTTTGTACTTACAGTCAGGTTTTGTGCCCTTTCATAAATTAAGAAAGGTATTTCAGAAAGGCTTTCAATGTATCAGTGCTTGACATACTGCAGAAAATCCAGGTATCAGAATGCTGGTAAGAAATGTTACTTCTCAGAGGTTGGCACATCAGGCAATGAAAGCAAAGATTTCTGCTGATGACTGATAGGATACATCCACCTGGTACTCAGTCTTTTGGAATCTGACAAGTGGGAAACTATTTGGTTTTCATTTCTTTTCCCAAAAGCTGTAAATGCATAACTAGTGTGGAAAAGCAAAGAAAACAGAACAAACCAACCAAACTTTCCTTTTTTCTGGTTTCCTGGTGAGGACACTAAGCTATTTCCAGTGCTCCCTCTTTCAAATTCTCACCATTTACCTGCACCATTTATTTTCCCAATATTTGTTTATTTATTTCTCAGTTTCACATCTTTATAGACCTTAGGTTATGAGGGAAAAAAAGAAAAAAAAACTAACAAAAAAAAAATCAAAGAAAAAAAAAGAAAAAAGAAAAAAAACCCAACACTTTTCATTTTAATCCAAGATACCAGTTCTGATAATTGTACAGAAAAGGTTAAAACCCAAAGCCTTGCAAGATTCTGCTGGTAGACCAAGAGAAAGAACTGGAAATCATGTTAAATCATCACTGGGCTTGAGTGGTGGCTGGAATCCAAACATGGCCCTTGGATTCCTGTGACAAGAGCGGTCAAATCTACGCTACCCATTTACACACATCCATTGGAAATGCAATCCTGGCAACAAAATGCTGCCTAACACTGTGTTATGCCTCTGTTCAGATTATTCACAGAGGAAAAATGTCTGCAGAGCTGGAAATGTTACCAGTATTTCCTGCAGTTCCTGTGCACCTAAACACAAACAGTTTTTCATCTACACCAAGATCCTTCCAGAGACAGTACAAAGCACTTGAAAAACAGATTGATAATCATAAATATACAGCAAAAAAATATTTTTTTTCCTCCTCTAGTTTTGGGATCTTCAATTAGCTGTCTCATGAATTTTGTAAAAGAGACATGGAGGGAAAATTTGCATCATATTTCACTCTCCTGTTTTACTCCGAAATTCTGTAAGATCCTTTAATAAACCTTTACATTACTCCAATTCCATGCCATTAAGTTATCTAGGTTTTCTAAATCAATACAGAAATAATAAAAATTCATTGTTCACCAGATGTCCCTGGCTGACATATAAGAAATAGCACTGTCACTGTAACAACATTATGCATGGAAATATACACAGATGCTACCAGAGCTACTGCACTCTTAAGCATTGGTCAATAAAAATTAAGCATCTTCTAGCCTTAGACTAATGATCCTTAAAAGATGTAAATGAAGTATGGGCTCAGCATCCCACTAATTTGCAACTGAGGTGCACCTAGAGAAAGAGCCACCTAAGTGGCTCACTAAGTGGAAGGAGCAACACGTGGCATAACAATTTTTATGTCCCAAGGTGCCATCTGTGTGACCCACAGAACAGAATTTCTGGAAAGATATCATGAGAGTAATCACTCACCAACCCAGCATTTCAGGGCAGGAAGCAACTACCCTTTACTACCATGAAAAAGTGACTTGTATCACTTTTCTGCTTTAAAATAATTATCCTCACAGTCTGCTTTAAAGCGTTATAGCAATTCGATTTATACATAAAACTCAGCAAGCAGAAAATATAGAAATATTTATAAATCTACAGTTCTGACACTTCAACTCTCAGTCTGCAGTCTTCCTGTTCGGTTTTAAACATTGTAATTTTCACTGCTATGTATTATAGGTGTATTATTTCAGGTTACCCTGATGATGAATTCCTGAGACAATACAATTACCTAAACAACCAACCCTTGAAATGCAGTAGTTATGAAAGACATGCGGTGTAGAGCCCACAGCAGCAGCCTACCGCATCTTATTATCCACTCAGCATCATTACTGCAGTACACAAAATTAAGTTTTTCTGAGAAAAAATGCAGTAAAGAACAATTTAAGTATCCAGCCCTTAATGTGGCACTTCTTTCAAAGCAGAATGTTTCACAGAAATACCTTGACCTTGCCAGTGTCTCACCCAGGGCTTGCAGTCATGGTGAGATGCTATGGATGGACTGAAGAGGTGCTGTTCACCAAACACAGCATAATTTGAAGGAAATGAAGTCTTAACTACTGGCCAAGGAAGCCCACAGGGCTTGGCTTTGCTCTGTGCACTTATTTCCCACGTGGGCAGACCTATTGGGTATCTTAAATACAGGATGTCCAGCCCCAGGGATTCCATCCTCATTGGAAGCTCCAGCTGCTCACAGATTGCAAACACTGCTGCTCCCCACACATATATCAACATCTGAATGGGCACACTGAGATTTGACAATTATGAAAAGCTGCCCAGTTCTTCAGAGTGGTTTTATACAGAGGTTATTAAAACAGTGCTCCTGGAACTCCACACAGTCATACACAGGTGTAAAACACACGAGTAGTATCTTGGTATCAGTACAATCTAATCCACGCTGGAAGTTGTCCTGGCTTAAGGGCATTGATTTCTGTGTTTAGAAAGGTTTCAGAGAACTCTCCTGATAATTTGTGTGTCCGAAACAAATTCAAAGTCAGGCTGAGTAGGATGTATAACTGGGACCAGAAGTGAAGAATCAGCAAATTCTCAACCAGGCTTTCATGCCAAATGATTAATAGCCCTGTGATCAACACACATGCTCACGAAAACACCAGTAATTATTTTTTGAGAATATGGGTCAAAGGACTTTTCATATTAAAAGCCTGTAGGGAATTATTAAAAACCAAAAATGGCACTGGACAGCCAACTTCTATCGAGCTTTAATGAAAAATTAACACCTACCTGCCATTCATAGCTTTCATAAGCTCCCCTTTAATATTAACTAGTGTCTTGAATATTTCCAGATGCCTACCACAATCACTGGGAAAAAGCTCTTTTTAAATCCATACTTTGTATTCCTTTATTGTTCTGATTGCCTGCATGCAAATGCATTTCCAGAATTGTTTCCTAAATATTGTTCTCTTTCTTTGGGGTCCCCAGTAGGAAATAACATGTTCCTAATTCATCTTGGCTGATAAGTACTCATTAGTGACATGGGTTTACATAAAAGAAAACTGAAAGGAAATAGAAAAAAAATCCAGTCCACAAAGTGATTTAAAAGCTGGGCATCTGAATAGTGGACTTAGATTAATATTTTTGCCTCCTAGCTATAAAATGAAGAAAGCATTATTTCTCATTTCAGAAAGTTGTCTATCTGAAGCAATTTATAACTGAAAAGTAGATCAGCAAAAATAAAGGAAACAAAAGAAAATACACATACACACAAATCAACTAGTGGCCTACAAAACAAATATAGAACCGAAATGAAAAGCCCTCACACTGGATATGTAACCTACGCTCTTCCCAGCCAGAGAGCTACAACATGCCACAGGTAGGGCTTGGGCTCCCTAGAAGAAAGGCAAGTCCTGGCTGTTGTCCCAATTTTTGAGCAGTCCTATCATTTCTGTTGCCAGCTTTCCTCCTTTTATCCTCAAGTGTAGAAGCATTCTAGGCCGAGCTTTAATGCCAAGTGTATTTTCCTCCATGGTAGTAGTCTCCTTTATCTTACCTTTCTTCATCTTGAAGATCTTTCAGTATCAAAACCAACCTGACAATTTACTGGTGTGCTGTGCTACACAGTGCAGAGTCACCTATTATCAATGCTACAACAGAGGATCTCACTTCTTTGATCACTTAATGCTACAGAGCATGTAAAAATCCTTACACTGAATACATGTAGCACATGAAGTGATCAAACAGTGTGCGTTGACTGGACTGTGAAATCCCTCAGGTAGCTGGAAGGGGAAAGCAAAATCTGATAGCTACCTCTACATTCTCTGCTGCTGCTGCTAACAACCCCCAAGGTTTGAAAGACTTTGTTTTGGCATCTTGAAAAAAACCAAACCAAAACCTGTGGAAGAGAAGTGCTTCAAATGGAAGGGTTCTGTACAAGAAATCATTAGTGTTTGTGTACAGCTTCTACAAGGAAGAAATCTCTGGGGAAGGAACACAACAAAATAGCAGGAGCACCTTCGAAAATATGCTCTTCAATAATCAAGAAGTTCCTTAATTGTATTTAAGAAGAAATATGCCAGAAAACTGGAAAAGCTGACCTCAAGAAAATCAGAAAATGATCAAAACTAAATGTAACCCACCCCAAGGGAGCTTTGCCTACAACAGAGCTCTGTACTGTCAGGCTCTTAGTGCCTCTCTGAAGCAGGAAACATTCATGAATATTGTTGTCCTTACTGGAATGGTCATATCAGACTTGATTGATGTTCAAATATTCATCCATGCTCATGAACACAATGTTATTTAAACAAATCCCTAACAATATCTAAGTATTTGCTTACAACATGTAAACCAATAGCCATTAACAGCTAAAACTGAAAAATGCATCATTATCTTCAAATGGCACATGGGAAGGGGACAGCATCATCCTTTCAGTTACAAACTCTTCCCTTACAGCAGGCTTGTATTACTGCTGGAAAGCATCATTTTGGAAATGGGGCATGTTGGGCAACCAGCAATCAATGTTTTAGAGCAGCATTCTAACCTCATTGGTAGTGCACTCCCAATTCCTGCCCTTGCTGCAACTACTCTCTTCATTTATTGTTTTTTATTCTACTTGGCAGATATTTACCTCGGAAAGTAAAAAGTCAGAAGGAACTCCACAGAAGTCATGGCTGCTTTAGAAATAGTAACATGCTAAAAACAGAGCATCTCTCATTAGAGTTACTTGTCACTTTTTCAGAGCTTCTGTCTCATACTGCTATTCTCACACATTCCGCTGTGGAAGAGATGTGATGGTAAAATATTTGAAAGACAGCTGATGCAAATTATGTGCTTTCCATTTTTTGTTTCTTTTTAAATTCTGTAGTTACTAAGATCAAGGTTTTGCTAGAAAGAGCCTAGTAGAAACCAGACATAACTGTTTTACTTTTCATATTTCTACAGCTTTAATGATAGTGAGGGACTATCTGAAAAAGAAAAAAAATATAATAATTTCACTGTTATTTGGTCAGATAAGCTTTTGCAACTACATTAGGGTGGCAGAGAAAAGAATGGGCATCACTGGAAGGGAAAAAAAAACCAACATTAAAAAACCTACAGAGACTCATTGGAAATGTAACTTCCTGAAAACATAGCAGGGAAAAAATGTCTGCATCTTAAATAGCCTCACGGGAAGCTTATGTTTGAAATGTTCTGTGATCTGCACCAGATAACCCAATGTCTTGCTGACTTTGCCGGTGTCACAGAGGTGAGGTTTCCACATGGGTGAGCAAACCACTTGAGCAATTTATTCAAAAACATTAGACTCAAATTGGCTTTAGTACAGCACCAGGCAAGGCAGGTGTGTGTGTGTGCATGGCTGTGCACACATACTGCCTTTCTGACATTCTTCTGTGCTAAATGAGATAACTTAAAGGCTATAAAAAGAAAACCTGACTTCTTCTCCTTTTCTTATTTTTCCAAATTGTTCTTTGCCCACCAGTAGTCTCATTAAGCAGTAACACCATTAGAGGACATCAGGAACACATTTTTTCAGCTGTAGTGAAGCTCTAGCTTTTTGCCACTTTGCTTTGCTGGTGCAATTCCTAACAGGCTTCTTGGCTCTACCAGAGCAAAGGGCATTTGTTATTGACAGATTTCCCCAGTGAACACTCTCCTATTTCCTCTCTCAGCTCAGGCAGAGCACTGTGCAAGTGCTGTGCCCACCCTGCTGTGAGGAAACTCCACAAGCTCCATCTTACAGAACACACCACAAGCAAAAATCCACCAGAGCTGCTCTGCCACTAAGCTCCACTTCCTGTAATACAGGAGGACTTACTTTAATGCCTGGATAATTATAATTATGATTATTTTCTGTGCTCCATCCCACATTCAAACACTAATCTTGAAGCAGTAAGGTCGGTGCTGACGATCAGCCCCTTTTCCACCTGCTCTCACCCATCAATATAAATCCATCGCATGCCTGCAGATACCTCCATGAATGCTCATACATCTCTATATTTGATGTATGGAAATGTATATAGGGGAGTGATGAGGTGAAACAGCCCCTCCCCCTGCCCAGTCTCCATCCAGAGAGGTAAGAACAAGGATTTCTGATTAATTACTTATCAAGGAGAATCACCTTAATTAGGGTCAAATTCTATGGCAGACAGCCATAATTCATAATTCATTCTTCAATTTCTGTGTGCCAACACATTTCTTTCTGCAGAACAATTGATTTGAAGCTAAATTTACACTGTTCAATTATATTTTTATTTTTAAGGGAAAAAAAATTAAAATGTTATCTTTCCAAACCAGTGTATCTGTTCTGAGGAAGACCCAAATGTCCTAAGTAATTAAAATTAATGTTTCCTGCTTTTTTCTCCTGTTATCCTGCTGAAGCAATTCTTACAGAGGTTGCACTGCTAGTGGGATTGGGGCAGTTCTCAGCCCCTTAAACTCCTGGCTGAGGTGCTGATGCCAGTGAAAGAGCAGGGTGCATTCCCAGACAGGAAAGTACTCAGACACACAGGAAATCTTGTGCTGTCACAGGTACTTGTCTATACACTTGTCTATGTGTACTCCAAGGGAGGGTAGCTGGCTTCTGCTCCTTCTCATTACCCTCATAACAATTACTTCAAAAGATAATTCTCCTATTAAAAAAAACAAAACAAAACAAAACAAAAAAACAACCCCTGAGGCATATGGCACCTTGCATTTGGAAAGGTATTATGGATTCACTGTTTCAGACTATAAAACTGCACCTGCTTACTGTATTTACCTTTATGTGCTTATTAGCATTGCTATTGAGTAAGGAAAGGTTTCAGTTTGACTCTTACTAAGAAGAGATGGATAAAAGTAAAAAAAAAAATGTGAACAATTGTCTAGTCTTAGAAAGTAATGAAACTCAATATGAAGCCTCAGGATGTTGCTCACATGGAGACAGCCGACAGCCTCATCCACTAGAGACACTTTTTTTTTAAGCTTTAGGCAAAAAATAAACAAAAGAGAAAAAAATACATAACCAACTATAAAGCACTTAATGCTGGCATAGTTTTTTAATAAAGGAACCTGAGACATGGAGGTGAACCCTCCATACCCAGCATCTAACAAGTCATTCCTGTATCTGTTAGACAAAGGGTATAAGGTTTGTTTTGATACAGAAGCAAACAAAAAGTGTGGGGAGCAGCACAGTAGAAGCAGCCTTTAGCCTTGCAGATGCAGTTCATGATTTATAACTTCAGCATTTCTTTCCTGACAATTTATAATCTGTTGATTATAAGTCCACAGTATGAACTAGATTCCAATTACTCGTGAAATGGTTTTGTATCATATTTACAGCCACAAAAACAAGCAGAAAAGCTGTTGTTGGGCAGTCCTCAACTCAGAGGGATTTAGACCAGGTTTAAAAACACTCTACTCTTATTCCAAGCCATGACATTGAGGGCTGGGACACTTTCCACTCCAGTGACTGGAATACTGGGATACTTTCTATTATGGTAAGTCCAGGCCTTCCCATCAGGCAATTCCCACCACTGCCCTCCACAACCATTCCAAAAGCAGAAATATATCTGCTTAATGAATGTTTCTATATAGTTTCCAGCTTTCCCTCCTGACTTTCCCCTCCCACCCAAGACTTCCTGGCCAAGCTGAAGTTTTCTAGCTTCCTTGGCTTCCCTCTCTGGGGTACAGCCTGACCCCACACCTGCCCTGCTCCTGGAGAAAAAGCCATGTGAAAGGGAATTGTAATGTGTAGGGTCAGGTTAACTGAGCCTGGCAGGGCCTCCAGGGATCTTTGGAAACACATTAATGATTGCATTATCAACACATTATGGGGTGTTATAAGATCCTACCAAAGCAGTCCTAAAGAGGTTTCCTACGAATCAGTGGCATCAAATTATGAAATTAAAGCTTGCCCTCCTTCTTCCTTATAATATACACACCTTGCAACCCACATAATGTCCACCTGCCCCACAAAAATCCCAAATCCCAAGGAGAATGCCTTTCTCCCCCCAGGCAATCCCTTCAGGGATGTTATTGTTATAATAATTTGCTCTGCTTCAAAAAAGCAAATAAGTGCAAAATAACAAATGCAAACAATGAAAATAATGCAGAAATACATATTGAATAATTGCACAGGTTGCAAAAAAAAATATATATTATGTAGACTTGGAAAAAAATTCAATGTAGATATAGTCTGAAGAAAAAGGTATTTCATACCTTATTGCTGCCAGTAGAAGAGCTTCCACAAACAGTTCTAACCAGCCCAGTGAGCCAAATCATAAAGCTTCAGGCAGTCAGGAAAAACTATTGTTTGTTGTTTGTTTTTTTTTTAAAGGCTTTTTCAACTGTAAATTCCTATTGATGTGTGACAAAAATGTGCAAGTGGCATTCACTTATATATTCACTTAAATAGCCATTGTGGGAAAAGCCAAGATTGCAGCTTCTCTGGTTATGCTACTCTGAAGTTTATTGTGGTCAGCCTCAGCCTGCTCCATCCGATCTCAGATCAAATAAAACACAGCACATATGATTCCCAATAGCAATAATCAAAACTGAGGGTTTCAGATTCTGCTGGAAACAAAATCATGGGAAGAGGAAATAGGCTGGATATTTCTTTATTTTGCTGGGAAACAGATTTATGACAACAAACTATGTGGATTTATTTTTTATTTTTTGAAGTTAGGTCATCTATAACATGTTGATATGTCACTGATGGTTCCTTCCTCCCCCGACCAGCACTCAGAGTTAAGGGGGTGGGATTCCTGCTCAGCTTGCACACTGCAGGTCTCCCTTCCCTACAAGCAAAGACATTTCAAAAGTCAGGGCTAAGCCATCCTAAGGATAACATGAGACTGAGCTATATGTCATCCGTCTCTTCTCTAAACATCATCTCATGTTTTCCTTCCTCCTTACAGTGGAAAAAATGAGCTCATTCCCATTACAGCCCAGGGCCTCTGGTCACCATCAGGTGGGACAACACACCACTTGGTGCCTTTGGGTTGACACCAAGTCTTCAGACTGGAAGTGTTTCAGAAGAACAGGTTGGGCCACTTTCTTCTGCAAACAAAAGCTATAAAGATGGGATGATAAGCTTTCAAGAGTGTCTAAGGCACTCAGATGCAAAGCTGCCAGGAGCTGGTGCTGCCTAAAACACTGCAACCCAGTTTTGTTAGTGCTTTTACTCATATGACCTAGAATGGTTTGGTTGCATCTACCCACAGTGTATTCACATTTCTGCCTGGGTATACTGTGGCTTGCACTCAGTCTCTCACCTTAAGCATGCTGTAGAGAAAACGAGTTGGGGAGGTCCCAGGAGTGCAAACTGATAAGTTTTTTTAAATTGCAGTGTAGGAGACACAGGTAAATACTTCTTTTGCTACATATGTAACAAAATGACCCCCTGAAATTATATTGTCAGCATTTCCAATGAAATGCAGCAAAACATAAAAGGCCTGTGTACTTGACCAGTGCCTGATAATTCAGGCATTCAATACACGAGAATAAATCAAGTCTGGGTAGAGTCACATAACAGCTAAGAGGATAAAAACCATTCACTGCATTTCAAACATTTGACAAAACAATTTCCTTCTGGACCTCTGGTTTGGAGCACAGCACCTAAAAGAGAATAGAGATGGGAAGTTCCAAAGATTTCCTGAGATTTTGTATTGCTCTCCCTGCACCTGAAGAGGCTGCTCCATTTCACAGCTACTTCTTGCACCACTTTCTAAGGGTGGGATGGACCCGTGTTTAATTTATTATTGTAATCCACAGAAACAACTATTTCCCTGTTGCCACCTTCCAGAGTCTTTCACTGGAGAGTTCCTCCAGGTTTGTTACCAGCAGTCAAGGGGGCTGACAGAGGAAAGTGCCATCACTCATCCCCTAAAATGACCTTGCTGCTTTGTATTACAATAATAAATACATAATTGCATGGTGCATTTAAAAAAAATACCCAAACAAACAGCAAAAAACCTTTCACAGTCTTCAGGACATGATTGCCAGCGTCCCATCACAGATTCTGCAGAGCAGCAAATGGCTGGTGTTTATTATTAAATATGACTGAACCTCAAACCCTCGTGGGATAAACACAGCCAGGATGTATGAGAAGTATTTGCCTGCACCTGCCAACACTTGTCTCACTCTTGCAGAGGATACAGAAAGAAGTAAGAGAGTCTCAGGGTTTGGAGACTCCCAACTTAATACTTTCTATTGCTGTTGGCTGCCAGAGTAATTTCACTATCTCCATTTCGGTTTATCTTTTGTACAACAGGGACAACATCTACGGCGCCAGAAAAGATGCAAAGGACACGGAGCTGCTCCCGAAAATATGATAACAGAACCCAACAGAGATTGGCAAGAACATGAAGATCTTTTAATCACATATCTTGGGCTGCAAAGTGCAAGTCAGGACACTTGGAAAAAAAGAGGATCTTTTGTGTGCCTTTGCACTTTTTCCTTTTATGCAGCAAAATCCAAAGTCTTTTCCAAAGGAAATTTAAGCCAAGGCAAACCAGATATATATTGATTAATCATGTTCATATTATGTCTGGGAAACATTTCTGCCATCTCCTCTTTGAGAAGTTATATTTAGAGTTGGGGTAGGAGCGTATTCAGATTGAAGGGAAAATACACAGAAGAAACTGCATGTGCAGTCACATTTCCTGATTAGACCTTACCAGAGCCTTAGTGCTGCCTAAACATGGGGTAGTAAACGCCTTCAGTGCTCACTCTCATGCTCTCTATCTTTGTCTTCTCTACAAATCAATGATTGGGTCACAGGTACAAACTGGGTTTTGTTTCTTGGGGTTTTTCTTGTTTATTTTTGAGTGTTTATTTAGTTTTATTCCTCAGCTATATGCACAGGTCCTAACTCCAAATGCAAAACTCCTTACTGGGCAAGGGAAAAAATTATACCAAAAGCTCATTTTTTGTATAAGAACCACTTTAATAATCTCTTGAACAAATGTATGGCTTTAGGGAGATACATAAAACAGTGAACACTGATATGCAGAAAGGTGTATTTGATCCCTTGCCTCTTGTTTATATTGAATAGAAGGTAAAAACATCTCTATCAAGAAGACATAGAGGTTATAAGAATAAAGCATCATGAAAATCTGCAGTAATCCAAGCTTAAAAATACCTTGTTAGTAGAAATGAAATTGAAAACTTTGAGGATTTACATGCCTCAATAAGCAGTTTTATTAGTTCCATACCTTAACTTATTCACAGTGTATACTTGAACTGGCAAAAATAAACATTCAACTAAATTTATTTTTTTTCATTTTTTTTTTTTTCTCTTCTGAATAGGGGTGTGCATTGAAAAACAAAGAGGAAGGCTCAGTCTTCCAAGTTTTGTAGAATTAAGAGTTTTGTTAGCAGAAAGAGAGAAGATGTGAAGAAACAACAATCAGCTTTATGACAGGCACTTCATTAACCCACATACTTCATAATTTGCTCACTGAACTAGCTGCTTTTCCTCTTCTCTCAGCAGGAACATAAATAGTAAAGACTATCATGAGCTGCTATGCTACTGGAACACTGTTAATCTTACCAAATATACCATGGAGCATTTACTGCTACATATTTATTTATTTAGATTTAGAGCCTGATTAAAGGGAAAACAAAAACGATATATCTTGAAGATGCCTCTCAACTGATACCTAAATTGCAGTGCTGCACTTGAATAAAACTTAGCTGAGCTGGAAAATTTAAAGAAACCAAGTGTTTTACCCTACCAGGAATTCCTGCACATATTATCTAAGTTTCATCAAAAATGCATCATCTGCAAGGAAATATCAGATATTAATATTAATATCTGTGTTTCAAGGGGGACCAACATGCCAGGGGATGGGAAAAGATGGAGTGGGACCAGTAGAGCTCTTTCCTGCCTTCAGCTGGGTAGGATAATTTGTGTCTGAGAGATATGATGATGGCAGAGCTACTCTGAGCTTCTGTGGCACAGCTCTCACTAGAGGGGTCTGCTGCCACAAGGAGTAGGGCTTGGGGTAAGTTTAGGTTTTGGGTCTGGTTGTGATTTTAACAGCCAATTCCATTGATTGCTACAAATCACCTGCATCAAGACCCCAAATAAACTCCTTCTTCTCAAAGAGAGCCTTGCAATACGCTGTGATAGTAAGAACCCTTTCCACTGGAGAAAGGGGACAGTGGGTGAAGGGAGTGAATGTGTGTCCACACAAGCGTCAGTGAGCTGGGAAACAAAATAATTAACACTGAAATAACACAATTATTCAACTGCAAAAATAAAGGGCAATCAGTCGTACAATCTCTTTGCTTTTTCCCTGTATTTATTTGTTGTGAATCTGAGCGAATGTTGCTCACAGTGGGAGATTTTTGATGGCCTTCGGTAGGCTCTGATGAGGCTCATATTTGCTCATTTGCACAATGTATTTATCTGCACCACCAGCAGTGTTGATCAGCATGGAGTAGCAAAGTCCAATGAATGCTTTAAATAAACCCCCACTTGTTAAACCATCCTCAGCTCAGATTCAGGGAGCTTTATATAGCAAGTATTACCTGAGTCATTCCTCTGGGAGAATTATGGACTGAATGATGAGAAGTTTCCAAAAATGTTTAAATGGCTATTAATGGAAGTTATGCTCCTAAGTCATTTAAAATGCTTTTGAAAGTCCTAAACAAAATACAGCTCAGCAATGGGAATTACCAGATGAACTTTCAGTTATACATATTGCAAGAACAATACAATAGAATAAAATTCAGCAGAAATGAAAGGTGCATTTATGCCAGCAAACAACTGATTAAAGAATTATATAGCAGAATTATGTCTGCAGAATTACCTATTCACATGAGATCAAACACCTCCATAAAGACCAATAAATAAAACACAGCTGCAGTGTGTCAGAGGGCTTTGGTGA
The DNA here is from genome assembly GCF_001522545.3 of Parus major. NCBI lineage: Eukaryota > Metazoa > Chordata > Aves > Passeriformes > Paridae > Parus > Parus major. The sequence goes on along the minus strand of NC_031770.1, from coordinate 13,619,604 downwards.
CTCCCAGTTTAGACCAAGTTGAAGTTTAACAAGGGCAAGTTCCAAATTCTGTATCAGGTACAGGATAACCATACAGGACAGACAAGAATGAGATGTTGGAAATCAGGGAAAGGGACCTGGGTGTCCTGGTCAATGGGAAGTTGAACAGGAGCCAGCAGTGCCCTGACAGCCAGAAGGGACATCCCTGTCCTGGGGGCATCAGGCACAGCATGGCCAGCCAGGAAAGGGAGGGGATTGTCCCGCTCTGCTCTGGGGCAGCCTCACCTCCAGTGCTGGGGACAGGTTTGGGTGCCACAATATATGACATTATTGCTCTCCACAACTGAAAGGAGGTTGTAGCCAGGTGGGGGTCAGTCTCTTCTCTCAGACTGCCAGTGACAGGGCAAGGGGAGATGGCCTTTAGCTGCGTGAGGGGAGGTTCAGTTTGGACATCAGGAACAATTTCTTCACTGAAAGGCTGCCTGTTCCCAGGGGTTGGTGGAGTCAACATCCCTGGAAGCATTCAGGAAATGACTGGATGTGGCACTTAGTGCTATGGTTTAGTTGGCATGGTTTTGTCAAAGGTTGGGCTTGATGGTCTTGGAGATTTTTTCCAACCTTAATGATTCTATGATTCATGACATACAGCCCAGGGTCACGTCACAACTCCATAACAACCTAAAGAGCAGAAACATGGAGCAGTAGGATGACCTTCATATAAGCCCACTCTGAAACCGTGATGCCCCCCCAGATTTCCTGTTCCACTGCAGGAGAGTTACAGGCTATGAAATTCCAGACTGTGTCTGGTATGTGTGAGGCAGAGCACCACGAGAATGCTGGAGATTCCGTAATATAAATTTAAATAGCAGTATATCATCACACCATTCAAAATAACATTTAGTTTCTCAATTGCCAAGTCTGGCCTTGATTAAATACTTTCATTGAGAAAATAAATTGTTTCTTTCAGAACAATTTTTTTCATGAAAGAGTTTTATTTCCAAAGCTTATTAGTTTCTGATGTGTAAGCATTTTAACCCCCTCAAAAACAGCCTGCCAGAAAATTTATGACCAACTTTTCTGTTTTTTCTGATTAAGCACATTTCCAGTTGGAATGCATTGAGATGGCAATGCTAGTTTTACCTCATTAGAAAGCGCAAATCCTTTCTGCATTACCATTCACCTGGGAACAGTTTTTAAATTCCTAGTACAAGAGTCAGGCTACAGACAGACCAAGCTTGTAGAGAGAAGAAATCTCTTCCCAATAACCAGCTGAAAATGGAGGGGGGAGAGGACAAACTTCCATACAGACAAGTCTGTGTTTAGGTAAGAGCATCTAAAAGCAATGAAAATAATTGAAATTCACTTTTCCTGTAACTCTTGCTTTTTGTAGATTTACACGTGCCAAATGTATCGCCACTATTACAGAGTTCCTGTGAGGTCTTTTGGTTCCAAAAGTCTTTTCTTCTACTAATTCCATTAAAAAGAAAGTTTCAGGCATGAATATTTGATTGACACATTATTAGGAAAAGTATGAGAAAAGCAGCAGTGTCGCATTAAGCTCCACTGCCACAGCCATCATCTCTCCCAGCATATCTCTGTATCTTCCCTGCACAGCAAAAAGGCAAAAGGAGAGAAAAGACTATGCTCATTAGGAAGAAAAATTGAAGCAGTTCTTCTGAGCATCCCATCTGCTGCCACCATGTCAGAGATATCACATTTTACTGCTGTCACCAGCAGGTGCATGCAATTAGGTGACAGCAAAATGAACTATGGCTTCCCAGTGACTGTTTCGAGCAGATTTCAGACTGTTGGCAAGTGTGAGATAACAGACTATGGGCATTAGCCTCTGAATAATTCCTGGAATTCACACGACAAACGTACAGGTGATTAGTTGTGGTGTCGAAGACAACTGCAAGAAGTGATAGACACAGCAACTGTGACAAAGCAGAGGACAACAGAGGGCATGGGCCAGGCTAATTCAGGCTATTGCAGTTATTATGAAGACATAATAAGGCCAGTCTGTTCAATTCTGATCTCATTTACAGTAACGTATCAGGACAATCAAGCCCAAAACAAACACAGAGAAATACACCCTCAGCGTGTTGAAGGACTAGGGACAGTGCTTGGATGCTTTCTTCTAAAGTCAGCTAAATATATTGCTACTGTTCACAGCTGGTGGCTAATTAACACAAGGGTTAATGAACATTAGAATCTCACCAACTTTCACATGAGGCAAGAAAGGTAGCATAAGGCTGAGGTTTTTTTGGGTTGTGGCTTGCATGCAAAACACTGACAAAGGGACAGGTGAAATGCCTGTTTTCCTGCAGTGTTGCACAGAAAAAGGAGGAAGCCCCAGTGAAGCAGAGGGATCAAGGATGGTGTTCCTGTGGGAGCATCTCCCAGTCCCAGCCCTTGGGGATGAAGCTGTTCTGCCCATGACTATTCATCCACAACTTTGTCGTGCAACACAAAGATGGCAAAAATTACTGTAATAGCCAAAACATTTCTCTCACCAAAGGCTTCTTTCTGAGTGCTGGGTGTCTCCTTTGTACTGAATCAATCCCCTGTGTTTACAGGGCTCTATTTGCACTTGCTTGGATTCCTACCTTTCTTATCTGAATACAACAATGAAGGAAAAATACCTTCTCTTCTATTATCTAAGGTGATAATGGAGCATTACAGAAACTTGTCAGGGGCTGTGAGATGCCTTCACAGCACTTGCAGAAAATGATTGCCCAAAACATGAACAAAGGCTAATTTTTCCAGGATAAATAAATAAATAAATAGATAGATAGATAGATAAATAAATAAATAGATAGATCTTTGGGGTCCTAAATTAAAGAGCATGGCAATGCAAAACATTTGACTGTATTTGTTAACTTCATCTGATTGTTAAGAGTTTTAACTCCATGTAGGCAAATCCCAAGAATAACAGCCTTGTTCTGAACGATAAGCTAGTGTTCACCCTTTATGGCAGAAGTTCTGCATTTCAATTCAGTAACCAAAGCCATTTTTACCATGTCTGGCATAAACCATTTCAATGAAATCAATATAGGACTGCAATGTGTCTGGGCTACTTGTTTTAATTCAGGACAGTATATAAATCTTATAGTAGCAGAGGAATTTTTTTTGTAAATCACAGCTTATTTTAGGAATATCTACAGAGATTGACCTCTTTCTCCAGTTAACAGTGTTAATGTAACACTCAAGCTAAACTGTTCTCCATGCAAATGCCTTCTCCTTAAGGAGAAAGGAATACAGCTTTTGAAATTGTCCTGTATCCCACAATTGTACTGAGAAAGTCAGGGAAACTGGGCCATTTTCTAACAGGGTAACTATGGTGGAACAGCTCCCTAAACCATCACAGGAAGGATGTAAAAATTATACTCTAAAGTAACAACAGCAGTTTCCAAAGCAAACAACAACTTGATAGGTCATGTTTCTGACCCCTGCTACCTTATTGCAAGTATTGTAATAGCCGTTCTTTTATTTTAAGGATTTAACTATCAGAGTCATACTATGTGGAAATTTCAATTTCTTTTTGTTTTTTAAGCTATGTCTACAACTATGAAAAACACAGCTTAAAGTTCAAGTCAGCTGAGGAGCTTAAAAGGGTCAAGTTTACTTTTTTTGTTGTAGATTCACATAGAGTAATGATACAAGTGTCATAGCTCACATGTTGAAAGGCAATAAAGCATGTGCTGCTTGAGAAAATAACCCAACTGAATTAGCTATACAGAAAAACTTGCACTAATAGGCATTTGAATTTACACCACTAATTTCTGCAGAATGTAAAACACCATTTCCAATAAGCAGAAATGAGCACACTTATTTTTTATAATTAAATGTTGTTCTGACTCAGCAGATGGATTCAGTGCCGTTGCCATTGTTCACAAGTCTCTCAAGAGAAAATACAGCTTTTAATGGGAAACCCAGCAATTCTGCACCAGACATGTCTGTAGATGTGACACTATTTTGAGAATGGGAAAGCAAAAGAGGTTTAAACTTCTCTTCCCCACCTTGGCTGAGCAATAATTAGGTAAACAAGCATGGCTCCAGAAGCATCTGCACCGTTTCACCTCCACAAAGGCAGCCTTTGTCTTTCTGGTTTCAAAACATGCTCTTTGAGCACTTATCCAGCACTCTCAGACCTCCTCCTATTAAAAATTTCCAAGGAGTATATTCACATCCATGAACTCGCTCTTTTGGCAGTAGCCCTTGCTGGCGAGAGGGAAGTGTGAGGCAATGAGTCTCCTTAGTTTGTTTCCTCAGCCCGTGTCTGCTCCCCAGTCAGTCAAACCAAGGAAATTATCTAAACCTAGGGCAGCTCTATGAACTGCCTATGCAAATCAGCTGCTCTGCCTGTAAACTAGGAGCAGGATTGTCACCTCCCACCACACTGATGTCAGTGCCACGGGAATTCTCTGGAATTCAGAGTGAAATAGTTCTTTGTTCCACTTTGACCTGCACCCCTCCTATAGCAAATAGATGCCAATGTGCAAACAACAACAGTGCCAGGCTGGAAAGAGTCCCAGACTTCACACAGGACAGCACTTTGCACGATAACCAGGTCTCCCAGACACAAAATGCTTTGATTAAATTTGGGCAGCTCTGAAGCAGGCAGGCAAAGACAGTATTGATGTTTTCTCATATGTAAAGATATTAGTGAAGACTCTGAGTTGAGTAATATTTTCCAGCACAGCTGAGCTTTAAATTTAATGAAATCCTCATTTATATCCTGGAAAAAGGAAGAGAACAGAAAACTGCACATGTACTGGAAACCAGCAACAAAAAAACATAAAGGCAAACAAATGTAACTTTTATCCTTGTGCTCCCTGGCCTTATTAAAACCCTGATGGAGCTGCTATCACAGCAGCTCTACCCTGCAACCCTGACAGGTTGTATCAACAATCTCATTGTAAGAGAGGCAGGGAGCCACTTACTGAGCCATGGCCACAGGGACAGACACCCCCAGGGGCTGCTGCGCCAGGGAGAGCTGCAGCACAACCAAAGCCAGTGTCTGATAAAATTGAAGGAAACACAGAAGAGAAGTAACTGTTTTTTCCTTCTCTGTCTCCACTGAATTTAGAGGGGATAGCAGACTTCCTCAAAGGATGGCAAGCATGAAGTAAACAGCAGAGAAGGTGGAGCAGAGGGATGGCTACAGGCAGTACAAGCAATAAACTTCAATTCCATGTTTGCCATCTAACAAGTTTTTTAATATATATCTTTTCACCCTATGACTTTAATATTAAACTTGGCAAGTAGGCAAGCCAAGCAATCAAACAAATCTGACAAAAAATACTTAATATAATATTCCCGAAACAAGACAATTGGAGTCAATATGTACAACTCCCTTTTGTTGGAATATATGCTTGTGTGTCTCACGTCTGCAGGTAGTTCAATAACTTTAATGAGAATTTATGTACCTGAGGAGAGAAGTGAAGGCATCAGTGAAGTAAGTTTCTGGTTCAGATGTAGTGGTTATGCTTGTGGCTGCCCGGAAGAAAGCATGAAAGGAAATTGCTAAACATATTTTGCTTCATTTCTTTAAGTTATAGCTGGCTGTAAATTACATTTAATAAACCCATTATTCAAACCCTTTTGAGAACATTTAAGCACCAATAATGTTTACTGTGCCAATGCACTGTGTGCTCTTATAAGCCATGTATCTTACTGAAAGTCACCGGGCCAGTTGCATCGCTATGATTCTCATGAGCTTCCTTTGGTCCTGGCAATTAGGCAATCTGCCAGGAGCTGAAATCATTAGCAATAAAAAGAAATGCAATAGCTTTGCTCTGTAGTCCCTTCAGTCAATCCTGGTTCCATTAGCCACTGGGGGCACCATGAGAATCAGGTGAACAAAGAACAGTAGCAGAGGACATTCTAAAAAGGGAGGAAATTTTAAAGGAGCGCTGCAAAGTCAACATCAAAACAGAAAAAAAAACAAACCAAACTTTTTCACAGTGAGATTTCTTTCAGAGTAGCACTGGGGATTTCATCACATCCCTTTCACAATGTCACATTCTGTGGTCCCCACCACTGCCTCTCAAACCTCTACCCTTCTCTTGCTTGCTCAGTCGAGCATTTGATCAAAACTATTTCCTGTTATTTATATGTGTGTGCATAGGCACACATGGATCACATTCTTGATTAAGGCATTTAAGCACTGCTGCGATTCAAATAATAATACTAATAATGGATTAACCAGCAGTGGACATTAGCAGCTGATGATCTTTAGCCTCCTGCCTTGAGCCTGCAGGAAATCAGAAGTCTTTGGCCATAATTGAAGATGAGATGCACAGAGAAAGAAAATTCTGTTTGATAAAGGAGTTTGGATTTTAGAGCTCTGTTGTTTAAAGCAGCATGAAACCTGCAAATTTCAGAATCTTCAGAGAGAAAATAAACAAATCCAATACACTGAGACCAGTTTGATGGAACAGCATTTTCCAATGAGAAAATAATTGTATTAACTTTTTTTCCACTTAGCTGTAATATCAAAGAATATAATAGTATTGCTCCAAACAATAACCTCTTTAAATGGCCTGGAGAGCGTTGCTGAAAGCCAGTGGGCACTAGAGTGAATCAGTGGTAATGTGCAGCACAAAATAATCCCCACATCAGTCAGAAATGTCCTTTCATGCTATAAAAGATCTACTTCATTCTTAAAATGTGAAATTTTTTAAAAGGCCAAAATTAACTCAAGTGTAAGGCGAAGGAGGATACGTGACCACATTCACAGAGTTCTGCTTTATTCTAGAAGGCTGGCAAAAGTTGGATAGTGATAAAGTTTCAGTGACTATAATCACTCACCAAAATTAGCTATAATTCAGCCATGGAAAAATGGTTATGGAACTGTCAGGTAGCCCTCCAAGACATCAAAGAGCATACTCTCTCTCACTTCCTCCTTGAAAAGAGGTTACAGAAAATTATGTCCCTACCTGACCTCCAATATATATTCTTTTATGCAATAAACAAACATATGTTCTAATTTTTCATTTTGATCTTTTATCACTAAGGTTTTCATGCCTCCTAAAATCATGAGGCTTCTCCCCAGGCTTGGAGGGAACACGTGTGTTGGACGATAAAGCCAGGGATGAGCTTTATTCTCTGAGCCACAGGAAATACCTGCTACATACTCAACCACCCCTCTGTCTTTCTAGTGCATCTAACAGAGTGCTTCCTACATACCTCTGGCAGTAACATAAAAAATATGGCATTGAAATAATCCAGTCCACAGAGCAAAATTAAAAGTGTGTATGGAATAAATAAAATGGCAGAAGTAGTAAATTCATACTTCATTGCATTAATCACAATATCTTTTTTCTCTTCATCAATTAGCAGATGATTCAATAGACACACTAAAAGTGCAGACCCTAATTCTCAACAAACCTGGCCTCTGCACAGGCTTTTGCTTCTCATAACTGAAAGCTAAACACACCCAGGGAGTGTGTCAGACACCAGGATTTCACTCAAGGGTGTTTGCTGTTAAACAAGCAATCAAAGCCAATGGTTACAGAACAAAAATTGCCAAACATCAGACCACACTCATTATGTGTAACATCTCCCATGTAAAAGGATAAGGTAGCTTTTAACCAGCAAAGGACACTGAAACTGAAGGCAGAAGCGATGGCAGTTGAAAAGCACGTTCTTGCTTTCTGCTATCTCTACTTATTCCCTTCCTTCCCCCCCAGCTATCTCAGTATAGTCAATTACAACACTCCATTTATACATGTGTAAAATGCACACATGAACTGTTTAGTAAACAAACATAAAACAGTTATGAGAAACAATCACTTTATCAAAATAAAAGATTAGCGATAAAACCAACTAATTTCCAAGAACAAAAAAATATACCAAGCTAAAACCGAAAAACAACCAGACAAACCCACCAAAACAACAACAACAGAAATCTTTGTTGGAACTGGCCTAAAAGTGCCAAAGAGAAAAAGAAATATTGCAGCATATCATCAGTGCAAAGCGCTTGATAAGCCTCCTTTGATGTTTCTTGCAGAAGCTCTAAAGAATTCAGAGACAAAGAAAGATGTGATGCTGCAGATGGGAGGTGTCAGAGTCCCTGTCCTGGCTGTTCACCCAGCTGTCCTCACTGTGCACATGTTCCTCCAAGATCCTCATCCTCAGGAATACACCACTATTCCAGAGCTGTGTCACTTTGGAGGAAACTGAGACAAAGCCTGATTTGTGGTTATGATTCAGGAAGGGAAAAGACTTTTGAAAGCAGGGAAACCAACCTGAACCAGCTGTCCAACCCCAAATATGTCTAGAAGTCAGGACCAGAAAAACTTGAAGAAGAAAAAATAGCACAAAAATCTCCTGCAAGCCCACCAATGTGATTATGATTGCCGAAGCAGGTGTCAAGAGGCAGTTCAAGCTAAAAACTGATGCTTGACATAAACCTATAGATCTTAAAATGTGCCTGTGAACTTTACTCTAACCTAAGCCAAACCTTTATTATCTCCACTCTTCAATAACCTGACCGATGTCAATGATACTGTACAAAAGAAAATTCAGGCTCCAATGTTTTAATTGCCATCTTCATCCCAATCAAGTATTTTTCCTAGGTTAAGTCTCTCAAGTGTTCTCCCATTCTCTTTTGTAGCCAAAAGTGGTATGACCCTTCAGAAGAACATCTCTCTTTGTCTCAACCTCTGAGCCCACTTCATTCCTGAAACTGTTCAGGGCCCCTGCAGAGGCTTCAGCACTTGGAGACTGAACATTTTTTAACCCTGTTGCAGTGCTGATATTTTCATTACCATTACACTGTTCCCATCTAACCTGAGAGCTGCCCAGCATTCCATCTTTGCTCCTAAGGACTTCAGTCCTGCAAAACTGCTTGAATTAGAGGTTTTTTCACTGTCATCCCTCTTGTTGTGACTGCCACTCTGAACACATTAGTTCAAGTGAGGATAATATAATCTTTATTGTCCAAAAATAACTACTATTCCACCTCATCTTCTCTCTTTTTCTCCCACTGCAGCTGCCTTCCTAGACGCTGCAGATCATTTCCTAGCATCTTCCGAAGCAGGAGTATAAGAAGAAGGAAGCATTTTCACCTAAAACCCACTGTCAATACAGAAATTTCATCAATTTCACCAGAACTGCTCACAGCCAAACCATTTGTTCCAATGAGCTTTTAGATTCTACATTTGGGCACCTGAAGGTGCAAAAAGTAACAGGTAAGAAATCTTGCTTTGCTTATCATATATTACATAATTCTTATTGGCACCATGACAAACCTGATAAAAGGTTGAGGTGAGATTTCAGAACTACGCAGCAGTGGGAATGCAGTTAAAAACAGGTTGGGGTAATTCCAGCAGGGCTGGCACCTTTGGGCAAGGAGAAAAGAGTCCTGAGTGTCCTTGTGCATACAGAGTTTAGGACTATCACAGGTTTTATAGCAGAGGACAGATTAAGCCGGCTTGGGGAAAAAGCAGAGCAGAAAAAAGGACAAAGAGAAACATTCTCTGAACACTCTCCTCTCCAGCAATCCCTTCTGTCTCACTGAGTTTTAAGGCAGCTTTCCCCTTGGGTAGAGTGGAAAAGCCACAATGACTGGAGAACAAAAACCAGAATGTGATTTCTTGTGGTCAGAAGAGTAGGAGACTTTCAATTGCTACTGACAGTATGAATATACATTAGTCATTTATACATTCATAGACTTCAGCCACACAAGAGCTAAATGTGCCACACTCATTCAAAAATGTATCCTTCAGGCACAGAAACATTCCTTTTTCTTTCTATTTTTTTTTCTGTTTTTCTTTTCTGTTTTTTGTATATACTTCCATTGTAAAGAAATGCAAATGGAAAGATGACGTTCTAATTATTATCTGGAAAGCCCATAGCAAACTCAGGTTCAGACATGCGCTATTTCACTGTATCATCTCTTTTTGATCATGCTGGTGTTAAAAATAAAGGATGAATCATTTGAAAAAAAAAAAGGACAAGCTAAACAAATCTTGCAGAAACTTCTTCTCACCCTCAGGTAGGCACCCACAAACTCTGTGCAATGCAGAGAAACCTCAGGTAGCTTTCAGTGAATATCTCTCCTTTGACTTCTTAGCTCAGTAAATCAACTTAAAGGGAGCTGCACAGTGCCACAATAGATTTCTCCTGACCTCCAAGCAGTACATTTACAGCCAGCTTGAATAGCCTTTGTATCCCAAATTGCAGACATGAGAGTTGATATAATCCTTGAAAGCTTACCAAAAGCATTGAGACAGATATCTCTAATATTAGATAAGAAAAATAGATACCATAAATCCATTAAAAACGCTCTCTTGTTTGGAACCCAATGACTGGAGCAATTGGCTGTGGAATACACACTGAATACAAAACATCTTCTGCTCTTGGCTTTTGGTTTAGCCAAAGGGGGAAAACAGAAAGAAGAAGAAAAAACAGAGCAAAAGTATATGATTTTTATTCAGGTATTCACAGGGGCAGACTTGAGTGTTGGTAATCTCAGGCCAGTTGCAGTCAAACAGTGACTGCTACTTAATTTAGAAATTATTTGAGATATTGCTCATGTGTCTGGGCAACTGGGCTGAATGGACCATTGAAAAGTACAGCTGAGAGCTGCCATGGAGGGCAGTATTTGCTCTGATGGTGCTCGATGGTGCACTGAAGCATGTAAGAATTCAAGAAAGCATTCTTTAAAACTCTGGGTAACCCTCCCCAGTGACCTGAGGCACCACAGTTTAAACCAGACATTTCCACAGACAGTGAAAGCTGGGTTTCCTTTCATCTCTTTCTTGGCCGGTGTGACTATTAAGGGTAATCACAGCAGGATGTTTTTGATTCAGATTTTAAGCATTCTTTCACTTTCCTTCACTGTTCCAAGTGTGCTCAGTGTTGCACCAGAGCACTTCAAGAAAAAAAAAAAAAATCATAGGAGGATTTTTAGAAGAAATGACAACAATTCCTTAAACTGGTGAGGACCAACCCTGGATCTACTTCTGCTCTGTCCATACCACTGCAGAAGAGCAAGTTACAGAGTGTTTTTAAGTAATCACACATTAGGGAGCTCTCACAGAGAAGGGCTCACTACCTCCTAGTAGTTTTTTACCTAGTACAGTGCTCTTTAAATAACACAATGCTGTGCTTGGAAGAAATTTCCACCTAAAGACAGTGAAACCACAAATCTCTCTTCAGATAACATCAAGAGACTCATGGCAGGAAAGTCTAATGGCAGAGCCATACCTGGTTACTTGGTGTTTTTAGCATTTTGCACCTTTCTGTAGGAGACTGGAACATACAGGAATTTTTTAATTGATTTTCAGCCAAATCATTCCACTGAGAAAAAACTTAGAACACTTACAGGAAGCTGGGGAGCTAGACTGGATAATAAAAGTGCTACTTTGGCTCTTGAGTTTTTTGCACCTGCATTTTGAATACTTTCTTAGCTCCTACTCATTTTGTAACTACATAATGGCTGAACAATGCTTTACTTACAGCAATTCCCATTTATTTATGTTGGCTTCAAATTTCCCAAAAGTTGGATAGATAGCATGAAGTAGAGGGCTATTTTCCTTATGAATGGAATGAAAGAACCAAGTGGAAATGAAGTAGCCCTCAATGTTATTTTCCCACTTCTCCTTACAGACAGTTTTGTGAAATGCATACCTCAGAGTTTTGAAGAATCTTTGGGTCACTGCTCATTCAGGCTGAACTTCAGTACAGCTTTATGTGTACTTTATTACACATGAAATTTAGGAATCATGTTTTTGAGGCATCTTTACTGCCATATTCTTCATTTCTGAAATGAATTGCTAGAGACAGAGAAGAATAAAGCTTGAGATCCAAAAACATAAAGTGATTCATCGAGCAAGCAAGCTTGGGTAGCTCCAGCTCCTTAGCAAATCCATCAAAGCCAGAGCATAAGAAAAAGCAAAACAGCAAAATGGTACAAAAACACCTTTTCTGAGGTCCCAGCCTTCTAACATTTTTCAAGAGCAGTTTAAGAAAAGAAAAGAACACTAAAAGAAAGAGAGAAACTTTGAAACCAGGTAAAGTTTTTATTCTTGCAGTTGAAAAGGAAGCAATTCCTGGAGGTCAGCTCCATCAAGGAAACTCAATTCACTGTTCAAGCCTGTCACTTTCAAAGCTGTGATGCACCTCTTAAGAAGCTGAAAGAGTCCTCTGCTTCTGCATAAATCACAGTGCAGACAGTTTCTTTCAACACATTCATTTCTTTACCCGTTTATTGGTGTGGTGGCAGGATGTTTAAAAGCATCAGGCTGTAAGTAAACAAGTAAATAAATAAATATATGCCAAATAACAAAATCTAGGTAGAGAGATTTAAACATGATGCAAGGAGGAAAATATAGATGATAAATTCTGGTGGCAAAAGGTGAGTTATTTAAAATATTCATCTAAACGAACATAAGACATTCAGTTCTGAGGAACAAAAGGAAAAATGACTGGCAGGAAAACAGCTCCCTTTTGCAACGGTAGTGCATTTGTGAACATTTCAGCAAGCCCTTTTCCTTTGCTTCTCCCAGTTTTGCTCCTTCCCCAGTAGTTATGAAGCTAAAAATAATATTCTTCAGGAAGGGACGAAGCTGCCAAACAGCAACCACCACACCACAGGAGTTCAATGCCCAGCACAGAAGGCCAAAGTGAGTTGCCTGGCTGGTGTCACACAGAGGAACTCCCATGTCATAGCTGATTTCCAAAAAAATGAAGCAGGACTGGCAAATAAGGCAGGGAATAGACCATGAGGTTCTGCACTGGGCTGTTGATACAGCCCTCCTGCTGGAACCACTGAAATACAGAGAGGAGGGGCTGCAAGCCCAGCAAGATTTCCACTTCACTTCTTCTCAAAGAGGTCAAGAAGGTCCAGGCTGATCCCATGAGCAAAGCAAACATTGCTGCTGAAGTGGCCCGTTGCTTTTTAGGGCAGGGAAGACAGAGATCCCTTGTGCTGGCCATTTTAGCACCCAGCAAGATGTGGGCTGATGACAGCCCAGCTCTATGCTATTACAGGTTTAACATGAGAAGTGAGAAGCTCATAAACTTTCTGTACCTAGGGCCATGCAGACAATGAAGGTTGTTCATGTGTAGGAACAGGTTAGCTGAGATCCTTGGACTCTTAGCCCTTTTCCTCTTATTTCCTTAGCTTTAGAGACTATGATGAAATTCACCAGAAAATAATTACCCACTTATATTTCCTATAATTCGCTTCTGCAGAAAGAAGATGATGCTACATGGAGTAGAAAAATACCTAATAATTTGTTTTGTTAGGCTATTGGGATAGGGTCAGGGGCTGAAATACTACCTTGAGGTCTGATTCTGCACCTCTTGGGTCACAGCTTTTTCTAAACAATTGCTCAAGTCAGTGGAAGGCTTTTCACCAGCTACTTTTTATGGGCAGCCCTTTTGAGATCCTCACTAGCTGAGGAACTGTGACTGCCAGAAAGGTACACCAAAGCCACAAGTTTAGCAATAGTATTGCCCTGACACTGTGTAAAATGTAACACCAAGCCCATTTCAATTCATTTAAAAAGCAGTCTTTTAAAAGGACATGTTCTTCATGAAACGCTCAGCACTCCATCTACCAAAGGAAGCTTTTTAACTCTGTTTCCTCATATCCCAGTTCCACAAGCCTATCCAACTCTTTTCCTGAAAGCTAAGTTTTCCTCTCAGAAGAACAGTTTTATGCTGCATACTGAAGCTATTGTTTAATATAATAAATAATAATTTAACCTGTAGCAATTAAATCAGTGAGCTGCCTGATGATGAAATATCTTGGCATAATCCTACTTAAGAGGAAGACTTTGTCTTTCCATGCATTTTATTGTCATCTAATTTCAAACAAATTGTTTTCATTAGTCAAGAAACTGTGGCTACACAAGATATTGACAATACACAACAATGGTAAAACTGGGTGAAGAGTGGAACTAAGCCAAACTCTGATATATTCCTGCTGCTGAGTCTATAAAGTGGGATTAAAAGCACATTATATAGAACAGATTTTTTTGAATGGGATTAATTGTGATTATGGACTTGTGATAAGGCAGCACTATCTTCTACCAATATTTGTCAGAAACAGCAGGGATGATCCTTTCCAACTGAGCTGAACACCCTTATGATGTCATCTGGAGTTTATCCTTTAATTTGCTGTTCCTCCAGCAGGGAATTCTAGTTCTCACAGCTGCTTTATGTCAGGTGTTTCTGGTGAGCAAGTCCTTTGTTTCAATTCCACTGACTCGAACTAAGGTTGTCAAAGGCTTGTCAAAGCTAAAATTATTCCAGCTCTGCAGTACCAGAAATGCCTTATACGTTTTTACAGGCCCCACTTTTCCTCTCCTTGCAGTTCTTGAGTTTTTAAGACACTCCTTTCTCCCTCTCTTGCTACAAGCCCATAACTACTTTTCTTTCCACTGGGTGATAGTCAGTGAGTAAGTGAACAGTAGTTTTAGGCTTTGGGTGGGATAACATCACTGAACTCAGCTGGAATTTTGCTTCTGGCAAGTGTATAGCCAGGAGCCTGAAGCTTTAACCCAGTTTGCCCCACAGCAGAGCAAAGTGTATTCTTAGCATTGCAGGAACTCAATTGAATTCAACAGAGCTCATCCCAAGGGGCAAGAATCCCTTGCATAAATGCTGAAATTCCAAAATAAGGTGCCTTGAAAAGCTTCTCCATACCTGAATGCCTGCACTGTGTGAGTGCTGACATAGATATGCAAATTGCAAGATGAGGTCTTGAAAGCTTGGTCATAAAAAAAGACCTACACTGACGATTACCGAGAATAGAACATAACTGGTTTAGAATTTTGAAAAGTTTCAAAGAGAAATGAAATGAAAATAAAATAACATACAGAAACAATAATAACAAAAAAAATACAGAGGATGAATCATAGTTGTCTAGTCCTAGTTTGGGTCTGTTTGAAGAGAAATAGGCTTTCTGGCCGTGCCAGATGAAGAACATAAAGCAAAACTCCAGGCAAGTCTTCTAATTTAGAAAAAAATTCAAAGCCAAGTGACTAAAAGTAAAGAAGCTGTACAAGCCACCAAATGAATGGTGCTACCACTTGGAAAGAACACAGTCATTAGTTTTATGAGCTGACATTAATTAGCTCTGTTATTTCTATTGGTACCAGTTAAGCTCTAGGCAAAGGCGCCTTTCATGTTAGATACGGCATGTGTTTCCAGAAGAAAAGTTAATTTAATGCTCTCTCTAGTTAAATACCATGCTAATCATTATTAATGCTGGGCAATTCTGTAGCTTAAAACAATACAAAACAATCTGCGAATTTAGTGTGAAAAATACCTGTTGTGCACCCAGTTTGATAATTATAATTTAGGATGGTTTGGTGTGTGAGGAGCAGGCTTTCCCCAGGCATGCCATCCCCTTCCCCCAGCTGTGCCTGCTCTCTGCCAATAACAAAGCAGGGCAAATAAGGGCAAGGTATTTACAGCCTGGGAGGAGAGAAGTCACTGAGAACCTGATATGAATATTTCATCCTGCTGTCCTGATCTATAACAAACCCCTTTGGTCTGCCTCTGCAGCATCTCTGGGAGTTACATCAGGATGTCTGGGTCCTGCTCTCCAAGTGTCTGCACAGCCAGAGCACCACTGCTGCAACAATGCCTACCTATAGAAAATGCAACAGGAGGTTTAGCCTCCCTTTCTTAAAAAAATAACATTCTGCTTGGATTTTTTGCAATGGTGGAAATAAGTTTTTGCAGAAATAAAACAAAACAAAACAAAACAACCCACTGAGTTGCAGAAGAGCTCTGCTGTATTTAACAGAACCTTTGTGACTCCAGTTAATGAATATTTTACATGAGGCCAGAACTCATCCAAATCAGGACTTGAAATAAAAATCTAGGATGTTAGGAAGAACAGGCAGAAGAAAAAAATGCAAATTCTGCAACTTTGTCATTAGCTGCAGACTCAGAGCCTTCAT
The DNA here is from genome assembly GCF_001522545.3 of Parus major. Lineage (NCBI taxonomy): Eukaryota > Metazoa > Chordata > Aves > Passeriformes > Paridae > Parus > Parus major. Next base: position 13,603,696 of record NC_031770.1, on the reverse strand, counting down.
TTCATTATCTTTAAGTGCCTAGCTGTTTGTGCTGCCGAGAGAATCTGCAATAAAAAAAGAAGCACAGATGTTTTGCTATACTAGCTTAGGCAAAACATCCCTTGAGCAATAGTCCTGGGCATTATATTTAAAAAGGAAAACAGGAAAAAAAGAGAAATATTAGAGAAAATGAAAATTTCAGAAATTAGACCACCAGAGGCCTGTGTATGAAGAAGGGTAAGAGCTTTAACAAGAACAGTCAAGAGAAAAGATGTCTGAAAGAAACACAACAGCAAGAATGGAGGGGAAATGAAAATTTTGAAAGATATTTTCAGGATGGTGCAGGGGAAACTTGGGAAAATACATCTTAGGATTTCTCCCAGCATCAATGACCTGAGTTTGATGTGATCCAAGAAAGGAATGGCAGTGTTTCAGATTCATAAAATACACAAGACAAATTTTAGAACCTTGCACCACTAGAATCGATGTGGCTCACTTCAACCCAAAGAAAATTAGCACAATACACTTGAGGAAATATTTCACCAGTGTAATGAAAAAAGAACGATTAACACACATAGAGCATGTAAATCTTAAGGTGAATTTTCCCCTGTGAAATGGCAGGTCTAGAGCCAATTGAAGCTACTTAGATAAGAATAAAATCTGTCATTTTCTTTGGAGTAGCTGCATATTCTACAGGAACGGTAATGAAAACTTGGATTTTTATTGTGTTGAATAAAAGAGTCTCAGAACAACACCTTAAGAAGTAATTTAACTCATTTACACACTGGATAAGCAACCACTGTAGCTATAATATCATTATTTTAAAAATTTAAGTATGAACTATCAAGTTCCAAAAAAACATGGAGGAAAGAAGAGCAATGGCTGTAAAACTCTGCCAGTGTGCAAAATAAACATCAATTTTGACTTTAGCCATATAGCTCTGGCATCCAAATCAGAATGCAGTTCCACAGCTTCAATTTGTCCTATAAATGTGCATCTTAGCATTCTGATTGAAGGAATAAAAGCACAATTTTACATCCCTGGAAGCAGGCATCAGTGACACAGCCCAAGAGGCGAATTTCTGTTTTGGTCTGTGTATTTCCAGGGGGGAAAGAAAGTTTGGGTGAACCACTTCTTTCTCCTCCATCTCTCCTTTCTAATGTTTCTCATGCCACAGCCATTAGCATTTATTCATCTATCCTCTGTAAGTTGTTGGTTATAAAAGTTATACCAGTAAGCAAAGATTTTTTTTAGACTCTGTCAATCTTGTAATACTCTGTACACTGGAAATTCAACAACAAAAAACTCTTTATTTAGGCTCTGTTTACAAGACAGATTCTAAATCATTGAGACATCAGGTACAAGAGTGGATCACAAATATACTTGTATATTTGTTTGCACTTTTCTGGACAGCAGGTCACGTGTTTCCAAATTTGCTTCCAACACAGGGATACACAGACACACACCTTTAAACAGCAGCTGAGGTTCTCATAAAGGCACACACCTAGAGGAACTAGGGCTTAGTAGAAGAAGCAAATTTCCAAGATCCATGGCAATATGGAGTTAGCATCAGAAATGAGCAAATGCTTCCAACACTGACCTCTTGCAGAAATAAGAAAAGGTGCATTGAGCACATGTCAGGCTACTCAGAGCAAAGCAACATGAAACTTAGTTTGTCCTCTACATCTTGCTAGACTAAATTCCACTTTGTGGGGGTTAAACTGAAGTCTAAGCATCTCTGAAGGTCTCTGATCATGAAGTGGTAACTTAAATAATGTTATCATTTTTCATTTGCTCTTCACAGAAAGAATAATTTGACTATGAGCAAATATAATAAACCCCATCAAACATGCTAAAAATAAAGTGTTCATTAAAAGAATTATTCAGTAGTATTTAGTACTTTGAGCAAAATAAATAAAGAGTAAAGGCAATGGGGAGAAATACAGAACACCCAAAAATTGGATGGTTAAAATTTAGTGTTTCCAACTGCAGAACTGAAGGCAATAAGAACCATAGGTGCACAGATTCCTTGGAAATTCAAACACCACAAAGCATGAATCACTTATTTCAGTAATAGAACAGTGAACAAAAGCACATATCAAACATTTAAACAACTCCTCCCTCTCCTAACTCAGCACATAAAGAAGAAAGAATAAAACAGAACGAGAAGAAGACAGCCCAACACTTTCCAGGAACAGCTGCCTCAATCTCTGTTTATTCCATCATGCATGCTTCTTTCCAAAATTATCAGGTAATTACTAAAAGGATGACATCAGAGCACTCCACAGCATGACCTCATGGTTCAAGACGCTGAACTGGTCTGGTTTGAAGAGCCATGTGCTTTATCATCAACAACAACCTTTATCCAGGAAATCATTCCCAAGGTTATGACTTATGGCAGTGAAATACCAAGAATGTAAAGGAAATAATCTGTTTGAGGAATCCAAAGTTTGCTGAAGGTTTCTAGGTAGCTGACCCTGGGGAGGGATGGGAGCTGCAATTCTCCAGAGACACAAGAGTGATTAAAATACACACTGCAGGAGGAGGAGGAGGAAACAAAACCACCACTACAACAAAAAACAACCACAACCCAGCAACAACACATGAAACAAATGGAAGGAAATGATTCCTGAGGACTAGCTACACAGATAGCTGGGAAAAAGATTCCAAAACATCTCTGTTGGAGGGTTTGATAATATTGGCATGCAAAATTTAACAGGACACACCAGGAATTAATGATCTGTCCTTGAACAGACAGGCTGGCTCTGTTGAAGCAGGACTACTCAAGACAATGTTCTGTTCTCTCAGAAGGAGAAATACATTGTGAGAAAAGAAAAAGGAAAAAAGGGAAAACAAAGCTTCAAACTAGCTCTATAAATTATAGGTCTAAATTTCTTAAGAGTGAGATGAAAGAGCATGTGTCCTGTGTGGGTCCCCTAGGAACACTGTAGCTTGCTGGGAAAATGCCATTTTTCCCCAGCAGGATTCCAGGGTCACTTGGATGTTTTTGAAACGCAAGTGGAAGCAAAAAAGCACAATCTTTCAAAGACAGTTAGTGATATCTGATACCTAAGATCAAGAGAGAAGAGAGTCTTTGAAATACTGTGAGTGACCCACCAGACGATTTATATTTATTTTTATTTTTGGATATTTCAGTGTGACTGATGTATTGAAAATATGGCATAGAAGCTGAAGTTAGAAAGACTAGAGGTACAAAAGCACAAAGCCTGGGTAGATAGATTTGGACATTACAAGCAAGTGCTCCAAAGCATTTGCTCCAAATGAGTCATGTTAGGCAGATTCTTCTTTTTCCCCATGCTAATAAATATCTATGAAGAGTTCTTCAGAACGGATTACTGCAAACATCGATTTCCCTGGGGTCCTATCATGATCAACACCAGCGACAAACCAGGACATCTTCATCACTGTTAACAGCACAAGGTGGAGAGCAGTCCTTAGCAGGTTCTCCTTCCAGCCTGTCATTACAAAGGGAGGCAGGAAGGCAGTCTGATCCTCAGCATGGAGAAAGTACAAACTCAAACCTGGAAATATGTTGGAGCAAAACTGAAGGAACTAGGCCACTGTGTCTCAGAGCAACACATTGTTTTTCCCTCCTCTGAAGCTGAAATTCCTAAGGTTCAGAGCACCTTTTTCCTAACCCAGGAAGAGTTTGCTTAGATAATGTGGCTGCAGCTCCAAAATTAGAAAGGGCCCATGAAATTCCAGACTGGATTAACCCATTAACAGCTACATGACATCCCCGACCCAGCCAGTCCAGCAGAGTTAAAAAGGAACAAGGTCATTTTTCTCAAAATCTGTTTCTTAATAAAACATTCATTCAACAAGATCAGGCACAGAAACAAGCAGGACTCAGGCAGCTGATATAATATTTATTATCTTATATAAGTGAATCAGAGTAAGAAACATTCTGCCAACTTGCACAAGCCCCTATGCTCGTGCTACAAACAAGACTGCAAAATTCAAATGGATGTATTTACACATTTGAAGTTTTCTAATCCTGTGTATCTCTTACAGTCTGCAACATTCCTGCTACTGCTCCAAATACCAAAGGTCACGTCTTTAAATCATCCTGGTTATTCCCCACCTACTACCCTTAAGCTATTCACAGGGACTTCCATAAGCAATTCATACATTTACTGATCATTTACATGGATTACATACTGTCATTTTTAGTCCAATACTGCTACATAAATATGAAAATGAGCATTGGTGCATGCTTTGTATATTTATACTTTCATGGTCCGTGATCTACAACCATCTTGCCTCATGAAGAATACTGCAGAGTGCCTGACTATTGGGATATTCCCACAAGGATTTCCTCCTCGTTAATGAGGCACAAGCTAGGTTTAACATTTATGTCCCAAAAACACTCAGAAAGAAAATAGTTTGATTTGTCTCCTTGATTTTCCTTCAGTTATTTATCTAAATATTTAACATAGTGACATTTAGTATCATTCAAGTATAATAATAATGTTAAGGCACCGTCCTCATGTCAGCTAAAGAAATCATATTTTGGAAAACTGTGGGTTTGCTCACATACAGAACTCATTTAATGGCTCTTTGCTAACACCCTGGGGAAGGAAGCTGAAGTCCTCAGCCTGCAAAAATATTCTAATGCCTCAAGGACAGCCAAAACTGTGAAAATTTAGATGTCTTGTTAAGTTGTGGGGATTTTCTCTTTGGCTGGGAGGTTGGTAGAAGCTTACAAATTCTATTCTGTACAATTTTGCTATTACTACCCCAATTTGTGTAGAAAAGAGGCTCTAAAACATCTTCCTAAATTACTTCTTTCTTCTTTCATTTCAGAAAATTAGCAAAAGGACTGAAACTAATTATCCTCTCTCTACCTGCCCATTTATTAAATAGATGAGCAACATTTGAGAGTACAGTTGTCAAACAGATTTCATGATTACCTCAGCTTAATTAAGAAGAGGGAAAGCAATGAATCTTAGGCTAATTAAACAGACAGCCTCAGCTTCAAAGCCTTTTGCCTTGGTCCCTGTCTGCAATTGCCCAACTCAAGAACAGAACTAATACAGAGATTTGATTAGGACAGGGCTGTGCTTCTAGCCCAGGGTGGACCACTGCAATGTAGAGCAGGCACCAGATAACTTGCATGGACCAAATCAAATCCTTGCAAGACATTATTTGTTTTACAGGCCCCAACTGATAATGCACAGCTAAACACACAGGTTTTCCTTACTAGAGAATCTTGAACCTATTTTTTTCTTTTTCTGTCACTTTCAGATAGTCTTTCCACAACTTGTAACAAGGCAAAGCTACCAATTATGTAAATATTTCAGTTATTTAAACAGTTAGTATAGGAACCTATTCTGAGTATAATATAAAATTTTAAGAATTAATTAAAAAAAAAAAAGGAAATCCAGCTTTTGTTAAGTCAAAGAGCAATAATTGGTCAGGCTTAAGTTCCTGGCCAAAGTTAAACAAAGCCAATATCTTGTATTTTCAAGCCTTTCTTGATGCAATTTTCATTCCAGGTCTGAAAACCGTATTTTCATGTCTGAAAATATTTAGACATGGTTTAATTCAAATGGTTTCCTATTTTGAAAGCACACTTTTATTTATTACCACGAGAACATGAATATACCAGATGGGAAAGGAATACTCTGCTAGTCTTATGAAGCTTCTTGTACACAACCATGCCAGTGTTCAAAATCACAGCCTAAAATAACTCTCCTCTGCTCATCACACAGCCTACGGTAGGCAAAGCCTGTCATTCAGTGACAGTTTGAAGAGACTTCATTCCTTACCTTACTGGAAGCATAGCACTGACTTGGCAAACAGCAACTTTTCCAGGAAACCTTATGAACATACTGCTGACAGATCAGCTTTGCATAAATAAACCTTATGAAACCTTTCTTATGTCATCTTTCCCAGAACTGGGTACTTAAAGAACATACGAAAGGCAACTTAAAGAAAAATACCCAGTGTGCATGAGAATCCTGCAGCATAAAAGCAAGAAAGCTGCTCTCAATTACCTCTTGTGCAATATGCAGAAATTGTAGCGTTGTCTTCAGAAGATAATGTGAAAGAAGTATTGTATGGCAGTTGCTATGAGTATGCAATTGTGCATGAAGAACTAATAGACAACAATCATCAGGGATGAGCAGCTGTGATGAATTTCAAATGGCTAAATTTTAAGCATTTAAGGCTTTCAGGAGGTTGGTTAAAAGGAGGAAAGCTGAGAAGATATAGCTGTAGCACTCATAAATACCGAAAAAAATATCCAGCAATGGAAGCTTCTGCTTATTAATATCATAACTAAAACTACAAGAGAGATCAAATCAAGACAGAGGAATTATTAGGGCTACTATCAAGTCTCTAAAAATCAAAATCACAGCCAATAATTACAGAATTGATTACAAATGGATGTTTCTTAATGACAGCAGGAATGAAAACAAAGTACGGACAACAGGTAGAAATAATGCTGGGCAAGTGGGGAAGGATGATGTGACACCTGACACACAGGAAAACCATTTTCGTTAGATCAATATTCATTCCAGCAGCTCCCAAGAGTTCTTGTAGATCTTCTAGTTGTGGTGAGATAAGACACTTGACAACCTTCCTTCTCTCCTGTTTTTAAGAACAGCTTATCAAGGGTGTTCCCGCTATCTCTTCAGTCCAGAGATCTCCAGAAAAGGAGAAAGAGGTAGAAATTATATTTTCCTCTTTTTCTGTGCAGGGAAACCTTGCCTGGGTTTGGGTGACAGAGCCTCTTTCAGCATCTCCATTTATGCTCCAGAGCATGTCCCAGGAATGTTAAAGAAGGATCAATCATTGAAGAACACGTACATGAAGACCCTGAGATATGCAAGATTGAGTTTGACCCCATCTTCCCATACACAGAAAAATATAAAAGGGTCAAATGGGCATGGGCAAGTTCTGGTGTAGGGTTTGGCATGGGTTATTTTATACAAATATAAATACAAAATTACTTGTAATGCAAGAGAACAAGCAGAAATTGCTTTCATGGGATTTCTGAAAGGCATAAGCACTAATACTGGGGATGATGTCACCAGATTTGAGCATTTAGAGTTATCATGTAGCAAGAATCAGATGCCTTTAGTAGCAGGAGAAATAAATATATATTTGCCAGTTATAACCAGACTCCAACTCCTTATTTCCATGCAGTCAAAAACTGTGCCAGGAAGTTTGTCATGGCACTAAAGTATGGCAAAGTTAATTAATAAGTCAATGATATGATGACAAAACGTCTCCTGGTGCATGACAGGATGAGAAGGGTCAGATTTCTTAACCAGTTAATTGGTAAATTGGATGTATGTTGTTTAAAGGAGCTGTAGATAATAACATGGACTCAAGTTCACAGCAGACAAAGCCCACCAGGATCCCATCCCTGCCTAAGCAGCGGGATCCTAGCACTTCCTTTATTTCTTTTTTCATTTCATTAATAATGTCTCATCATTTTATTAAAGGAGACACAAGTGATTGTTTAGCATCAAAGCTGGTGTATGGACTACAGGTCTGGGTCTTTGTCAGCCGAGAGAAGAAAGGCCTGGAGGAAAATCAGTCCTTTGTAGACTGGCTATTAAAGGATAAAGGCAGAAATGAAAGGCATCAAGATGATAAAGAGTTGAACAATTTGTATGACTTTATTTATAACAGGACTGTCTGAACTTAGAAGGAAATTACAGCATCCTGCCAGAGACACAAATCTACACAACAGCTTGAGAAATTAAATGCCCAGGGCCAGACAGTTTGCTGAGTGCCTGAAGACTATAAGGGAAGAGGAGCAGTGCCAAGAAAAAAGGCTGCTAATCCTAAGGAGTAAGGCAAGCTATTCCCACATGATCCATCTTCCAAAACAAAAATAAAGGTAATTCTCACTGCACCACCGAGTGTCTCAGGGTTCAAGCACTTCCCAAGCCAAGGAACAGAGCTGTCTTTAGCACCAGGACTGGTGACACACCAGTAAAGTCAAAAAAGACCTTCAAGGCAGCCCCAGTCACCAACCTGCCTGATCAGTCCTAAAGCATAAGGTAAAGCCAGAATAACATGTGATAAGTACAGACTGAATATGCCAGAGGACTGGCTTTGTAAAGAAGGTTTACAGTTTGCAATCTGTTCTTTCGCAGCATTCTTAAATGGTAAACAAGTGGGAGCCTGTAGCTACATTCAGAATTGATTATTTTAAAATTTATTTCATACTGGTCAAGACCTTTCATGTGAGATTATTCAGAGAAAAAGGAGAAAAAGATAATGAGTTCTGAATTAATAACCAACTAAGAGAGAGAGAAAAAGGCATAATTAATGGCTGCCTTTTAGAAAAAAAAGATTACTTACAAGGAAGTAATTTCAGTGATCAATACTGTCAAATTCATTTTTTTCAGTGATTGAGCTCTAAAATGGACAACAAGAGGATGGAATATGCCCAACAGCCTAAACTTAGGTAGTTTAAAGAGAAATTTATGAGAAATCCAAATTACTTTGGAACAAAGATGTAAGTGCAATTAAAGGCAGTGACATGTATGATGAAAATAATGAGCTTTTCAGGCATGTTCTGATTTCATAACACTGGGTGACTTTAATATGGGACCAATCTACCTCCAGTGTCCTACAGGCAATGTGCTGAAAGACTTGAAAAAAAAAAAAAAAAGCAAGAAAAAAACCTAGAGAAAGCTGAGACACAGAAAAAAATCCAAATAGAAAATAGCAAATCAAATATTCAGAATATAAAACAGGACTGCATTGAATTCAAATGACTTCCATTGACCAGAAAGAGCTGACTTACACCCAGACATACTTGAGTCTGCTGACTATTTCAAGCTGAAAGGGGCTAGATGTTTCCCCATCCAGCCCCACAGTCTTCCCATGAAGTCTAGACAAAAATATCTGAGAAAGCATCATTGAAAGCATGAGAGTGCTCATTTCTCACTTTGGGAATAATCAGACTGATAATAGGAGAAAGATCGATAGCACAGCTCTCGTTTGCATCTCCTGCAAATGCCTACATCCTCAAAATGCATCACTTTGCCCACTTCTGCCACCTGAGAGAGTTTCCCAAAGGGATAAAATATCCTGACAAAGTAACTGAAATCCTACTTCTCTTTTGAACCTTGTTACTGGGGTCACACATCACAAAAATCCGTAATATGTGAGCCTCATCTTCATAACTAATGTCACTTTGGAACCCTGGCCGTCATGCTCACTTGGCTTTTCTGTGATTCACCTCTAAATAAGAGATTTTCTTTTTAGGCCTATGAATCCTAGCTTTTCCCACATGGAAGGGTTAAGAAGCTAAAATTCTGGAGAAGGGAAAATAAAAAAAGGTAATGCAATCTCTCTAAGTCAAAACTGTTCCTTCTGTGCATGGAAGGAACATCAGGAAAACCCCTGTTTGCTCTCCCCAAGACTGTGAATGTCCCAAAAGCCTGCAAGCCTGTAAGTGCATCATTTGGATGGCACAACACACATATTGATGGCAGCTACAGCTGGAATAGCTCCTTTTGGAGGTTAATGATTTCTTACAGGAACCAGAAAAACAATTCTAAAAGCAGCAAACTTTACTAACAGGACGTGACTTCCCTGGAGCAAATGTTTCAAAACCAAGTGAACAACACCTGGTAAGAACCCTTTTGTTAAATTCCTCCATCAGATTAGCTCTTCATCTTTCAAAGAGAAATATATTCTGGAGTATAATCAAGTCATATCCTTTATTATATCCTTGGTGGTTCAAACACTTATACACATTTGATTTATGGTTCCAAACAAACAAAAATTTGGGCTTCCAACTTCTCTAAAATTCAGCTTTTCACCTAAATTTCCTGCAGAAGGTACAAAGCATTGCACTCATATACTACATTATACATTCTTTCTGAATAAAATCCTTTTCATTTGACAGAGGGGAAAAAGAAAGAGACACACTCCCAGCTGAAATAAATTTTATGTGCATCTACTGTCAGTGGTGAAGTTGTGACCATTTATACTAAAAATTGCTCCTCATATAGTGACTGTGTAATGCCTTCTCCCATCTTCTTGACAAACGGCTGCTTTCATTGCCTAAAATCCTTCAGATTTAGATACCAGGACCAAACATCTGCAAATACAATGAAGGCAGCAACATTTACCCAGGATATTTTACACTTTTATTACTCTTCTGTGTGGTTGATAGCAAGACTTTCCCCCTTGCAGTGGTGCTGGCTTCAGAGCACTGTCTGTATCTATTAGTCAGTGTTTGCATGCAGTCTTCTAAAGCATTACAGATTAGCTGAGTATAAGCAAGTACAAAACTGAACAAGCACATTTTTAATCCTTTTATGTGTAGCACATTTATTGGAGAGGCTGCCCATTACTACTTTGTAACTAAAATTCACAGCCACAGTACAAAATCAAATGTGTGCTACAGAAAATGGCAATCAAGATAAAATGATGTTGAAATAGTTCAGTCTTGCCAATTTGAATTTAAATGGAAAACAAACAAAAAAATATAGCAGTACTCTTCTTAACTTTTCCATAAACAGTAACTCTCATTTCTCTCTCTCAAAGTCACTGTGTTTAACTCCAATGTGTTGAGTCCAAGAGGAAAAATATCAGCAAAAAAAAAATGCCTCCTTGTGGATTGAGGAGTACATCCAAAGTGAAAATAGGATGGTAAGTGAATAGATTGCAGTGCAATAAAAGTTAATCTGTTTCAGAGTGGACAACTTGCTGTCTAGTAAAACTTGCTGCTCAGATCTGAAGCCCTGTTTTCTGGTAGCACCAACATCATTGCTTGGGTTATTCTTTCCCTCATTAATTCATCTGAATGTGGCACAGAGCTGCTGTCTCTGTCAGAGGATTGCCTTTCTCACACAATTCAGAAAGATGATAAATAATTAGTTCAATGAGATATTACCAGCAGATGCAGAAATAAATAGGATATTTTTGTCAGGCCAAGAGTAAACACTACTAAGATAGAGACAAGCAAATCTCTATCAAGCAATGCCATGCAGCATTCATCACTTGTAAGGTAAATGACTTCTTCTGAATTCACTCAGGCAGCAAATGAACAACTGCCAATGCTGATCAGAGAGATGTAAAATGTTGCATCTAGGAATGAAGTGTTGGTGGTTTTTTTCCTCTTGTTTTTCTTTAGTTAAAATAATTTTTTTCCTCCAGGGAAGGAGAAATTTTGGCTTAGAGGTCAAAAAAAAAAAAAAAAAAAAGATTTCTCAGCAGGGCTTTGTTGCTCATGTGACACTGTCAAAATGTACAAGCTATTAGCAAAGCAGTACCTCTTTTATCCCATTAAGTCCTCTCCATACAGCAGAATAGGGGGGAAGAACCAGCTGCTCAGTCATTACAAACTTTCTGATATCTCTGACACTTGCTGAGTCCAACCAGGACCTCCCAGTCACTTCAGGAACATCTGTGTCTGCAGGAGAAAAGCCCCTACTGAGGGAGGAGGAAATCAGATAATGCCTCCTCCCAAATATTTTGGTACCCAGTTTTACAGGGATAAGCTAATTTTAATAGGATACTAATCTAGGAAGATGTGCTGTCTTCACAGTATGACTTCCAGTGCAGAAAAATCATTATTATTGTTTATTTGGAGGCAATACAGAAAAGAAAATTGAGTAAAGAATAAAATCAGAGAATACTGCGCATATCATTTTTAACTTAAGCAGTGAGCCCTGTTTTAGTCATACAAAAATATGGGGCTTTTCCCACTCTTTTTGTGGCCTGTATTTATTTATATTATTCCTAAACATTTAGCACTACATCACCTCACAGAAAAAGAATTAATTATTGATTCACTCATAAAATATTTAAAATTCTTATAAAGTTCCCTTCTGTACCAATGTAATTATTAATTAACATCTTGCTGCCTTTCAGACTTCCAGCAAGTTTGGTGGGGTTATAGTGACAATGGATACAGTCAAAAGAGTAAGTCCTTATCAGTCAATTATTTGCTCTGTCAGGAAAATTCTCACCAAAATGCAAATGTTTTGAACACGAACATCTTGAATACTGATTCTATAACACACATTCAAGTTATCAAGAGTGATGTATCCAGGTCAGACTTGGTAGTGATTTCTGAACCTGTACTTTCCTGGAATTCCAGATGCTTTAAGCTTCGTGTAAATCTTACTGATGACATTTCTATCCAATATGCACTGAGGCAGGTTTATTGAAGGTCCAGAGAATTCAACAAGATGCTTGTAGGAAGCTCTCCTACAGGGGAATCTGATCAAAGGACTTGCACCTCCTGGTTTGGGACACAGGGATGGGAAAAAAATTTCTACACTATGAAAGGTCCTCTTATGAGAATTTTCTTCTAAGTTTAAATTATCTTTATTGAAAAATAAAGTGCCTTCCTTTGTTGTTTGTTTTGAGAAGTAATGAGAATCTAACCACATTCTTTCATAAGAGAACTATTAGCAGAGAGGCAAAGACCAATTTTTAAAAATTTCTTTAGCAGAATTCATAAAAATAAACACTTCATACCAATCAAAAAGAAACTCTTTTTTTTCCCTAGTTAAGACAAAATCATTCATTTTACATACAAAGCATATTTCAGGAGAGATCAAATGGGGAGAGCAATCTGTTTTGTGCATTTCCTGCCTTAAAAACCCTCTGAGCAAATAGCTGAATCAAGAAATTAAGAAGTTAGCAAAGCTGTTCACACAAAAACAGCAGACTTCAGTGAAGAAAGCACAGCAGAACCAAGTTGGGCTGAATACAAAAATAATCAGTGGAAGAAAGAAAAAGGAGTGCAACCTACCCCTGTCTCTTTACAAACATTAGTCCTAAGGATTTTAAGTTTACTATACTAGACTCACACACTTTTATAGACTTGTACACCATTTATACAATATTTGCACTACATTGTTGTAAAAGAGGACAAAGAAGATTAAACTCCAGGTGCTCAGTGTGTCCAAGTTCAGGCTGCTGGCCTGGACTTGTCATGTTGTGGTTTTACTTTGGGCTCAGCCTTCTGCAAGATGCTGGACACTTGTGGATGTGCTACTGCCTCAGCTATGTATTGTCCTCCAGTCTGGAGGGTTGGCATAAACTGCCAGATGTTTGGCTTTCCTCTTTCCTAGGGCCCATGAGAAGTTGTCACCCAGCTCATCACCCCTCTGGTTTCCACCCCTATGTGCTTCACAAAGATGTAAAGTTGTTAATGGTTTTGCCAAGGCTGCCAGAATCACCTGATCACAGAGAAGCTGGGCAGAACTAGCCCAGGCCTCATTTAACCTGAACTGTGCCTTGGGGTGCTTGTAACAAAAAGTTTATAAACCAAAGGGTATTTTCTGCAGGGTGCACACAAATGCCCAAAGCCAGAAAAACCAGAGCAGGGGGTAATGTATCTCAGGGTATGATTTTTGATTTGGAAACTCAAGATACCAAACCCATAGCCACTGGTATTCAGCAGCTGAGATGATACAAATACCCCTTTAATCAGAAAACATATGAAATCTTGTGGAATCTTACCATCAGGAGAAAAAAATCTTGTCACACTTTATCAGGGACATGTACTTAGGAGAGGTCAAGCAAAAAATTCCTTCATATATGTAAGACTGACAAGAAAACCAGCAGGAGGAATTTATCAATCACTGATAAATTGAAAAAGCTTAATCTGATATTCTTTTTTACAGCATAATAAGATGTTCCTCTCATGCTCTGATAAAGTAATTTTTACTTCTATTATCCTAAGGTTAAAAAAGTCAGGACCAAGGTTACCACACCTGCACTTTGGTTGGGTTAGAAAATGGCTTGCTTTTTATTTTCAAGTAATCAGATAGAATCTGTTTGAGCTTAACTTGTTTTCTTAGTGAAAATTCATCTCACAGCCTCTATGACACTTCTTTTGGTATAACACACGGGAAACTAAAAATACAACAACAACAAATAAAATAAAATAAAAAAAATATTTTGAACAAGAAGCTGGTGCTGGAACAGCAAACTATAACAAGGACTCTAGAGATCTGGATGCCTTTCTGTTGACATAAAAGTACCTGGAGGAAGCTCTGGCTCTTAGTCAGAACAAGATTTCCCACTGAATCTGATGGGATAAGAACCCATTCCTTCCCAATTTCTGGCAAAAAAAAATTGTATACCTTTTCTGTACAATAACAACAGTGTCTATTCACCTCTGACACTGAGGCCTTTGTCCTTTGAGGTCACAAAAGATGTGACAAACAGAGGTGACATTAAAATATAGGTGGGCTGTGCTTTTAAAAGTCATCTGATTGCTGGATGAGCAGAGACCAGACTCCTTGGGCTGCAACCTTCTAAAAAGAGGCTCAGTGAACAACTTCAGTGCTGAGCCAATTGATTTTGTGTGCCTTCCAGGTAGGTCTTGTATATTATGGTTTTGATCTGCAGTCAATTATCCACTGTAATAGCATCAAATTTCAATGTAATTAAATTATTTTACTGGAAAATGTTCATAATAGCATTAAAATACAGTCTATTTAAGTCAATATGGCACCAGATAATCTATAAATTAGTCATAAGCGCTATACACAAGTGCAAAAATGATGAATATTAATGCAAACTAATGCAACACAAAGTATATGGATATTAGCAACAATGCAGGCTGTTTGCAACAGAATAACAATAAACAGCTTCCTTACATCAAAATGAATTCACTTGGCTACCATTGGTTGGAAATTACAACAATGTCTTGGGCAAATGTTTGCTCAATTGTTATCCCAGTTTTGATCTCACAGATCAAAGAAGATCTGTGAAGTTCTCCAAATTTCTCTATCAAACTAAAAAAAATAAGGCAAGTTATTTCCCACTAATAAACTACAGATAAATCCTGTTCTTTCTTAGTAGGAGTTAATAAGAAATTATCCATTTAATTCAAAATGAGAATGTGTTTCTAAAAAAAGTGATTGAAATCCTTGCATAAATATCTTTGATTGCACCACAGTGAAATAGGAGAAACTATCTGTAGATTAATATTTTTGTTTTGCCTTGAAATGTCATACATATTATTATTACTTCAATAATGACCCACTAGCTTTAAACATATGCCTTCGAGCCAGACTAGGCATTTGAGACATCTGCCTGGGTCTGGCAGATTTGACATTGGATCCAGGGACATCTGTAACCTTCTGGGACCACAGCTCAGCCCAGGCAGGACAGCCCAGGATGAAGTACACATGGTAGTAGATACCTATATTTATGTGCTGAATCTCTCCATGTCCAACAGCCTCTTTCCTAAAATAAGGCATAGCAAACAGCAAATTGCAGTTTCCCAAATCATTTGAGATATCAATTTGAGGAGTGGTAAGTTTCAAACTAATGAAAAAGCAGTCTGTCACCCAGATCTCTTATTAGAACTCAAAGTGTGACAGGGAGGTTTATGATATGCTGTTATTTTATAAACAAACCAGCAATGAAATCATTATTCTTGCAATGGCAGTGGGAATTTGGTGTTGCCAACTGCTACCAGGAACTGCTGATCAGTGCCATCACAGCAGGCAGCAGGTACAGCTCTGGGCTCCAGCTCAGTCCCAAGCTCAGCACCACCTGGAATCATCTCCCACTCATCAGAAGAAGGTTTAAATTTGTTGGGCACCCAGGCCTTGCCCAACACCAAACTCCATGGCAATGTCTATCACAGTTATCAGGGCTATTCTGACAAAGTGAGAGCAAGCAGCTGCTCAAGAGAGAATGCCTCCCATAACAAGCAGGACTCCTCAGGAGCACCAAACCACACCACTGAACCAAGTCCTGGCAGCAGAAGGGTGGTCAGGGAGCTCATACAGACCTGAACAGGTCACCACACCAGTGATTCACTCTGCCCAGTCTACAGCCAGGTTAAGCCAAACACATGATTATTTATTAAGAATTTAAGTTCTTACACCTTTCACAGTCTGTTCTCAAAAGGAGATCTGCAGATTCCTGTGCTTTGTTCAAGATGTAGCAGAACATATCACTGGAATGCTCCACACTCTGTGTTCCAGCAAGCACCTTGATCAATCCCCATCACATTTTCTAACCTTCAGCATCTTTCTTTACTGACAAATAAAATTATCAAGCTCAGAAGACAACAAATTTCCCTTCCTCCTCCTGCAGAAATTTCATATAACAAAATTAGCTTTTTTTTCTCATTGTTTTATAAGGACCTGAAACAGATGATGTCAGCCCCGAATATTTCCTGAGGTTTCTACACAGTTTGACATTTGCCTGTCAATATGAAGAAAGATTATACACAAGTAAGAGTTATTTGTTCTAAGCAGTTCTTCAAAATACACACTTACTGACTCTCATAGCAATCTGTCTGCTGCATGTAAGCCTAGCATTTTCCAACACGCTCACAAAATCTGCATTGTGAGCCCTCATTAATTCAAGGAGATGGAATTTATAATTGTTGTTCTTCCCACTATGCATCGAAATTAAAGTTCCAACTTGAGAAAGCACATAAGCAGTTACCAAGTGTTGAACAAGTGCTGTGAAAGGTAACAGGTAGAATTCATTTCCTGGAAAAGATAAATAACACTTCAGCAGCAGCCGCCTCTTGATCGCTTTTCCCTGGGGTTTTGATTTATTGATTTGTAACAAAAGCATCCCTACCAGAAACGTCCACCAAGAGCTCTGCATCCTAATTGCCAAAGGTCATTCCCCCTTCCATGGTAACACAGAGAGGAAAAGATCATTAATGAGCTCCTAGCAGCTCGCTCTTAACTGGGAGTGAGTTGCTTAACCTATTCTGCACTTAATTCTACAGCTGATGAACTTCTTCAACACTTGCAGAACAGGTGTGTCCAACAGGTATTTAGGTGCTTTATCCATTACCCCATCCCATCCTACACAAGGTGGATCCCAAATACTTCCTTTTATCTTCCTTCTGCAGAGGTATAATCAACTTTGCACCACAAGGAGGTTAGCAAAGCAATGCCCCATAATTTTTTATTTTTTTTTAATGGAATACAACACTAATTATAATTCTTACAGTATTTTCAAAGAAATATCTTCAACTGAAATCTCTTTGTGTGTTTTCAAATGTTTTCCAATTTTAGATTCTCTATGTCTATACTCTTTTCTTTTATGGTAAATGCCTCATCTTTTGCATGATCACACAAGTAGGGACTTTAAGAATACTCCAAATAGTAAGGTCGTTAAAAAGTTACAGCTGTTAACTGAAACACAGTTGATCCTGAAAACTGTTCCTTCCCTAAGAAAGATAAGGACTCACTAATGTCCAGAGCAACACGTGAAGTTTATTTCTTCGTCAAGCTAACAGGCTCCATGAAATAAAATTAGTGAGGTTCCTCCCTTTATTTTGTTACTATTTACAATTTTTCCTTCCACAAAATGAATCATGACTCCCCCAACATTTATCCTTATTTAAATTTTCCTTTTCTTCTAAAAACTATCAATTAAAACATTTTTTTTTAAATTACAATTCTCATTTCAGCTTTCCACTCTCCTTTCAGCTTTTTCCACACAACAGCTCACCCAAATTTTCTAGTTGGTCTGAACAAATGTTTCAAGCAAACATGGCACTAGTCCTTTTCAACCTCTTACATTGTAGCCTGAATGTGCTGAAAACTTTCTGCAAGCTTTTCTCTTTTATTTTTTTTTAAATCAAGGGTAAGATATGCACATATTTTGTTCATGCTCTTCATTATAAAGATTATAGTGAGGAAATTAATTAGAAACATATGAGTAACCATAATCTATTTCCCTCCTCACTCAGACTTCCCTTTTATGAATCTGTCATAAGGTAACTCTAGACCTCATCCCTTAACAAAGAAATACTGAGATAGTGCCTTAGGTTCATAAAGAAATGTTTACATAAGAAACAGATAATTAAGTTCTTCTGAAAAAAGGAAAAGCTGTAAAATTCTGATAAGGGGCTAAAAATGCAACTTTTTCCAGTTTGCTCAGCACATTTATTAATGATATTTTCTGTTCTTGTGATCCTGCCAACAGCAAAACCTGGACATCACAATGCAGCCTCATGGGTATTTTGTCTTGGACCGACCTTAAATATCTGTTTCTCATGAATCCTCAGCTTCATCTTAGGATGGATTCCAGTTCAGAGGAATAAAAGTCAAGCTGACAAACATCAAATGTAAGAAAGCAGACTTTTTTTTTTTAATTAACTGTGTTCTACGGTGAGAAGTCAGCTCAGTGCATTACCCCTGTTTCTGCTCCATGACTGAATATGTGGCCAGATCCCGAGCTGGGCAACAACTCATCCTTGGGGATGTAGCTATGGGGCCAAAATCCCATGGGATTATGACACTGCAGAGTGTGAGGATGATGTAGAGTACAACCCTGGCCACTTCAGAGCAGGACTGAGAGCTGTACTCTGTAACATCTCAGAGAAGGGAGTGTGTGTGCACGCACACCAGCTGGCTCATTATTATAATTATTAAATGACAAGGGCTTAAATGGATTATCCACTACCTCCTGCTGACTTTTCCAGTTCACAGATCCTCATTAGAATGTAAGTCAACTTCCATCAAGTACTTGAGACACCTCTGCTATCTGGAAATACTGGAAGGTCAAGGCTATGTCTCACAGCATATCAGACATTATTTTAGTCT
This sequence comes from Parus major, assembly GCF_001522545.3. Classification (NCBI taxonomy): domain Eukaryota; kingdom Metazoa; phylum Chordata; class Aves; order Passeriformes; family Paridae; genus Parus; species Parus major. The sequence goes on along the minus strand of NC_031770.1, from coordinate 13,585,163 downwards.
GTTAATTGTCCCATTATGAAGATAAGTACAATCTTGTAGTCAGTGAAAAAGAAATATTTATACCAAATAGTTCACAGAGGACTGAGCTCTTTAGTATATATTCAAGCCTGTGGGTCTGATGAGCTGCATCCCAGAGTCCTGAGGAGATTGGTTGATGTAGATGGAGCTATTTGATCTTTTGAGGGCCTTTCTAAACCAAACCATTTTGTGACTCTGTTGCTCTGCACTTGCTATAGCCACATACACAGGGCAGCTCTCAGTCAACCACTCTGCTCTGGTACTTCTTTTAAACTATTAGATATCATTCTTTGCAAGTGAAAATGATGGCACAAAATACAATCAACAAAACTCAGCGCTGTCAGTGAAGTACAGAATGAATTCCCTGGATGTTAGAGACCTGGACACAAAACCCAGAAAATACCTGGCCTACTTTTCCTTGCACTAAGGATGTTTTTCTCTTCTTTCCCATTTCCTGTGGCATTTACATCTGTGTTTAGGGCACACTATAGGGAAGAAAACTGTCACATAAGATCTGGTGGAAAGATGGGATGATAAAGATTGGATGAGATGCAAGTGTGACATGCACAATGGGTAAGTCCTGGAAGAGTGAGCACACAGAGTCAGCTGCCTTATCTTCCAGCTGCTCACCTGGCTGACAACTCCCAGCCATGTCCACTACCAGAGACCATGAAAACACAGAAAAGGGCAGGCAACAGGAACACTGTATCAGATCCCCAAGCAAGGAAAAATCTAACCATGGTTTTGACAAATTTCTAGAAAGGTATTTATATGGATGAAAAAATCGATTAGCTCCCAAATGTCAATGTATTCAGTGTAAAAGGAAGGCCAACACATAATGCCTGTCTACCAGATAATGCTGTGGGGTCTCTCTGCACAGAGACCCACACAGATTTCTATCAGAGATTTCATATAGCATTCATACCAACCATTAGGATACCTCCACATTTGCAAATTTATGGGATGGAAACAACCATAGCAAGCCCCTGTACAAGACAGACAAAGAACATATTATCTACAGACAAGCTGAGGCTCTAAAGATAATTTTCAGAGTTATGCATGTCTCTGAAGTGGCATAAAGGGCACAGCTCTGAGGCCACAGGGAAAGAAAGCACTGCAGTCATATGGCAACCTCTGCTGAGTCCAGCAGCCATGTGCTGCTCACTGGAGTGAATCCAGCAGTGCACCTGATAATGTATACATGCTGATAAACTGACAGAAGGAATTTGGTATGTTTTACAACGCTGCATAAGTTAGAGTTGTATCCAGAAGCACCTTCCAAAGCAATGACTTTAGACAGGCATCCTACACGGCTGTATGTGAGCCAGGAGCAGCTTGGATTCACAGCAGCGCAGCCTGTTCAGTCTGCTCCTCCCAACGCCGCCTCTCGGAGCAGCGAGATCCCATTCCATATCCCAGCCCTCAGAGGGGCTGAGGCTCTCAGGAAAAGGCAGTGTAGGATTTTGATGGAGTCAATGTGTGTGTGCCTACACATGATTTCATTGCATGCACTGAGAGCAGACAATGGGGATAATAATCCTACCTCACTCCAGTGATGGAAGCGTAACTGCAGAGCACTTGGAAGGTGCCCAAGTCAGAGGCAGAGAAAGGTGTTCAGGAAAGATTTAGTCCAATATTATTCATCAGCTACAGCAGGACAGATTAATGGGCATTCACATGAGCCTTTTTCTTAAGTGGGACAAAGCCTGCTTCCCCAGGAAAAGAAAACCAACAAAACACACTCCTCATACGGCTGAAAACAGCATTAGAGCCTGGTGAGATGTAAGGCAGAATGGATTGCTCCCACTCTCCCATGCTCTGTTTCATCTCCATAAACACAGCCAAAGTTAGCAATCCATGAAGGTAAATACCACCACCACCAAGGTGTCTGTGAAGAGCCACGATATCCAAACACAGAGCTCTGTGTGAAATGCATCTATGCGACTGAGCATGAAATTTTGGCACTGCTGAAGGCAGTGGGAATTCAGCCAATAATTTTGAACAAGGAAGGATTTTATCCTCATCTTCTAATCATAAAGAAGTCCTCCATGAAATACAAAAGAAGGTAAAGTTTTTACCTTATTTATATAATGCTTTATTGCTAAGGCTTGCTCTAAATTAAATTTTGTAAAATTTTTTAAAACTACAATTTCCAGCTGAAAAGTGATCCCTTAAAGGGATATCTTCATGGATAAAAATTTAAAATGGTGATCAGAAGTCCTATTACTTTTACCATTAGAATTATTGCTACAGGGTTGAACATTTCTTAAGAGGATCTGCTTCACATATGACAACAGAATAAGAGTTGCCAACAGAAGCATAGATGTTAATTGCCAACATTTATTATACTACCAAGGTTTACATTTAGCAGCTGTCAACATTACTGACAACTGTAACGGAAATCAGAAAAACTGGAAGTTTTGCTTGCCAGAAGGGCAGCTGGTGCTTGATTTTCCTGCTACTGATGTTCCTTTTTAATTTACTTTCAAAATGTGTTAAAAACTAGTCTTTAACCAAGATTTATTTAAGAACATTCTTTACCTAACAAAGAGGAACTTAGAGGCAACCACTCAAAAATAAATATTCTAAAGAATGTGCTTCAAACCCTGATGTAATCCATTCCTTTTCAGCTTTGGTGAAGCTAGATTGCAGAGATATCAAAATTTAATGGGCTATCTTTTCTGCAGTACTTAAAACTATCTTTCAAGGAAAAAAAAAATACAGACCTCAATAGTTTCTTAGCCTAGATATTATCAGGAGAAACAAGCTCAAATGCTTCAACCTAAAAATATGGTAACAAAGTGATGCTGCCATAAGTAGTGTCAGCATTTTCTTTTAAAAAACATACCGACATGGACTTATAAGTTGAGATATGGCTAAACTAATAAGCTTTACCCTGAACAGAGCTGCAGCAGTTGTCAAGAATTCTTCGTAACTTTGCTTCTCAACAAAGTGAAAGGGATGGACCAAGCCAAAGGAGCAATGCTATTTCAGTGGATTAAAGATGTTCTCCACCTACCCGTCTGATTCAGCAATGTGCTTGCAAGTGCAGCGGCAGACACCAAGGCCACATCCAAATTAGGGGTCAGGGCCACTAAAGAATCTTCCTGGCTGCAGTGTCTGGTTTTTCTGGCAGATGCTTAGCCCAGAAAAGTGACACAGAAGGGTAATCTGTGAATCACTTCAAGTCACAGGTTCCAGGATCTACTATAAGAGTTGAGAGCTACTGATTTACTGTAACGTACTGAAGATGCCTCGCTCTGTGATAGCTGAAGAAGGACAAAAACAACACCAGCCAACCAAATAAAAAGGTGCTCTACGTCAGTAATGGGTTTTCCCAGAATGGAGGGAGGAGATGTCCTCTCCTGGGCATAACTCATAATTTCACATGTCAGAAGAATGGCTGAGTGAGGGAACAAATTTACACAAAACAACTCAAAGGATATTCCAGTCTTTCCTTTTCTTTTGACATTTTTTTTTCTTCATATTATAAACTTACTATTATTTAAAACTTTGCAAACATAATCCTTTATGAAGCAAAATGAGTCTTACAGCTTCTTTTAAGACTTAGTATCTTAATCCTTAAATCATAGTCTTTAATATTGTGATTATGCACTTACTAAATACATAGAGCCTGAAGAGATTTTCTATTTATTTATATATCTTTACCCATACGTGCTATTTGTCTTAACCATTTTTTCTTCCTTTTTCCTGTGCAATATATTTTTACTATACTTCTGATATTTCTCCAGTTTTCTTGCATAACATATCAATGAATAAGATAAAGAGTTGTCATGCATTATAAAATGATACCATGCCTGCATTATGGTGTGCCAGAAGGACTTGTCATCCCAAACTGCTGTTGCTTCTTGTTGGCATGAAGGCATCCTGGATGTTAGGACTGCAGAATCCCAAAGTTTCTTGCCACTATTTGTCTGCAGCTGAATCTGATGGGTGCATGTGCTGCTCTCTCAGAGCATGTTAGGCACTAGCACATGGTGTCTTAAACATGGTTCATTTTATTCCTTGTGAATGAACAATTTTGTTCTGCCTTTATCATAAGACCTTAACATAGTTTCCAGAAACTATGTTGTCTGGAAGGACAATAATTAGAAGAAGTGAGTGGAATTTGTGATGCTTTTCTCACACTTGTTATTTGCCAGATTCCTGAAGGCCAAGAAGCAAATCCAAAATTTTTCGTTTGGAAACATGCCAGTGTTACTCATGTTTAATCTTGGGCGTTTACTAGCCTTAACAGACCTACTTGGAAACAGAAACAGTTTAAAGGAACTCAGATTTCCTAAGCATGCCTTTTGTCTTTGAGCTTCATTACTACAAATGAATTAAGATTTCCAACATCACCCAGACCCTCAAGGAGGAGCAAAAATGATCTGTCACCTAAAAACCCTCTCATGCATCACACCTTTGTGCCAGAGAAACCTACTCAGTGGAAACAGTTGGAGTCTCAGGATAGTCTCTTGAGACAAAAATAAATACTACTGAAATTTCTAAATGACAAGATAGGCAGAAATCTTGGGTTAAACTAAAATTTCAACCAAGTTCAACATAATTTGGAAATTATGTTTCTTCAATGCCTTTTTATTTCAGTAAGCAAAGGTCTAAAAGACTGAAAAGTATAGGTCCATGGAAGCAGTCTGAGTTACTAAAAGACTTGATTTTTCCACAGATTCCCTGCTCTGCCATTTTCACATGCCCTGGAAGTTAATCAGCTGATATTTAGACTGTGCTTTTTAACTAACAATTCTTTGGGTAATTTGTAATCTCATACAGTGATCTTTATTGTTATCAGCAACTGAGCAGCTCAGCATATAAATGGAAATTCACTATCTCCACCCTGTGCAAAATCCTGTGCAAAAGCTCTTTCTTCTCATTGGATCTGCACTTGAACATAGAAAACCATAAAAACAAACCTAATAGCAGAAGGAAAACTCCCAGCTGTTCAGTTCACAGAAGGTTTCTAGCTGTTTGATATTAATCAGTAACTTCCTAAAATATTGATGCGTATCATAATACATAGAAATATTTGTGTATCAACAATAACATACAAAACACAAGCCTGACCCAAGCATTCACAGAATTTCTTTCTAGCCTGGAAAAATACCTTGCAGCCTAAAAGTTCCTTGAAACTTTATGGCAAAAGGAACACCACATTCAGCGCTTCTGTCGCACACAATAGCACATTACTTATTAAACTATAACTACATTATTACAACTACTAGTTATAAAAGAGAAATTTCTTGCATGGAAAGTCTGGAATTACTCCCTTGTTAGCAACTAAAGCGTCAAAGTTCATAAAATATGAAACATTACCAAAAATACCGAACGTGGCACTTTCAGTGTAAGTATTAAAGTGCTTTCATTGACATATAATTTCATTTTTAGTTCACTATCTTAAAAGTATTCAAATTGCACAGGAATCTGCAGATATATTCAGAGTGCACTATACAGTAATGAGGACAGGATTTCTTGCCTGTTCTGAACTACTGTCAAATGAAATTTTAGTTTGCAAGCAGTGTCAGATGATTTTACTTTCCAATACTTTCCTATGTTTCATGAAAAAATATGAGAAAAGTAGTCTGATTTATTCTTCCTGCCTCACATGTGATCTGTTCAGAGTTCCCAAAAACACAGAAAAACAGACTAAATGTCTCCCCAGAAAGACAGTGATACAATTCACTAATCAAGCAAATTACATGGAATAGTGAAAAAAAGTGGATGCTCACTTACTGATGGCAGACTGAGGCCATAAAAATACAATAAAACATCTCTGTTTATTACCTTTTTATGTGAGTGTTTTGACTTTGGATTTCAGTATCCAACAGAAAAACAGATCCATTATAGAGCTGCAATTAGCACGTGTGTCTTTTGCCTAAATCCTCCCTGTTCCTCAAGAAGGAATGCAGACATTTCCCAGCGTGTCTCTGCTTTAATCAAAGCATGTCAGCCAAGATGCAGAGAGCACAAGCAGGAGCTAAATGCCCTGGGTGTCCCAAGAGTTTCTCTGTGTATGTTCCCTGCTCAGGAGGTCACAGATGGAATTGCATGAGGGACACTCATCACAATTTGACTTTTGTTGAATTACAGCTTTTTTTTTTCTGTGCTGTTGTCCTGAATAACTTGCTTCAGTCCTCCCCAAGAGCCAGACTTCCTCAGAGACTTTGTCTCTGCCTCCCTGATTCCTGGGGGCAGTATCACAGATCACACAGCACTAACTCCACTACATTTCCTGACTTTTTTGACATATTTCCTTCTAAAAATAAATTAACTCCTCTGTTTGCAGCAAAGCAGAAGGATGACCACAGAAGGACACATCACGCCAATATTTTGAAGCTTTTATTAACTACATCATTAAATGATGACAGTAATTTGCTCAGCACAGCTCCCTTCCACTGCACATCTTGGATGCATTTTGTCTGTAGCTAAAGTAGGTTGTGTTTGTTGACTCACTGTGGATTCAGCTTTTCCCCACATGCTGTACATCTGCTGCACATGCCGGCGCAGCCCCCACCCTTCAACACCCACAGCACACTGACACACTGAGTAACAACATGTGAAAGATTTCTACTGAACTTGGGCATTAAAAAAAAAAAAAAATCCCAACCTGATTATTGTTTTCCATCTCCAAAACAAATCTGATAGATTTGTTATTTAGTGCAAGCCAGTTTTTCTTTATTTCGTAGTGGGTTTTGCTTCTGTACCTCTCCTAAGAAATTCAGATCGAATGACACTCTTTCAAGTAAATTTTCAGTTTTCTTCACTATTTTTTTTTCTTTATTGAATGCTTTAATACACCCTGGCCCTAATCCTACAATTTGCTTAACTTCTTAGCTGCTAATTTCTATGTGCAACTAAAACCTGTCAGTAATTGGCACTTAGCACTTCATTCATATGAAGAAAATCTGTCAAACATTTTTGTTATAATGTAACATGAAAGAAAAAATAAAGAGTCTCTGAAGTTCTGTAGACTGAAGTAGCTCTCTGTGTTGGGAAACTCAGCATTTTCTGAGAAACATTCCAAAAGAAGAAGCAGATAGAAGGAATAATTTCTACCTTTTAGAGGGCACCATGGGTGAAACAATTGTGAGCATAAGCTCAGGTGGGGCATAACATCTCTAATTATTTTCTTTTTGAAGACATTGGTCAGGACTTGCTTTTAGAGACACAAACAGGTAAGCTTTTCTCATTTGTTATGTAGTTTTTATGCAATATCAAGCAAGACCTGATTATCCATGTGAAGTTAAGAATGGTGATCCTTCCCTTTCTCCCACATTTATTGGCCTTAGACTGCAAACTGCTGTAGGCTTCTCTCTTGACATTACAACAAAAGGAATAGAAACACAGTCACATGGATTAAAATTAACGAGAATCAAAACAATAAAATACTACAAACAGATTAATATGAACCTATATGTCCACATATTTCCACGGCAGAAAACAAAACTTGATTCTTGAATTAATGCATAAGCATACTATCTGTCAGAGTTTCAGGTAGATTTTACAATGAAGTATCTTGCTCAGGACTGCATACATTTCCTTCCCCATACATAATTAAAGTTATTCCTATTTTACATCCCATAAATATTCACTGATGCAAGAGGGAAAACAGAATACTCCCATCCCAAGATGCTGACAGGACCAAGCAGAACCTCATAAGGGATCCCTTCAAAGATCATCTTCTCATGGCCAGAGAAACAAATTTAAATGATCTTATGTGAGCCTACTGTTAGCAACTGCACTCCTGAATTATGCATGATTTTTGACTGCTCATAATAGGAACAAACTGCAGAGTTTCATTAGTACATTTCAATTACTGTAGCCATTCTTACTCCTTGTTTGTTGCAGTTAATTTTCATTTTTAGAACATTCTTGCACATTTGCTATCAGCAATGATGCCATGCTCAGAAGAAGTCTTATTAGATGCCTTACGCATTCTGTCTGTGCTGCCCCAAAGTGTACAAATATAACTACAAATTCTAGAAAATTCTGCAACTTTATTTCACATACCACTGGTCTTCTGGTGCCTCTAGGAATAGTTTTTGCCTAAACAAGAGTTTGAATTTAATCCAGTATCTGAAACTTGTGAAGCATTAATGTCACTTGATCTTTGTAGGAGTTAGACACACACACACACATTAGCACAGTACCTGCAAAATATAGCAAGACATATGTTAACTATAGCCTCATTTTGACCACCTGTCAACAATCTTAACACAAAATACGCCAGAAACTAAGTTGTCAATGGTCAAAAAGACCAATAAAAAATAATTATGCAACAGCATTTTCCTTATGCTGATACAAATATTTTGGAGATTCACCTTTGGCTTTAGCTAAAGTGGTGTTAGTCAAAGGAATAGAGCTGAATTCTTTGGTGGAGTCAATAGAGTTGTGCTAATGAAGGAGCATTTCTTCCTCCACTCAACTTCCAGAAGCAGGGAAGGACTCAATCCTCTCTTCTTTGGGTTAATCATTGTCAAAATCAGTTTCTGCTCTAGAAAACTACAGGACACCATTTCTTAAAGTCCAGGTGGCTGACAGCTGAGTACCCATGGAACCTCTGGAGGGCCTGGGTACAGCTACTTATCCCACATCAGGGATCCCCTAGGGAAGCAAATCCCCCTTGTGTGCCCACTCTGGCCCAGATGGGAGCCAATACCTGATGTCTAAGCATTCCTGAACCGGGTGTCTTTGGGACAAAGCCATGCTGAGCTTCAGGAGTGCTCTTGTCACCAGTGGACATTCAGTATTTCCCTGAACCAGGCTAATGGCAGCCTGAAGAAAAATCTGCTGAAATATGTGGAGTGCTGGTTCAGGTCTCCTGCACCACCCGTTCCTCTCTACAGACCTGCTTTTCCTTAGCTGCAAGTGTTGGTAATTCAGGTGTAGTCCCTACATAAACTGGAATGGTGTTGTTGACTGGGGACAGCTGCACTCCAGACAAATTCCCACTGGTTTGCTCTCCATGAGGAGTGCAAATTTGCAGCCTAAATCAGAACTGCCTCTACCACTAAAATTTGGACAAGACCATGGGTCTTGGAGTCAGGGATTTCCCACTAAATTTGCCAGAGTGGGTGACCTCTCAGAGGCAGAGGTGACTGAGATGCTGTTGGGTCTCACCACCACATACATCACACAACAGGCTGCCTCCTGCAATCTGACACCAGCTTTGGCCGAGCTCATTTTCTATTCCACACCATTTCCTTCTGAGGTTTCTCATCAATAAATAAAGAGACATGCTGCTACCACAGCTGCTCTGCACCTACCTAACCCTTTCCTAGCTTACAGGCAGACTCAAACCCCAAAACCCACACCGCTGGCAGAGCGACGCTGATGGAACGAAGACACCATCAGTGTCCAAGGGTTGTCTGTCTGCATGTTAATGGTTGGAATTCTCTCAGCACCACCATCATAAATTTCCAACACTGATCCATACAAATTTAGAACTGCAATAAAACATTTAACTTCCTAGATTATAAAAATAACTTAGGTTTTAAAGCTGTCAGAGAAGTAAGAACCAAAGCATGAATTAGTGGGTGCAGAGAAAGCCTGAGAAGAAATATCCATGTTCAGCGAAGACACTTTCAGATCCTGATCAACATAAAAGTTGAGTAATTAGATAAAGCAGTAAAAATTCTGAATGCAGCCTGAAATGTCATTCATTTGACAATGAAAATGTGCATAAGGAATATGGGACAATTTGGATTATCTGTCTGGGTAAGATGCAAGGAAAGATTAAGCCTGTCTGCTCTGTGCTGGGTGACTGCCGGAGTCCATTTGCTGTCCAACAGGACAAACATCTGCTCCCTCCCCAGCACTGACCACACACAGCACCCTCTGAACAAGCAAAAATGCAGGTGTTGACAAAACCTGCGAATTCCCAAGAAAAATTTTGACTTCAGCAAGCCAGCACAGAAACCTAATGGAGCAAATTCTAGAAGAACCTGCATTTCAGTTCCCTTCCTTCTTCTTGGCTTATCAAAAAGCATTAGAAACATCACATTTGAAAGAGCATTTGCATTTTAGCAAAGGAAGGAGAGCCATGTCGAGTTGTGTGCCAAACCAAGCTATTTTAGATCAGTTTGTTGGCCACTTATGCTTTCATTTCAACTTTAGGCCAAGTAAAAATACATCTAGCATGAAAATAATCTCATATACACAAGTTCCAGACCCCAAAATATCAGCTTTAAGTTTCCTAGTGCCTCATTCAGGTAAGTTTGAAGAACACTGGTGTTTCAATCCAGCTTCAAATCACCAGGAACACTAAAGCTTTCAAATCCATAATTAAAATAGATCACTTTGACTGAAAATAAGGTGTAATCCAAATAGAGATAGACAAAAAACTGTTGTATTAATTATTCACTTAACCAGTAAGACATACATCCATAGAGTTCCTTGAACTCTGGCCAGATCATTACACACTTCTGCCTCCACTTCATTGTCAAAGGACAATTTATGCTCTTTGCCTTTCTACTGTACTCCATAAGAACACCAAGCATGAGCCTCCTTTATTTTTCTATAAAAACACCTCCAAATTGTTCAGTGAGCATGTAGTTTTCTACAATATTTAACACGACCTTCAACTCTTTTTTCACAAAACACTTCTGCTGAAATGCCCACGAAAGTCAGCCAGCCTGGGTTGATCCTGCAACAGTCTATAATGTCAGGTATTCCATTTATCCATAGACTAAAAAAGCTGTACACTTCTATTAGCTTACATACACTATCCTCTCCCATTTTTGTTAATACCCTCAGTTCTTTCTCATTATAAGCAAGTATAAGCTATTGCTTTAATTCATGTAGTTCAAATCATAACTATTGAAACAGTGAAGTTGTTTGGGAAGAGTGACTGGAGCTGTCATGGTCATAAATCTTCTCAATATGGAAAATACATGCCTTATCTCTATGCTTATTTTCACCTTGTAAGTTTAGAGGCTTTTCATAAAGCATGATTGCAGCCTTGGTCTTTTTACAACAGATTTTAATTAGAATTACTGATGAAATAATTAGAATTACTGCTCTACATGAAAGCAGTTTTAGTTTGCAGTTGCTATATGCTGGGTTATGTTTGCTTTTATTTTTGGCCTTGGTGATGATTTTTACAGATCCTAACAGAAACAAATTTCAAACTCAATAATGGAGACAGAAATAAAATAACAGTGAGAGTGATGTGCCATGCACTTCTGTTTGACCAAGTGCACCCATTTCATCAAGAGTTAACTCAAAAGGCTTACTAATGCAAATAATTCACTCACAGCATGAGCTGACTTCAGCAAGTGCTCATATGTAATGTTTAATGCTTGCTTATGTGTACAGATAGAAAAATCTACAAAATGAACGATTACAAGATCAGTTTATGCAAGTATCAGTTTCTCTTCAATATATGACCATTTCTGTTATGTGTTACAGTCAAAATTACAGACTAAATTTTGGATGTCACTGTCAGAATTGCAATGGTAATTACAAGGGCAGTTTAAAAAGAAGCCCTTTTATTATCATTTCCTGGTTTGTTTGGGTTTTTTAATTATTATTTTTTGCCTGGACAGATTCTTCTAGTGAATCCAATAAAATGCAATACTATAATTCACAGCTGCAGTGCTAATGGCTACAGAAAGAGGAAACCATTAAGAGACAGCCTCTCTACTGCTGAAAGCTGCTAATAATCCCACTATTCCTCATTTTTATGACTGCATATTTTATGAATGATAATCTGCTCATTACATATTGCCATAAATATTTTGGTTTAGCAATGAAAACAGGCATCAATAAAGTATACACCCTAGAAGCTTCTCTGCTAATACTTCAGTGTCTCCTAATATATATCATGGTCATATTTCATGGTCATATTACCCCACACTGGGTAACTATGAGAACTATTATTTTTAGCTGGAAAAAGTTCATGCATAACTTATACACTATCTGCAGCTATAAAGCAGCTTTGTCAGATGCCTGAAATCATACTGAATCTGCCTCTTTAATTTTTCCCCCTGCTGTACAATATAGCCATCCAATATATTAATATTCCTACAGCTTACATAGTCTTGACCCAACAAAGCAATGAGAATACTGTAAATTCTGCATCTGAGCACTACTCATAGTACTGTGTACTTTTACCTTCACTCAAGCTAGTGCAATCATAGATGGATGTAATTCAAGGTACTTAAAATTGAGGACAAGCTATAAAACCCACTGAATTTCAAAAGCTATTTTAACCTATTTGGAAATACATTCCTTTCAGCTTCATGTATTCTATGTCTCTCAGTTAGCATGAAAATTCACAAGTCCCAGAAGGTTTTAATCACCTCTGTGACACTTTGAGACTGATGCCATTCCTTCCTCCTGGTAAAATAAACTTTTATTAACAATTCTTTGAACGACAGCTCCTGGTACTAATTTTAATACCAAGAACTTTGGCAATCTGCTTTTAAATTTCACCAAGGTTTACTTTTTTGGTTGTTTTTATTTATTTTGGCTAGCACATAGTGCAGCTACAGCTCTCTTATTTCATTTGTGAGCCAATTAAACCAATTTTCAAAATTACCTCGTAGCTTGGTACAAGCCAGGCTAGGTGTGTTCCCCAGAAGAAACTAGGAAAATGCAGCATAACTGCTGGGTTAAAACTAGCTTATACAGCTGAATTGGGGTAATAAACTGGCATACAATTGTTGCTAAAGCTCAAAAAAATCAACATAAAATAGTACTTAAATGTGAAAAGTGCTGTGGGATTTCTGCTCTAATTAGTGTGCTACTTTATCAGAAGACTATTTGGTAACCAAAAATGAAGGCTTTGCCACAGGAAAAAGACAAAAACAAGGAGAACTACTCTTGGCTTTCTATTTCTGTTTCATGGCATCTTCACCAGGCTGTTCTGTAAGCACAATTAACTCAGCGGCTTTGCTACTGATTTGACTCTGGTGCTTCTCTGCCCCTCTCATGTGAACAGTCCCCTCTCAAGACCCCCACTGCCTCTCAAAAGATTTGCTTCTCTTTTTTCTCCAATTGTATTATTCTTTCTTTTTTCTCCCACTATACTCTGTCTTTCCCTGTCAATAAAACCCAGTAAATGTCTTCCCCAGGTTGGAGTTAAACACAAACTGGCCAGAATGTTCCGCTGCTGATTGATCATTCAGCTACTGCCAAAAAGAACAGATTGTATCTGAGTTTTCCTTACCTTTCTCCCAGTGGGAGATTAACAGGTCTCCTTCCATTACTGAACTGCTGATTTTCACCAAGGGAAAAAAAGGCAAAAACACAAACAAACAAACAAACCCCAAACCAAAACAGAAAAGCAGAAAAAAAGGTTTTAAAAAGAATTAAGTACCTTTGGTAACTTAGGCTTCTACTAAATTTTTCTAAAAGAGGGTTCAAATGTTGTTGGAGAAAAAATAGGATTGATTAGTGGACGTGATGATTTACAAACACACGTTTTCTTCAGAAATCAAGCTGTTTTCCTGGAAAATCCAAAACCTCCGTCAGCTATAATGGACTTTTCAAATTACCATGACAAAAAAAGGCCATTTCTGGACAAGGCATCAACCCCCTCAAACTAGAAAATACAGGGGGGAAAAATATAATTCTTACTGCTGGAAGTATAAGCAAATGTTACAGTTTTGTCTTTTTCATTTACTACCCAGGTAGAACAGCCATATTTTATCTTGGCCAAGAGAAACCTGTCATGGTTATCAAGATGCATTGTGCTGGTCCTCTTCTGCCCAGCCCTACATCTTGCCCAAGGCTCAGAACTAAGAGACAAAAACAAAAACATGGGCTTAATTCAAAAATTAATTTAAAGTAATAAAAAAAAAGGTTTCTGCCCTAGGGACATTTAAATGAATAATAAAACTGTTACATTACTGACTTCATCTGGAGAGGTCAGCATTTCTCTTTGGGGTCTGTGTTGTAAATCAAGCTACAAATCAAGCAAAACAATAACCTGTCATCTTTTGCATTAATGTCTGATGGACAAAATAGTCCTGCTGAGCACTAGGTTCTTACAAATGAGAGCAACAGCCTAGAAGGACACTCAAGTCTCTCAACAGTGCAAGGTCCTACAGGTAAACACACACCTGCACAGGCATAGATGGGAGCTACAGTAATTCAAACCTAGATATGGGAGTGTGAGATAAATCAGAAAACAAACACCAAAAAACTTAAATCAAACAACCCCCTTAAAAAAATCTCAGTGCACCTTTGATTTACACATTGCCCAAGTGACTGCTGAAAACCAGGAAAGCAAAGCTCACCATTTGCATTGCAAGAAAAAAAAACACAGCTTAGGGCTGATCATTAAAGAAAATTGTATGTATGGGTGCAAAAGTTTCATATTTACGGCCCAGCATTGCTCTAAAATCATGCAACAGCAGAACAAAAAATGGACAAAAATCCCTCCATAGCAATAACCATGTAAATTTTTTTCCCTAACAGTAATAACAATTTGGTTTACTGTTCTACAAGTTTTATTCTCATTAAAAGTGCCTTTTAAAAAGTATGTCTAAAGATGATCAGCATTTCCAGTAAATCCAAAATGCAAGCTTGGAATATCTGACCATTAAAATGCTGCTAAAAATTGCATTAAACAATTCAAAATTCTGAGAAAACTTGACAAATAAAGTTTTTTGTTGTTTTTTTTTTAAGGACTGGGGGTGAAAAGGATCCTTGAGTCCTCCAGATAGGTCACACACACACACAAGAGAATTTGACCTTGTCCATTTTTTATTGTTGCTGTTGTTTTTACAGGGCTGTTTGATATACAACTTTTTTTGGTAGCAGCTTGGCTGAATTAAAAACAAACATCACTTTAGGCTGTTAATGCTGATTGGGGCAATAAAGTCTATATTGAGAAAGAAAAGCGCGCCAATGTTTTCAATTTCAGAACTGCCAGAAAGAAACACCCTTTAAAAATTTAAGCTGACAGTTTATGCTTTGGTTTGGGGTAAATATCAGATGTTGAATGTTTTTCCAAGAAAACATGCTAGAGATTTCAAGACCAGAGAGTTGAATTCTCCATGCCAGGGCATGTACTCTACACTAATTCCACACTCCTTTTCCCCTACCATCGATGTGGCAGAGAGACTCTGAACAGTGCCAGAGTCTGTTCCCTATCAGCTAATATTAACAAAGCCAAGTGGAACATTAAATTTTTACTTCTTGAAAGCCTTACCCTGTGCCCACAGCTATTTGAAATAACCAGCAGATGTCAAGACTAGAAAAAGTAGTTCTGGGGGAGGGATCTGGAGGGAAGTTAATTCAGAGCTCTCTCTTTGGAGGTATAGGACAAATGACTGGTTTGACTTTTTTAAAAATTATTTTTAACTTTTGAGTGACATCTTACTCCCTTATTCCAAACAGTCTTCAAAAGATGAAATTATTTTCTTTCTTCTAAAAGCATCCTTAAACATTAATGTTGACCTTTCCAGTAGAATTCCTTGGTGATCTCATTGAAATAGTAGGTATTTAGTCTTCATTAAAGTCTTGGAAATAAATAAAATAATTAAAAAATAAAAAACCTAAACACAGCAACCAAACAAAAAAACCCAACCAAAAAAAAGAAAACCACCACCAAAAAAAAACCCAACAAACCCAACCCAACCAAAAAGAAAACAACAACACACAACCAAAACCAACCTTTTTGGAAAAGGGTTTAGTAGAGGTTTGATGACAAGCATAGCATAGCAGAGGCACAGTCATGAGTGATGTAATAGCTAAAGAATTAAATCAGAGAGGCACTGAACCCTGACATAAATAATCAAATAACCATGAATATTTCTACAGAGATGTAGCAGAAGGGAATCATTGGTAGCTGCATCTTAAAAAGTTAGGTTCAGTATGTGCAATTTAAGGGAGGGAAAAAACACGATGACAATGGGCATAACCTTCAGTTACGACAGGACAGTACAATAAAGGGATTTTCTTCTCTTACACTGCATTATGAGTTCCAGAAAACAGCATAACTCACATTTAGCATCCTTCCTATAGACTTGAAGGAAATCATACTTTTTATGGGGACATTGCATATCCTTGTGCATTTTTCCAGTGCACAGCCTGTGTATGCTCACAGCAGCACCACACACTGTTCCACCAGATAAAGCTAGGCCATGGTGGCAGCTCCCTGGGGATGAGGCATCCCTTCCTGCACGTGGAACACTGGAGCCCATGGCACATTTCACTCTGCTGAACACACACAACCCTGCTCCCCAAAAGGGCTGGAGAAGAGCCACTACTGCCTTTGCTCAGATCACAAGAACTGAGCTCTCAAAGGAGAAGCTTTTGGGATCCCCCACTTCAAGGACAATCACTTAAATCTCTCCAAGTTTCACAAAACCTTGATGGAGCAGAGCTCCAGCTCACAGTAGGCCCTACCAATTCCTTCTGACTTCAGACCACCCATGAGGAACCAAGAAACTTCAACTTTTTTGCACAAAACGTGACCCATCCTTTGAACAGGGTTCCCATTATGTTTCTGTTCTGAGCCAGAAACCTTTTCAATTTAGGGAAAGGACAGCACCACCCAATCCCCCAGAAGTACTGGTCCCATCATTTTGATGTAACTGGTCGAATAGTCTGAAGTTTTTGGGAAATACCCAAGAAAATATGCATGAAGTCACAATTACTTCAACGAGAAATTCAAAATTGGATGCTGCCTTTATAAACTCCTTGCATGGGGTAGAAATGCTAAAGCATTAAACAAATCTGGTCTGGCAGTGCAATAAGCCTGAGTAATAAATAGTGTTAATTAAACCTGTTAAGGATCAGAATGAAAGTTGGAATCTCTCCAGTTCCAACCCAAAGCTGTGCTAACAGGTTATCTACTGTCTTTGCTGTGCCCTTGCCTGTATCAAATTATCTTTTAGCTTTTCTATTGAATGAAGAGAAGGGGTTTAGCTCTCTGAAGAAAAAAAAAAAGTGTAAGAAATACCTCTAAGCTGCAGATGATCTGGGAGAGGTAACCTATGACACAGAACTCATTCCATATTGTTGCTCTGAACTTCTGAGGATTTAAAAAGGATTTTTCACCCTTGGAAGCAAGTTAATAGAGTTGGAGATAAGTTTCAGGGATGTGATAAAGTTAATTCTCCTCCTGTCCACTCCGTGTCATGTATCCCCAGACTTAGCAGCAGCTGAGTCAAGGAGCTGGGGCAGGGGGGACAGGGCATTGTGTGGCAGTGACCAGGAGTGGGGGAGCCACAGGGAGGGATTTGACAGCCATCACTGATCAACAGGACAGTCATCTGTCTACTCTGACATGCTGGGAAACAGTGGTGGTTGTTCCCCCCACCCCCACTGGAAAGTAAAAATAAAAATAAAAAAAAAATTACTAATCCAAGCATGCTTATACAAACCCTGTTAAGGTGGCTTTTTGAAAGTTCATGCATTGTTTCATGCTTACATCTACTGACTTTCTCCTATAAACTGAAAGGGAAGAAGAAAATATGTTGACTAAATGCTGTCATCTCATGTTGATAAAAAATCACCATTCAGTTAGATCCTCCTGACAGGCTCATGACTGACTTTTTTTTTTTTTTTAAAAAAAAAAAAGTTTACTTGTGTCACTATTTCAATTTATGTACAGCATGTTAAAAATAGTGTAAAATTTGCATGGAAGACACCACAAAGTATTAGATGCACTAAATGGAAATCCCTTCCCCATTGAGAACTTTATAACTAGGGTAATGAAATTTTTATCAGGTCGTAACTTAGAAGATTAGAAGACTGGTAGCACATTACTCTAAAAATCAAATCTGATTAATGTTTAATTGTAGCAATGTGCAGAGGTATTAATTAGGTGTACTTTCTATGACTCATAAATAGTTATTAGAGCAAAAACAAGAATAATTTGAAGATTAGCATGAAGAGAATGGTATACTTGAGTGGTAAATTATAATTAAATTGAATGGACTTTATGTAAAATAATAGAAATTGTCATCCAATATCATAATTTTGATACATAATGCAGTTATAACAAATTTTCCAGCAATCAATCTGACACCTTTTCCTCAGGATGTTTTTTTGTGCAGAAGGCACAGGTGTGAATTAAAAATTCATTGGTGCTTTCCAGTGAGAACCACAGGGCAAATCTGAAGACCCATTTCCCTCACTTTGTTGTTACTGCACCACTGAAGCATCCATGCAAGCTTTGTTAAAAAGGGGGACACAGGTAGGGCTCTTGGTGTATTAATTCAAATAAATGATGCAACTAAACTTGAAACTCTGAACCCTTGCACTTTGTTTTCTTCTTTTAACAAGCGATCCTCAAAGTCACACAGTGGCTATAAATCTTGTTTCAGAGCTGCATTTCTCCAGAGAGACACTCTCCTGGTGCATTTCTTACTGAGATGGTGCCTGGGAATATTTTCACTGCTCATTCTCCTTCCTGCAGTCTTGTGGAACCATTTTTCTCGCCATTATCTGTCCTGTAAGATATAGCTTACACTGCATTCCTTAAAATACCACTTCTACTAATAATAAATAAGCACCTACTGCTCATGATCTTGCAAAAAATGTTGAAAAAGTCACCAAGAGGCACCAGCATCCAAAGTATATCAAATGGATCCAAGATTTCAGCTTTTTTATGCCAGCATAAGAAACTTTTGGTATCTGCTTTTAGCATAAGCTATGTTTCTAAATGCATTTTAACTAAAACAATTGAAATTGGAATTAGCTTCTACTATACAGGCCTGGAAAGGTAACAGAATGTAGAACAAATACATAATGATCATAATGCCTGATGAAGGAAAAAAAAGGCAAAAAAGTATGAAACAACTCATCCTATGTCTCTTTCTTGTAAATTATATCTTGCAATTACATTTCTGTCACTATTTTATAATCCTAAATTCATAATCAAAGAGAAAGTAATCAAAAGGCTAAGATTTAAAATTTTAAAATTTTAATTTATTTTTTTTAAAAGCAAACAAGGAAGTGATGTAATGCCAAAGAAGCTTCTTTTCATTTTTATTTTCATTTAATATTAAGATTAGTAACTAAAATGGAGGAGCTGCATGTTGGCCAGGTGATCCTCTGAAATCTCTACACCTCTCTCTAATGCCAGAACCATTTTTTTTTTCCTGTTGCCATGCAGCAAAAAAATCTTTATGTAGCAGGTCTGCAATGTGAAATTGGAAAGTTTACATTTCTTGAAGGCTCAAAATACATAAGCTCTGCATGACAGGTTTCTATTATGCACTGAATACCTGCTCCCCTAGAAATATCTTGGAAGTGAGAATAGAATGAAACAAATTATTTGGCACAGTCTTCGTCAAAAAAGAATATTTTGAATTTTCAAGAAACATAATTATTACTGGCAACCACACTTACTTATTTTCTCTTATTCAGAGAATGTGAGGTGAAGAAAAAGTGACCAAAATGTTTTGCCTCAAGAGCAATGTGAGTTCTCCCCATTTACACTTATGTCAAATACCCTCTTAATTGCATGATAACTAATAGAAACCCAACCCAACAACCTCTATCTAACTTTATAGCCTTGGACTACAACAGGAATTCATTTTGAGCAGGAAACAGAATGGGGACTTGCATCTCAGTTGTAAATGGTTATTTCTTTTTAAACCATTAAATTATCTTTTAAAAACATCTTTCATCCTAATGTATTAATTTTTGGTTACAATTATTGATTTTTTTATTAGCTTTTATTTTTTAAGTTTTATAACAAGGGATTGATGCAGAGAATTATTGTCTTGCCTATGTTAATAAATCAAGAACCTAGGAGAGACAATTCAGATTTAAAGTATCTCAGGTAGCTAGAATTGGTAATAAAAATTCTGTAAACTCCTTTCATGGCTAGAAAAATATCCAGTACAACACGTTAGAGAATGTGTCACCTAATTGCTCTGTCTTTTCCATCACTACAGTGCTTAATCATCATGTCCCTGGTCCACATCTCCAGACAGATTCAATTGTGCTAAGAGGTGATAAATTCAGCAGTATTAATGGATTTAGAAAAGGTTTTGACCTTTGGAAACGTACATTGGGTTCTAGGAATTGTGGATGTGCCACGTTTCCTGTTAAGAGCAGATGCACCATGACATCTTTCCTTTAATCTCTCCCTCATGCTGGGCAACTCTTGCAGCGCTCTACAAAAGTTTCTTGCCTCCTGCACTTCTAAATTATTCCAGAAACAGCAGTTAGGAGTCCTTCCTGTTTATTTTAACAAAATATAAATTAAGCCTCCATCCCGAATTTCAATTAAAAACCTTTCAGAAAGTTGTTGCTATATGGGTCCTGATTTTAGAAAAAGCAACCACAGCAGTCATGATTGTAACGATCATAACTTTTTCTTAGACCATTTTATCATCAATATATAGAATATGTGCTTTCACCAAAACTGACTAGAAAACATTTCTGTTAATATATTTAATATATTTAATTAAAAAAGAATTGAAAACACTCTCCTGCCTTATGCACAGCAAGAAAAATAAACCTGGTATATTTTTAAAAGGAAAAAATGAAACAAAGATTCAATTACCAAGGGAAGTCAAAAGTTAAGTTCTGAAGCCACAGAATGGGAGTCTGGATCAGGTCTCAGTCTGAACTAGGTGGGGAAAGGATTTGAGTCCGGGTTTCTTCCAGTCCCACTGAAGCCAACACTAGTTGGTTATTGGTGCCAAGAGCAGAGTCCCTTTGCATTCTGCCTGGTACATTCCATCACAATCCTGAAAATTTTCTGTTTTGGTTTCCATTGAGAAATGAGACTGGGAAAGAACTCATTTTTCCAGCTTACAGAGCACTACTACTTAGATCAGACCACTGGTCTTTCTCTTGCTGCAGCCAGCTCCTGGCAGTGAACAGGAGCTCACAGACATTAAATGGGTAACCCTTGATTTGCCTCTGCAAGGTTTAGGTTTGGTGGCTTTAACCTATCTCAGATCAAAAAAACAAATCTGAAATCCCATAAAGTTTTTCCTGAGAGTGGTGTATGTGCTTAAGACAGGGAGAAAAAACAACAAAAATAAAGAAATATGAGCATCCCAACCAGGACATTTATAAAAAAGCCAGCTGAACAGCAGCAGAAAAGCCTGGCAACTGCCTAAAAATCAAGAGTCAAAGCCATGCTATTACTTCCCTAATAGGACCAGGGGGAGAAGCACCAGTTTTTCTCTTGATAACATAATTCAGTATCACTCAGAACCCATCAGGCCCACAAGGAAGCGCAGCAGAGTGGGGTGCAGGAAAGGCTCCACCATCTTCTCCACCTCCTGAAGAGATTCCATGATTATATTCTGCTTTCCCTACACCCTCCAGCCTACCACAGGTCAGTAAAGTTCCTGTGATCAGGAACTCTCTTGCAATCCAACACTTAAAAAACAATTACAAAATGCTCCAAACCAGTAAGCTTTGGAAAGCTCTTCTGATGTAGAAATCAACCCTGGCTATACTTTCAAAAAAAATGCTAACAATGTTAGGAATGGTTGTGATAATCCTATCAGTAGTACATGTGTGGGAGAATAAGATTCATGCAAAACCATTTCCCTGTCTTGATTCTTCATGTTACTGTACATTACAGGAAAAAGGCAGCACAAAACTCTCAAATATTTTCAGTGAGAAAACGAAGGACTGTAGGGAACCAATTAGGTTTGCCAGTAAACCAGAAGTGCCTGTGACTGGTGCCTCTGAGGGTCAAAAGTAATAAATTTCATGTACCAGTATCCTGATATTACCCACGTAGCAGGGGATAGTGAAGATTAATATCATAATTAGAAATGCTGAACAATATCTCCATTACAAGACAGATAAAGTGGCAATCCTGACAGTCACAGCAACAAATTTATTCATTGTTTTTCTTCCAACTCAATGAGAAGACATACATTATCAGTCTGGACAACTTCTAATACTTTGGGGCAATGAAGCAAATCCACGACCTACCTTTGTGACTTCAGAAATGCAAAATAAGCTGGTGAAGCTGCATCACACAGCCTGGGGGAGAAGGAGGTTAGACAGGGTGAATAAAGGAGGGTGCTCCAGAGGAAACCCCAGAACACAGTCCTCCGACAGCAGGATGCACAGAGGATCAAGATTTAGTCCCAGAGAACAATGCCAAAGAGCTAAAACCTCTGCCATGCTTAAAACATACTGAGATTTTATAATATGAGCCTGAAGTTGTGACAACTGTTAGTAGCCAAAGGATTTCTTAAAATCAACATTCCGCTTAAGTCATCAGAAAGCTGCATCACAAATTGTCAGCAATGTTAATCAACTAGAATGTTTCTATTAGAAATTAAACAGGAAACCTTATCTTCCATGACTTGTGAGTGATTTTTACCTTTTAGATAAACCTCATGCACTATTGTGACAAGAAACCTTAAAAAAACATTTCACAGAGCTGCACAGCTAAGTCTGCAGCCAGTGAACGGCCAAATAGCTCAAAAAGCTGCAAAATAAATTCACCCCAATTGCACATTATTTTTGCAATTTAACCAAATGTGTTTTGCTCAGCAATCTATTTAGCCCATTGGGGTTATTTTGGATTTCCACCAGGATGGTTCAAATTACCTCACCACTCCCACACATCAACCAAAGCAAACACTTGCTAACATTTGAGAGGTGGGCGAGGAGGCAAACTTAGTTACATCACCACCACCTTTCCCACAAGCTGACGAGGAGGCACATGCCAACAGTCAGTGAAGAACACACCAACAGGCCTTTGCAGGGCTGGAGAGCAATTCCCAGCCTTACAGATCCACGTTTCTTTCCCACATTTAGCAGCAAAGCAGTTCTCCAGTGTTAAACAAGAGGGATTGTTGGTATGGCAGAGGGAGAGCAGGTTCTAGCTGGTGCTGCTGCAGAGCCTTGGAGTTTGCTGCTGACACTAAGACCAGTGGATATTAAAAGAAAATGCTCAGCAGCAGCAACTCACTCTCTCCCTTTTCTGGGGCTTTAGGAATGGCATCAGAGAACCTCTCTGTGGTTATATCCAAGAATTCCTCTTAGATCATTCCTGGACCCGAGCCTTCCAGTTAAAAACTGCAGCATAAACGGGAGCATGCAACCTAAGAAGAACCTGCTCTACCCACCCCTTGCTGGCAACAGAGAACACATCCAGGCTAACTTTAGCAAAAACACACAGCAGAAGCCTCCATGGCATTCCCAATAGCAATAGGAACAGGGACTGATCTCAAAAGCATAAATTAACAGGACCTGCCTACAAAGCCAGCTCCACTGCTAGCCATCAAGCAGAAAATTTTTTCCAATACCCAAGAGCATTGTTGCAATTAAACCAGCTATTTCTTACGTTATGCTGATAGACAAGCAGCACAGATTAGCCATGGTCATGATTGTTAATAACCTATATGCACTAAAAGGTGGCTCTCATGACCAGTCACTCTGTCATCTCTTTTATAAGCAAAACAGAGGCCATTCTTTCATTTTCTTCTTGGAAATTTAATAAACTAGAGCATTCAATAAACAAAAGTATATTGTTTATCCTTTTAGTAGCTGCCTTCTCTCCCTGCCTCCTTTTGAAAAGCCAAGTAGTCAAAACTGGACATCCTTCTTCAGCTAAGATCCCAGCAGAACTGTGCAAGCATCAAACTTTTCCTCCTCTGCCACCCCCTGTGTTGTCAATGCATACCAGATTGATGCCTGTCTGTGTCTGCAGCAAATTGCAATCAGCTGTAACTTCCCAATCTTTTCTGTAGAACTACTTCTAGGCCACAATTATTCCTCATTTTATAGCTGTGCATTTGATTTTTCCATCTTAAGGTACAGGAATCGGCGCTTCCCTTTGTAGAAATTCATCTTCCTGATTTCAGATTATTTCTCCACTTTATCAAGCTCATTTTGAATTTTAATCAGTTCTCCACAGTGCTTGCAACCCCTGTCTCCCCTCCTCCCACACTAGCACAGCTTGGTGTCATCATGTACCACACTACAGCTGTGACAAGGAGACGTGCTGATGGTTTTTTTGAGTTTGAATATGCAGTGAAAAGCAAGAGGAAAGAAAAGAAAACCAATGTTTTAAGAATGTCAGTTTAAATAGCCAGCAAAACATTCAAAAAGTATATTAGGAATAACACCTCAGAAGTCTTATATATCTTCCAAAGGAGCATCTCAGCTGAGCACTAAGTTGTGACAAGTTTTTTGCTCTGGGGAAGACATTGCCCATTTGTTTAGCCATTGGCAGCACCTGTCTTTAAGTATATAACCACATTAGTAAAGAAATATAACCAAGGGAGTTTCTGTGTTTATTTATGGACCAGGCAATATGTGGTGGATAACATGAGTTTTGCAGCACTTTAAGTCTTGTTCCCATCTTAATTATATTATTCTTATATGTTTCCTGGAAAGAAATGCCCAAATCAAATAGCTGTGGTTTCGTTATCTCCTCTGTATTATCCACTGATTTTTTTAGAAGGTATTAACACCAGACCCAACTTCTTCTAGCCTCAGAGTACATACTCAGGTGTTTTTCTAGGCAAGCAATTAGAAAACCTGAAAGTCTTATGAAATGTTCCTCTATATTGTTCCATGGAGAGCAAATCTAGAAGCACCAAACAACTGCAGCATCCCATGGCACTACTACAGCCAAGAGCTACTGCTTACTGTGCAGTGCGACTTGCAGATGGATACACAAAGTCTTGCAATTAAAAGAAAATAAAAATCCTCAAATGGGAAGTCACCTCCAACAACTGGCATAGTTGCTGTCCTACAAAAGGTCCATGCATATGGGTATAAGCTTCCTGCTAAAGCCCAACTCTTTTCAGACCAAAGGTGGGTAATTTGACATTAAAAGATGCCTTATATGAGCTTTATTAGGAATTTCATAGCACAGCCACTAAAATGTCAAAGCCCCGTTTGCTTTGGAAACAAGTAATAGAGAATTCCCTTGCCTTTTCCTGTTTGCTGAGTAGCAAATCAAAACACTACAGAAACCTGGGATATCAGGGAAGGCTCTCTGGGAAGGAAATAAACCAAAACCAACTTGTCAAATGGGACTCCCTGCTGCTGCCTACCATGTGGTGCTCTAGTAAGCTGCATCTGTTCAGCTATTAAACATTGTGATGAGCATGATACCGACAGCAGTGGCATTATCAAATATGCTGAGCAGTTATTAAGGCTCTCTAGAATAATCTTTCCATTTTTTATTTGGGTTGGTAGAAGTTACTGTAAAGTAGCTTCACGTATGATAACGCTCTTTGTGGCTGTCCCTAAATGAGAAGCTACTGCTACATAATCCACTGACAGCCTTAAAAGTTCCCAGCTGCTATGCCAGGGAAACACTGAGTACTTTTGCTCCAGGAACTCTCTGTTGTTCCCTGGAATTCACTGGGTCAGGGAAAAAAGCCCAATATGGGGAACAAGGACATTAATGGGGTTTCACAGCAGACAGGAAGAATGCAGCCTGCTGCATTCAGGTAAGAAGTTGCAAGTCCATCAAGGACTTGCTGGACTAAAACAAGAGACTAGGCTGAACTAAAACAAGAGATTTCTGGACCCAAAGTGGAGCATGATGATATCTGCTGTAATGCTTCATCCTCATCCTTCAATCCAGAGGCCTGGGATGAAGATGAGCGCCTGACCTAACTGTGGAATAACAGAGGGAAGAATTCACAGTCCTTGTAGAAACAGCTTTCCTAGCCCACAAAGAATGTGTAATGCTGCAGCAGCAAGTGTGATTTACATCTCCCTGAGGGAACATCTGGACTTACATTTCACCCTTGACTGAGCATAGATCATCACCTACAAATTCCAGCACAAGAAGTTAAAACCATGTTAGTAACTCCATGCTGCTGCACTGAAGGCTTCGGGATAATTTCACGGAGAACTGGCAAAACTGAAGGGCTGTGTCTTTTCTTTGTTCCCCAGCATCCCTTATTCAACATAAGCTAGGTAATTATGGAAAGCCAGGAAATGCATGAGTCAGTTCCTTCAGCTAATCCACCCTCTGAAGCATTAGCATGTTTCAGTGAAAATGGGCTTTCTCAAACAGCGAGATATTTAAGCCTCTCCAAACACTTAACAGGGAAACTCACCTGTTGTTAGTGGGGTTGTTACATTAAACATAAGCCACCAGAACACAGAACACTGACAGTATCAGTTCATTAAATCTTTATCCTGTCTGTTATTGTTATAGGAATTTCTCTGAGTGGTATGATCTGAGCAACAAAAAAAAAAGAAAAAAAAAAAAGACTTTACAGCAGCAGCAGCCCACTGTCAAGCGGGAAGAATCACTGCTAGATTCAAGGGGAAGGCAAATATTGTACACCTCTGGTTATTGCTGGGAGAGAAAGCAATAGGCTGCTCAGTGATCCACCAGCAGTGGAGATGCACTGATGTCAAGAGTGTCAAGCTCAGGCAAGAGAGACAGTGATTAAAGAGCATAGGCAAGTAAGTGAAAGGAAGATGAAGATACAACTGGCAGCCAGGGTTTTAGAAAACACAAATAAATTCCCTGCTCTGGCTCTGTTTCCTGCAAAACCCTGGTGCAATGAGCTAGTGACAAAGACTACAAATGTAAGTAAGTTAATTGGATAAAGGTAGGAGCCAAGCCAAGTGTGTCCAGTTCCACCCTCCCCTACACCCATCCAGGGATTTTACTCTAGCTCCTTCTCACTGATATAGTGGTGTAAGGAAACAGGAAGAAAGGCTCAAGAGCATGAAACAGTCAGAAGGAAAAAAAACAGACTAGCATTAAATATGAAAAAAGTTTTCAATTTAGTGATGACACTGAGGCTTCACAGGGCAAAACCTGAATTAAGTAAGTGGTCTAATTAACTAATTGTGAGTTTCAATTAAGGTAGTATCTCATAAAACCAGAATGGTATTAAGATGAGCTTTCCTTATTTGCACACAGTGATTAACTATATTAGCGATATTTACTTAAACAAATGACTGAAGGAAAGGAGCAGGCTCTGTAAAATTGCTTCTGCACCTCACCTTCCTGCAGTACTTTTCTGGCTTGATGTAGATCCTGCTCCTACTTATTCATGTTTCTGCAATATTTTCAAACAAATCAATAGTGGAGATGATGGGATGAGAATTGGAGTTAGGATCAGAATCTGTTCAGGTCACCAGCAGCATTTTTGTCCTCATCTTGTTCTGCATCAATGGGCTAATCACTCTCACTGGTATTAAAAATAATATTCTTCATACTGCATGTCCACTGAAAGACCACTACACTGGTATTTTGTGCTGCAGTGCACACTTCATCCTTATCCTCACTTAGAGATCATAAATTTATAAGATAGGGAGTTAATGGGCCAGATCTTGGATTCTGGCTTTTATTCATAGGAAACAAACCTGATCCGTCCTGTGCAAACCTGGCCCTTTTTCAATGGTCATCAGCAGTCTGAGAGTCACTGCCTCTTATTCAAGCTCCCATTAGGAGCCAAAACCGTGGTCTAGGATATGCTAAATGTGATACCATTGCTCCACTCTGTCCTTTTTTTCTTTTTCTCCCCCAAACAAAGCATTGTCAGCCAAAAGTATCTGAAACCTGTATCCAGTCTGCATTGTCAAGGCTTCTGACACACTGGGTACACACGCCTTCCACCTGGTGTTGAGCCAGGCATGCCCAGCAGGGAGAAGGGAGCACAAACCCTCTTGTGCTTCTCTGAAATTAGACAAGAACCAGGAAGGAATCAGCTAGGAAATATTATCAGGGCTGACTCTCCTACATGACTAGCTATAACAAAAAGTATATGCTTATTATTTATATATATATATATAAATAATAATATAAGCATATAATATTGATACTATTATATCTATGGCTAAATATAATAAGCAGAATACTATCCCCATAGAATAAGTGAACAAAAGTAGCTCTTAGATTTCACTCTCAGTCATCCAGAGCTCTCATTCTCCAAATAATGACAATAATTTCCTGTATTTCAGTTCCTCCCTTGTTTGGATGATCAGCCTGGTTACAGTGAGCACCTCAACAACAACTTCAAATAGTCAAGTATCCTTTTAATCTTAATAAAGTTGCTAAAATGCCTGCTAAATTTTTCATTGGTGCTTTTTATACATGGCAATGTTCTGGGAGAGTTGGTGCCAAGTTATTAAAATATCTGCAACCTTCATATACAAGGATGTTGGCCAGTTGCCAGTGCCAGGAATTTTGAATTACAAGTATGTGATTAGATCTTGATGGATCTAAAACATCAATGAGAGGAAATAACATAAACTAGGAAAGGTGGGAAGCAAGACCATCTATTTATTTGTCTATACATCATAAACTAATTCCTGTGGCCTCCTTTCTGATGCCAGAAATTTGTTGTATGTGAAAAGCCAAAGGATATACCTCCTAATTCTGGCCATGCTTATTTGTTTTGCTGTTGCTGTTTTTGTTTTTTAATTAAGTGGAACTTATCAATGGTTCTCATCAGGAAGTTCTTCCATGTGAGTACACATCAGTCACCACCTGAGGTGACTCCCCTGTTCCTTCCTTGGCCTCATTTCATGGGAAAGAAAAGGTACATAATCCCTGAGACCCCTGGATGTTTGCCACCTCTTTTCACTGGGATTCACTTGGACTGCTGAATTTGTACAACACACAAATTTGTGCTTGAGGACACGGCAGAAGAACAAGCTGGGGAACAAGGGAAAGGCAAGAGAAAGAAGTAATACAAAGAAAAAATATAAAGTAAAATAAAAAGTAAAGAGAAAGAAGAAAGAAATAATCCTGGAAAATATGACTGGATGTAATCCATAGAGTACTTCAGAGCTTTAAAAGTGACAATGTAAAAAATTAGAGGAGCTTTATGAAGAGGTCATGACCCTCTTCAAGTTTGTGCTAATTAATTATGCTTGGTCTTGTGCTAGATTTTCCAAATTGGCTCACTTGAATTCTTAAAAATACAGAGTTTTTGTTATTAATATAACATGACCCAGGCCAAACCCCTTCTATTCCTAATCTTGGTGCTTTTTTAAACTCAACAAGAAAATTAAGTTGCATGTATACGTTCTGTCCTTGTGCCAGATCTAAGGCTCCATTTGTGCACAGTTTGCAACAGTAAAGTCATAGGAAGACTTGCCATCAAGTTCAGTACCCAAGTTCTGGATCTTAAGCAGCTCTGTCAACAGATGGATTCAATTTCCAGTGTAATTCTGAGATATGAGGGATCAGAAGGAAATTTAGAATCCACTACCTGATCCGTACAATAACTTCATACAAGGCCACAGCCACACGCAATTCTTTCCATATTGTTTTCAGCTCATTCTTAGAAGTGCTTTAAAGATCTACCCACCTTCAGCTAGGCTTCCTATAAGGAAACACTTGAGGAGGTTCATTATTGTTGAGGGCTGGACCATTGTGCCACTGGCACAGTATTTTAGCTGGGAAGATGGGGCCTACTGGCTGTGCAATTTTCTCTGGTCAAGGGGCTGGCAGGCTGTGAGCGTGATTTTCTGGGAGGGAAGTTTATATTCTCCCAAAATCACAAAAGGAGCAGAATGCATAAAGGAGTTATTTGCCAGATAGAGAGAAGTGAAAATTTCTATGTTATCCCAAGACAGAAGAAGAAAATGAAAGGAGCTGCCTCCCTCAAGCACATTTCCAGTCTGAGGAACCAGACAATCAGCTGGGAGATGAGACCTACCACATGGTACACTGGACCTTCCACAAAACATCAGGATTTCTCCTTGCAGTGCTCCATGATGGCAATCAAACTGCTTAATTACATCAACTGTGCAAATTCCATTCATATTTTTTTCATACAGTAAGGTATCAGTCTGCTCTGTGCCAGAATTAACACATTTCCATAACCTACCCTCAGCAATTTGGCCTGTTTATGGCAAGAGCAGACCACTGCTGCTCAAAGTGTGAAAACAGACTGTGGGAAACGAGGGATTAAGAAATAGCTTATATAATAAAAGCCCTTTTCAGAGCTTTTTTAATCTTTGTCTCTGCTAATACAAAAGAATAACTTAACTGCATGGTTTCAAGGCATGACTTGACCATCTCAGTGATTCATTTATTTTCTTTCCTACAAAGTCAGATCTTTAACCTGATCAGTGAGGTAAATGATTGCTGCATTTAGCACAAATTCCCTAGATTAATTCATTGCTCCCATTCTAATTAACTTAATGTTTGTGTGCATTGAATTGCATTCTCACCTGCCTGTCTAGTCCCATAAATGAGCCTTCTTTGATTGCACTGCTTTTTTTTTTATTATTCAAACCCATAAACAAGTCTGGAAATCCTTCTTCCATAGTAATTCTTTTTCAGTTTAAAGGTTAACATGGAGTCTGGTTGCTGAGTTTTTTTTGTTCCCCAAAGAAACCAATCACTGTCATAATGGTTAAACTTCCTATAGCATTTTCCATTCACATATATAAATGATAAAACAAATCACAAATAAATATCCCATCTATAAGCATAATAAAGAAATATCAAATAAAAGAGGAATTCTGGATTAGATAACATAGGCCTTATGAAATTTTCTTGTGCTTCAATGTAGCAGATTATTAAAAATCTCAACTCTGGTAAACATAATGGTCTAAAATCTTTCCAGGGTTCCAAAGTGGTCCCTGACGCCCACTTAACTGACGTGATGCTGATGACCTGGTTTTCAGAGGTGCTGACTACATTCAGCTTCCATTGACTTTAGCCACTATTGTGCATGTTCAGCACTTCTAAAATATCAGATTTCTGGAAAATAGGTCTGCCTTTTTTTTTTTTTTTTTAATCCCTTCCTTGATGTGAATAATTCAATTTTAAACTCATCACTGTTTCATGAATATATACAAGCCACCATTGGCATTCCCAAATCTTTGCTTTCCATAGTTATGTATAATAAAAAATTCTAGATTTGAATGATGATTATTAGATGAAATATAAATATTATAATGGAATAATTATAGTATAGAATAAACA
This sequence comes from Parus major, assembly GCF_001522545.3. Taxonomy (NCBI): domain Eukaryota; kingdom Metazoa; phylum Chordata; class Aves; order Passeriformes; family Paridae; genus Parus; species Parus major. The sequence goes on along the minus strand of NC_031770.1, from coordinate 13,554,304 downwards.
GGAATATTATTTTTTAAATATTATTAAACTCTTCCAGGGAAAATTAATTCGCTCCAATACAAACCACTAAAATCAAAGGCATTTTATCCTCAATCTCACGAAAAGTACATCCATCTCTCTAGGAATTGATCCAAATACAACTAAGTCAATAAAAATCAATTGACTTTCCATTAGACACTAAGCCCAAGACATGAAAAGTATTCAAAAGAGAATAACAAATGCATTTATCATAAAATATTGCAGTTCTTTCCCTGGTACACTCAAACACAAAACTCTGATCCTCACTTGAGTTTTTCTCCTTCTGTTCACTTGAGGGAAGGTCATTATACTTGCATAAGTTAAAATTATCCATATTTTATGGATATGTACAATAAAGTCTTACAGAGCCAGCGATTAAAAGCCTGGTGTAGCAGAGTACTGCATATGTATAACCAAGAGACAGAGGGAGGGGAGTAGGAAATAATATTCATTTTAAGTTTGCTGAAAGCTTAAAAAAAATTCAAATAAAAAATGCCATTTGTACAATATATATTTTAATATATGTAATATGTAAATATTTGGGACAAAGAGCATGAACTGAGCTTACTCATGATCTGAAACTCTATTTTCTGTAAGATATACAATCTTTCCACTCCCAAGCCTGTTCACTTCAGTCATTAATTGTAACTCTGAAAGCCTCACAAACACATCTTGAAAGTCTAAGGACAATATTGATTAATCCATCATGCCAGTAATGCTACATCTTCACAGTATTTCAGGTTAATTGTGTTGTGCCTTGCATATATTGATACCATCTGTTTTAACCATACCATACTTTTTCAGGTCATGTGTTAGCAAATCTTTTGAAGTGGTTTTCCATACTTTATTATCACAGTATTAATCTTATCAGTTAGCATTTCCCCTAAAATATTGCTTCCTAGTGACATGAAATAGAATGAAACAAAAAAATATCTATTACAATCTACCCTAAGTTTTATTTCTTCTTATTTTGATATGATTTCTTTATCCTAAATATAGACAGACATTCACTGTTCTCTCACTGGAACCACAGTAAAATAAACAGGGCATTTCACAGGGCATTTCCCCACACTTTCCACCTGGAGAGGGTTATAACAACATTCAAAACATTGCCACATCTGCCTTATTCCTTATCTTAGACCTCTGAATGTTTCCTATCAGATGATCACCACAACTTCACATAGTTCAGCAGGTGCATACCTGTAAATGAGATTAATTAGTACATTCTCACCCTGCTTGAGTTAGGAGAAGTGACCAGTTCAGCCTGAGTAGCTCGTGTGCCCTAGGCTGGGTTTCTTCTCTAGAATGCCAAAGCTTTATACTTTTAAATCCTCTGCTGGCCTTATGCTCATACAAACTTGTTCTCAGCTTCAAAATCAGCTATCACCATAAAAAACAGCTGCTTTGTGCTCCGCAAATACTTTGAATTTCAAACAAACAACACAGACAAAGAAGACACAAAAACTGCTGATTCCTTCCATCAGGCATAAAAAAAAATGTTACCTTTTGTTATAAAGGTTTTCATTTTCACAATGAAAGATGAAAACATGGCATAATTTATGTATTTTTTATAATGGCTGAAGTTGGTTGACGGAAATATGTCCTTCTTCTCAAACAGAGCAAATACCCCTTGTGCAACACAGGAGAATTACAGTTTCCTATGCTACCAATGTTGACAGAAAGAGAAATTTAACAGGACTTCTTAGCCCTTTGAGGTGATATCTATGTCTAACTTCACTTTGTTCCTCACCATAGGTAAGCTAAAAATTCGAGGTAGCAACAGCACAGTGCCTGTGGAAGACAATGACATTGATATATTTGTACACTTTGCTTTCTAATGATGTGGGATAACAAGGTGGGAAGAGAAGAAGAGCGAAGGTAGGAATAGGAATCACTGGCAGAATACCTAAGGGCACTAGAAGTCAGACAAAAAGTTAAGGACAGGAATGCACATGGTGATTAATTGAACACTGCATGAAATGCTACTGCCTTTTTCCATGTGACATGGAGATGGATGTGAACCATGTCATGAAAAGAAGAAAAAAAGGAAGCCTGCAGTAATTATCAGAGCTATCTGTCCTTCATTTATCCACCAACAGGAGAAGTAGTGGCAGTAGACTTTTAGGTACAATATCTATTTCCTCTTGAACTAAATCTCCCAGCAGAGAGAGCACACGAGACACTTCCATATGAGAAGTCAAGTGATTGAAATGAAAGCTAATTGCTGCAGACTAAAACATTTTAAAATCCCTTTCCTGAAGTACTGTGTTGCATATGTATCATACACACAGACAGTCCTTTATTTATACTGCTACAGTACAGGTGGAGTTTTAGAATAATCTACCTTGGAATTTAAAACATTTGCACTGGAACTGTAAAGCATCTGCTAGCAATGCAGATGACACATTTTTAAGAATGTTCCTCATAACAATGGTTATTTGGAGAGGTTAAATGATTAGTTTAAATAAATATGTTCCTAACCTAACACCAAAGCTGTGATTCAGATGACAAAGCAGCAATTTCTAAAATCAGAATTTTTTACAAGCTTGATTTAATTATTAGGTTTACATTGTCTTTAAGTAAACAGAATAATAAAGAGGGCAAGCACACATTGAAGTAACTTGTGATTTTCTCTTCCATTTCTAGAATGAAGAAGGTTAAGAACAAGCTACCTCAAAGCTCTCAAGCACCCTCCCCAACATGCTAGTGAGGGCTATAATCTAATTTTTTTTTAAAGCAGCAGTTCCAGTGCAACTCTTTTTGCCACCACATGCAGGTGAGTTATCCATGCACAGCGCATCTCAAGGTACACAGGCACTTTTTGCTCATGCATATTCATGGCACAAACAGGTGAGTGGGTACATGCAAAAGAACATGCAGAATTAAACACTTCCCTCCTAGTTTTATCTCTTTCCTCTATCCATAACATGTTTCTGGTTGTTTAGTGGATAAGACACTCCTAGTGGCATCTCAGTATTGATAAAAGAAGGAAGTTTTGAATGACAAACCCCTCCTACTGGTTTTATTTACAACTAGTTTAACACAATAGCTGCTAATATGGAAACATTTAGATCTAATTAATTATTTTTCAAATATAACACATACATAGACTTCCCTGTTTCATGTTCTCTTCTTTTTTATAACTGTGATATTTCACAATCTCTTTCTGAGCTAAAATGGATCTCAGGTAAAAGTCTCAGAAATATCTGCAGCTCAAGTGACTTTAATGAGATATATGGTCTTTGGTGTCACAAGTGCTTTTGAAAATACTGCCTTTCAACTTCCCTTTGAATACTATCCTTATTTGAATTAGATTCAGGGAAATTATATCCCAGTAGTTTTCCAAGCTTTACCTATCGCTGACAACCCTTATAGAAATCCTTGCCAAATGTCTTAGGATTTCAGGTCAATCCCTCAGTGTCTCCACTCTAGGGACAGGCTACACTGAAGCTGCTCTCAGAAGGTCAAACCTCATTCCAGTGAAATTTCCCACAGTTACCATTTGGCTCTGAAGCAGAGCAGGCCTCAGGGAGGTTCCCAAAGTCCCTTGCAAAGGCAGCAGGGGGAGGCCAATATCTCCTCACACAGCAGGATGATAAAAGGCTTTGCTGCTTCACAGAAATTTCAAAAGAACTAAAGTACAATTTATCATTTTCCCCATCCTTATTAAGCTGGTAGTGTTTCTGACCACAGAAAACTCTCAATTATTCTTTTATTTTACCATCTTTTGTTACAGCATGGGTATAAGAAAGTTATTTGAGAAAAAAAATATATTTAAAACCACAAACATGAGCAGTCAATATTTTTTTATCTCAAACTCATCATTAATGAACAAAATGTTTGCTTTAAAATAGAAATATCATGGCTAGATGGAAGAGCAAACAAATATTACTGTTTTTATAGACTTCAGGTATAGTAAAATTTCAAGGAAAACTTTCCTTTGTATGCTAATGAACGAGAAAAAAACTGTAAGAAGTAACTCTGTTGACCAGAGGGTGGGTTTGCTCTGAGATAGCAAATAAAGAGGTAAATTGTAACAAGGCACCTGGTGTTTGCTTTGCAAATATTTAAATTCTATCTAGCAACACAATACTTGCCTTGAAATATGTAGGCTCTCATTTTTTCTGGCACCTGGGAGAAGTTGCTTTGTTCAGTTTTTAAACTAAGATTGCACAATACCTGCCAACAATTTTGTCCGTTCAATTCAATGTAAGATAAGGGTATAGACAACCTCTGAATTTATTTAAGGTTTTCTTTCTTTATTTATTTACTCAAGCCAGTAAATAAATTAGAAAATCACCTTCATCCACAATGTAAGAGTGCCTTTGCAGAAAAAAGGAGTCTGGGAAGATTGAATACCATAATCCCATCTAATTTTGAAAATGATCACTGCTGAATGTTTTCTGAGGGTAAAAGTGTAATTGGTTATAGATCAATAAGTAATTTCATTGAAAAGGAACTCAACTGTTCCTGAAAGTAGAGACATTCTCAAATAAAAATCAAACTAACACATTAACAAAGTTCAGACTAATCTAAACAACAAAATTTTATACTGCTCTAGTTATGTTTTTCTCAATTGATCACTTATTTATGAAGCCATAAAATGCCACATGCTTTCAATTTTGATTGCTAGTTCCTTGCTTTAAGGCAGCTAAAATTACTTTTTAAGACTTCCTAGCCTGACAGTCTTTCTTTCTGCTTAAGATTTACCATCACAAAAGAATGGTGAAATCAGAGGACAAATTCTAACATTAACAATAAACACAGTCAGCTGTGATACACTGCAATTCCACCATTAGATTCCAGATCAAATCCCCCAGGATAAAGCACACCTTCCTCTGACACTGCTAAATTCTCTTCCATGTAATTACACTGCAATAAACTGCTCTATCTGTACAGGTAACCCAGGATGATTTTTAATTGAAAAGCCATGAAAAGTAGCACTGTAGCAAATAAAAGAGATCTTGAGTATGTTTGAGACCCTGTACAACACCGTATGCAATAAACCAGTATCATTTAGTTCACTACTGACCTCAAAAGGTTCATTAACTGCTAGAATTACGTTCAGACAAAATAAATTTACACCCCCACAAAGGCAAGCACGACCAAGACAAGAAGAAATCTCACACCTTTGGTGCTGATACTTACGATATGCAGCTCTAAATAATCTCCAAGGCCAGTAGAACTGTCCACTCGCACCAGCACAGCCTCTTTTTGCACAGTGCTAAACCCTATTGCCAGTCTGTCCGCTCGGGTGCTCGGCCGGTCGTTGGGAGGCCACGTGTAAGTGATCTGTCCACCACCTTTGCTAAAGATATACGTTGTCCCCGCTGTTAAAAAAAAAGAGGAATAAATATCATCAGCCCACTTGCACCGGTGCAAAGCCACGTGGAAATCATCTGCCCTAAAAAAATCAGGTTCTCGCGTAGTAAATGGATTCGTAGGCTGTATTTCAATGTGAAGAGGTCTTTATCTCTAAAAATTATGCAGCGAGTGAAATATTAGTGGGTTTTATATTGTGCAATCAGCACTGAATATAACTTAATTGCAAATGAAACAACTTTAAATACCATAGCTCTGATTCAGAAATGCATATCTGTTTGGAAGAGTTCTTAAGCTTATGATTGATGAACATATTTCTGTGATGTGAAGAACGGGGATGAGTTAAACCAAATGCTTTCCCCAACTGGACCTACATGGAGAAATCAAGTCATTCCAGTTGCCTTGTGGCTGACAAAAAAAAATGCAGCTACTTATTTACACAATGAAAATGATACATGATGGTGGCCAGCAGAGCAAGATGTTAACAAATACATTCTGATAAGACTTTTATGGATCTGAGGTTTATCATCTTGTGACAGATGGGGATAACGAGTGGAAACATACTTTACTTGTCATGTCAGGACAAAGAGATTAGTCTACCATCTGAGTAAGCAATGGCTTATTTACATAATGCTCAATGTACATCTTTCAAAAGTGGAAATCTTTACACATTATATCCAGGATGCACTTACAAAATCTATAATCTGTTTGAAACAAGTGCTGTAATCCAAAACCACTTAGGACTCAGGTGCTTAACTTCATCACCAGAATATTTCCTCAGAACTAAAATAGCAGCATATTTGGACATCTTCCATTTAAAACTTGCATCTTAACAACAGCAACAGTGCAGAGCAGGAAAACTGTGCAACTTTTGTTGGAAAACTTACTACAAGCTGTCTACTTCTTTTCCATGAGGATAGGTCAAAGCTTAGGGAGATAGATTAATGCATTGTAAATAGAGATGTCTAGTTTTACTATCTGTCCTAAACTGTCTCAAACTGTGGCTACTCTCAATTTTATTGCATTTTATCTATTTTATTACATTTTATCTATTTTATTAAACAGCTAACAATAGGACAAGTGGGAATGTTTTTAAACTAAAAGATAAGCGATTTAGATTAGATACCAAGGAAAAACTCTTTACTCAGAGGGTAGTGAGGCACAGGAACAGGTTATCAAGAGAAGTTGTGGAGACCCCATCCCTGGAAGGCCAGGTTGGGTGGGGTCTTGAGCAACCTGATCTAGTGGATAACATCCTGGCCCATGGCAGGAGGGTGGAACTATATAATCTTTAATGTCCTTCCAAGGCAAACCATTCCATGATTCTATGAAAAGCAATTCAGTTTATTTCACCCAATGCTCCCACTCCATACTCCCCTTGCCCATGTAAGTTGACTGTACATAACAACGTAATTGTAATTTTCTTACTTTCTTTCAAGGTCAACCAAAAATGTTATTAGCATGCAAAAGGAGCTAAAATCCCTCAAACATGCAGACTTTTAAAGGCAAAGCCAAGAAGAACTGTAGAGTTACACAACTTGTTCAACTCCCAGACGTCTCAAAATCTTACTCAACTGCTGAGCAGAACTGCTTTGTGTCAGTCGTAATGCAGAAAGGACACTCAAAGGCCTTTTTGAAAAGATTCCATATATTTATTCCTAACATCACATTTTCTTTATGGAATTACATGCCTATTAATTAGGGCTTTTTACCAGTGCCATCAATCTGTAATAATTTATGCACTGTGCATACCACTAGAAATCACTGTAAATCTCATTTTATATTAATACACTTGTGGGATAGTTTCACTGTTCTTCAAAAGGATCTGTTGGCTTTTCTCTTGATGCCAAAATACCAACCAGCATGTGTTTCAGGAGAGTTTGTCAAAGTCTTCAGCAAAGACAAAGACAATAGCAGGTCTGCTGTTTAAGATTTCACTTGCACTTTAAGTGAAATCAGTTTTATCTTTATGATAAAGAGTTTTGCAAGAGTAGTGAAGATTGGGGCTGTGCCAGGGATTGGTAATGGACATGGGCAAAAGGTGTCTGGTTTAGGAATGCGTGTGACAAAACCCCTCTCCTCCTGCTCTCCCACCTTTGCTTTCCTCCTGGGCAGAGGTCTGGAATGTGCAGTAATCTGCTGTGTGTCATTAATCTCCAGTTACAATACATCCCAGAGCAAAGACACATTAGGCTGGTAATATCAATGCTGATGGCCCCCAAGTTCTCCTCTTTGCTGCTACTGCTGACTTCAAATCTCCGCCTGATGAGTTGGGACCTTCATGGAGTTCATGTCACTGTGGTGTCTGGAGTGAAAGGATTTGTTCCGTGTTGATGAAAAACTGAGGGCTTGATCCAAAGCTCATTAAAAACAGTGACAGCCCTTCTGTTGACTTCATAAAACATTGTGTCAGGTCATGAATGAGGTTCTTATAAGTAACAAAAATGAGAAGGCTAAGAAAAAACAACTCCTTACACCTCAATGTCACAGATGGAGCTGTTAGAATAGTCCCTAAGATTTAAGTGGCAGTGCATAATTCTCCTTTTCTTGGTTGTAACAGATGTGTTTACCCAATTTAGAAGACAAAGAAAAAGCCTGCCAAGCATGGTGGAGTCATACTGAATACAATGACCCAGAAGTAAGTCTTCAGATCTGAACAATGAGAAGCTCTGCTGTTCTTATTCAGAGTGAATCTTTGCTGCATTTTTTTGTTAAATACTGCCCTTCAAATCAACCAGGGAAGAGCAACTCATTCCATACTGCTGCCGCATTGAAGGCAAGGTCAATGTCAGTGGAGCTGGATAAATCTAGCTGTAAATCTTGAACTACATAGAATAAACATCAAAGTTAAAAAAAGTATCTCTTATCCGCAAGAACATGTGGCTTATGGGTTTTTATGAGAAAGCTTTCCCTCCTTTATAACTGCCCATTTTGTAGCTCTTCGAAGTAACTGCGTGTCTGGTAAAAGACTAATTAATCCATGCTGATGAATACAGATCTGCCTCTGTCTGAGCTGTACGGGGAGTCACGTTCCTCAAATTTCCTGTATTAATTATGAAAAGAAATGGGTCGGAAGCCATTTGAGAATAGATCCTCTGGTGTTTATATTTCAAGAAAGACAAATATAATAATGCAAAATTTATTACTCTGGGATTGATTTTAGCTTATAGCCCGACCTCCCATTAACTATTAAAAGCTAGAAACTGAGCAGTTATTGGAAACAAACCTCCTTACTATCAGAAGAAACAGAGGAAGCCTAATTCACTTGCTTGATAAAGGCTTTTATGCTTTCTGACAAACCTCATAATGTCTATGCCGCTCTTTTAGAGCACTGTCACGAAACTCCAGCCATCTCCCTTAGCTTGTGGCACTGTGTTGTTTGGGGTTTATCATCTCCAGAGAATTGAAAGCAGCGGAATTATAATGTCAAGAATAGCAATGCCATCAGCACAGTGCTTGTAAGCAGACAACTTTGTAACATGCCAGTTATATCTCTCAGCCACAGAATTTACTGCATAATTCTTTATGCTTCCATGCATCCACACAATGTTTGGGAAAAATGTCCGCACAGCCCTTTGAAATTCTTACCCGTGAAAGCATGGTTCCCATTGTAGCAAAACGCCAGTGGTCAGGATACAGTAAGGTTTTTTTAATGGCCTGGGCCTCTGAAGTCCTACTTGTTTGCAAAATTCATCTTTATGAAATAGTGCATTCATTTCAGCACAGTCTGGCAGCAACTCAAGGACATCTGCTTACCTCTACAGTATTAAGCAGATAAATATTTTGTTTAGAACCCATTCACTGTATTTATTATTGTTTATGACTGCAAAGCTTTTCAATATTTATTGCTCTGAAGTCACATTTGATGTAGCTTAATAGTTTGCTTGAATCAACAGCTTTCTGCCTTCCTCATGTTCATTCCAATTTTGAATTTAAGGTATATTGCACTGAAGGGTAATGTACATAATTCCACTTATCCCATATAATGTAAGTAGCATAATGTTTATTTTCAACATTCACATCAGGTTTCAGGCACTGATGAAGTGAATGCAATGGTTTGATCGAGCTCTGGACCCTCATAAACTATGATTCCATCACATTCTGTGACTGAAAAGACTGAAGCCTGTAAAGTTCAGTAGTGAAAACTATCAGCTGCACTTTCATCAATAGAAAATCAATTTTTAACTATCATTACAAATATGAAGTGTAAGGACTGCTAGTAATAAGACATTACCCAATAATGTAATTTTCTTCTTTCTGTATCTTATCAGTACTTTATTCTGGGCTACAATGTGAACCCTCTTATTCCCATCAGTAACTAATTACTTGCATTGATAAAGCTGCTGAATCTATTTGTGCAGGCTACTATTAATTACCAAGAATGAAAAATATACAATATGAAATATTGAAACATATATATATATACATATATATATATACACATATATATACATATACAAAATTGTCAAAAAATCTATATGAAAGCATTATTTATATTTACTATGTTCAGATGAGCATACGAATCTTCTTTACTACTGATTTTTACATATTCATCTATGTATTTCCAGTCTGCACAACCTGAAGGTTAGAAAAATACACAAAATTTCTGTTCATATATTTGTACAGATTTTCTGAGGTAAGTAAAGGAAGGAATGCTTCAAGCCAGAAACATATGCCAGGGGGAGAAGGGGGGAGGAGAGGGTTTCAAAATAATCCATGTGATGGATTAAAATACAACCCTTCTGTATTGCTTCTTCCTAGACTTTGATATGTTATTAATTATTTACACAGGAGAGAGAATATATGCACAGGGTTGAGGTGAGGAGGGCTATTAGGGTTAACCATGGCAAGGAGATTGAAAAAGCTGCTGGAAGAAGTGTTTCAAACTAAAGACCAGATTCAACTGAATGTTTCCTGAAGGCATTCTGATACATGCCCACAAATCTGGGCAGGAGCCTGAATATGGATTGCAACTGCTCTCCTGCAAGAGCAACATCAGGCTATTTAACAGCAGAAGAGGAATTTAATTGCATGGGGAAAGAGAAAACGTTCAAAGGGATTACTGCCTGGAGCTCTCCAAAGAGCTTGAGCCACCAGGTTAAGAATGAATGTCTTATTTTCTGGCCCAGTTCTCTTAGATTTGTGGATAATAGGGACTAGGACAATATTTATGGAGTTCCTTTGACCAAGCTTGGCAAACCTTGATAAAGGTTCAAAGTTTTCCTGGAAATTGGTTGCTACTCCAAAGAATTTCTAGTTAGGTCCTTGTACCCATCTGACTGCATGCCCAAACTAGGACTGCTACAAACAATCATAACATTTGTCACCTGTAAGGTCACAAACTGTGCAGCACAATTCCTTAGTAATTCCATTATTTCATTCATTTATCTTCCCTTCTTCCAGAGTAACTGTAAGAAAAACTCACTGGCCAAAGTGGCATTGACAAAGATCATTGCTGGGTTTTGTTATTAATATTGTCATTAATTATATCATCTTCTCTCTTCAGGTAAAGATGCTGAGGAAAATAAAGCAGATAAAACACGTCTATCAGCCTCCTGTCAGCCTTTTATGGAACCCACATATCACTGTGCTACAGCTGAGCTCTAAAACTCAGTGTTTCTGTAAGAGAGGCTGAAGCCACATCATTCAACACCTCAACCAACTCAATCATCTCGAGCAATTAATTTAAATGAATCAACAAAACAGTATCTCCTATTATTAATTCAAGCACCACTTTACACTGCATTATAGAACTCCTCTTCCCTAAGCACTAAGGTGATCCTGATTTGCTTTATGATAGCCTGCAGGACTTTTCATCACCCTGCAGCCAATTTTTCAGAGAGATCTATAAACCAGTGCTGTGTGTGGTTTATTATATTCAGCTATGCCTAAGAGCTGTCTCCAGGTAAAGGTCTAAGTGATAATAGAACCAACACAATCCCAAGTCACGTTGTGCATCCTGCCCTTTCCAGTGGCACTTGTTGAAGATTCAGGGTACAAACACAGCAGCAAAGTTTTTTTCCTCAGACCACGGAAAAAACCCTAATACTGCTCCTTTCTCTACTTCTCCTTTCTTCCAGTCTATGGCATTGGTGTTTGGACAGTTGTTAATGTTTTACCTTCCATGCAATAATAAAGTGGGTGAAAATATACTCCATTCCTGTTCTAAAAAGTTCTTGTTATTTAAATTCCCCAATTGCTATCAAGCTCTATTGATAAATAGGGTCAGTAAGTGACAAACTGCAATTTGTGAGTAACAATGGCTCAACAAACATGTATATCTATAAAGAACAACCCTGAAACAGCTTAGCATCACTATTCCAAGTCAGCATCATTCTTTGCATCATAAATGACATAGTTATAATAAAAGTTTCAAAAAATTTAAGGAATTTTCCAACTAGAGTGATTTTAATATTTTAAATCAAGTAGCAACTTGCACCTCGAATTACCCCACTGATTTAGATTAGATCACTTATCTGGAGTAAAGTGCTACTCAGTTTGAGTAGGAACATTGAACTAAGAGCCTCCAATTGTGTTTAAAATGAATATAATTTTGAGAAGGACCTTAGCCAAGCAAGAACTAGCTGAAAGGACTTCTAAGAGAATAGAAATTAGGAGTATCTGTTCATCTGACTTATTACCAAAACACAAGTTGATTAACTGAATGCCAATGGACTTGACAGTATTATGGCACTGATGCTGTACAATTATTTTTATTAGCTTTGAAACATCCACAGAACAAAAAGTTCTGTGGTTTGTTGAGCTCATAAATATGTTCATTTACACAAAAAATCACTATTTATTTTATGAAAGGATACAGTCTAGCACAAATCTGGCACAGAGTGATAAAAGAAAATTAACATTCTTCTCTAGATTCTCTCAGTTTAAAAATTTTATGGGCTGCCTATCACTTTTCCAGTATGAATGCTGTTTAAAATGAATTTGAAACATTTCTGTATGAAATGTAAGAGAAGTAATTCCCCATTAGGGCCTTGGACCATTATACAATGTAGATGGATAGAAAATGATATCTTTTGGAAATTAAAGCCTGCTTTAAATGTCATATTGCACTCAACATGAAACATTTTAATCCATTATAACTCTAATAAAAGTAACAAGGATACATCATGTCTGATTCTTAAAGCTTGCCAAAAAGTCAGATGGAAATTAAAAGCCAAGAGTCTATAAATAAGGGAAGGTTTTATTTCTCCTACAATCTTGCCAACATATAGTTAAATTCCTTGAGCACTGTCTATATTAATTGTGTGGCTGAGAAACACATATGAGAAGAAAATGGATTGGAAAGTATTTGTGAACAGATAAAATATAAAGTCATTGTTAAGAGAACTTCCCTGTCTGACCATCCAGGTGCCACACTGGAGTCACCCTCCCACCACCTGAGCTGGGACAGGAGACCCTTCCCAGCTATGTCCCCACACCCACCCAAGCACACCAAGTCACCTTACCAGCCCCACACTGGGCTTCCCACAGCACAGTCCCAGGCCTCCAGAGCCTTAAGGTGGTTTAGTCAGGGTGCAATAGCTCATCAACAGAATAATGGAATAACAAAATAAAATAATAGCTCAAGCTGGTGCCATCAAGGAGGGATCCTGAGCTTTGATAACCTCACAGTCCGAGTGCACCAAACCATGTGGTAGGCTCCTGCTGTTCCTAAGTGTCCAGTCCCCTGGCTGGGCCACGGGTCCCTGAGCCCACTTGGGCTCAGGGTCAGGTTCCTGGCCCTCACACTGCAGCTACACACCAAGCTACCTGCTCTAAATGTGCTCCTCAACACCATTGTCAGATTGAAATCAGTCAAGTCAAGTACGCTTGAAGACAACAGGACTATTCCAGTCTCCACACTCCTGGCATCAGGAATTATCAAGGCCTAAACTTCAATTTAACCACAGCTGCAATCAGTTCCATTATAATAAATTAACTGCACATGCACTGATTTTCTCCTTATAGCTTATTAGTTGTTGCAAATCCAAAGTGAACACAGGGAAGGGGCTGGTTAGTTGAAGGGATTTGTAACAGGATGTAAGAACTAGGACATTAGCTCAAATACTATGCAGGTTGATAGACACCAAATGTTGTCACCATCTGTTGGTGCCCTGTGTGAAATCATTCAGTGGTTCTAGTCCAGGGACTTTACAAACTCAACAGATACCTGGCAAAAGTTAAAAACCCTCTAAGCCAAATAACTTGAGCTGTTCAAGTTCCCAAACTTGCTGACTCAGCTGGGAAGCCAATAAGTTGAAGACAGAAACTAAGACCTGAGCATCTCTCACAAAAGTAGCTCTGCACAGATGTGCACATAGGCAAAAAAAACTGGTAAAAGAAAAAACAAAATTAAATTTTCTCTGTTTAGGTGCATCAAAAGACAATGTGCTTGTCAGAGAAATAACAATTATTCGTAAGTCATTATTTCATGAAAAATGTTAATGCCTGATGTTGTGTTTTTATTCAAGCACCTACAGCAGTATTCTGATTCTCAGAAGCGTTTTTGCATTTGTGGCAACCTTTAAAAATAACCCCCCTGTTCTTTAAATGGGGGTCAAAACATTTGAAATAGCTGGCCTTAAGTCATTTAATAATGTTAGAATGGACAGGAGCTTGGCTACAAGTGCCTAGCACGCTTCTAGGCTAAGGTCTGTAGGAATGTGGTTAGAGAGCAGGAGTGAGAGTGCTGCTGAACTCGTGACAGAAGTGGACATGGTAACTCTGCTGGGCCATGAACCTCAGCAGTAGAAAGCAGAACTCTGAAGAGGGAAGCAAGACATAAAGCTAAGCCTGGAAGAGTATGCTTGGTGTGCTTAGTTTGTGAGAAATCATGTCATTCCATACCTGCCTGCGTTGGTCTGTACAGAGCTATGATTAAGCAATGTTACTAGGAAACATAAATGTGATGGTTAGTGCTATTTTTAACTACAGCTGAAAAGGTATATCCACTGAGCCCTTGTAAAGAATAAACCAACTTCTTATATGGAAGCAAGTGTGCCCAGTTTCTTCAATTGCCTGACAAAAGTCTTTATTTCTTATTGGCTTTCTTACTAATGTAATATTCCAGCTATCCAGTCTTGCATTAACTTAGTTAATTTTAAGCGACATTTTATATTATGTTCCTTGCTAAATTGTGCATCTCCTAATTTAATCTTGAAAAATCCTTAAAGAGCTTTCAAAAGTAGCCAAAACATCTCTTGGAAGAAAGAGATAGCATGCTGAAAATGGAAGCACTGCTAAATGCAAGCCTGCTAAAGTCACTGAAAAATGATCCACGCCCAAGCATGTCAGATGCTGGACTAAGATAAGATGTTGCTGTTGCTGGCAGCAGAAAGATCTGGCAACAACACAAATTACAGGGTTTGCTGAGAGGGAGCCTCTGCTGAGAACAGATAATTGTATTATGGACAATGAACAATGAAGTTTAATTTTGCTTGTTTGCAAAGGTAGAGTAGTAAGAAGTTCTGTGGATGCATGTTCTCCTACTAATTACTCAACTACTAATATTCAGCAGACAAAAATATTCTTGAGGCAGCAATTCTGAGTGTTTCTGAGTAGACAGACATGGACTATAGCTGAAGAAAAATAGAAAGAGCACAGTTTCTCAGAGATGTTACATCCTGAAATGCAAAATAGCAACCATTCTTGTAACAAAAATGAAATCAAATGAAATGCAAGAGATTGAATCTTTGGAAAAACACCAATCCTCCCTGAAGCACATGAATCCACCCCTGAAACAGCTGTTCAGAGACATCTCAGAAGGAGACCTGGCGTGGGGAAGGAGTGATGAGCAAGCTGCATATTGACTGCAGTTTTGTGGTATGGTACCATCTTCCTAATTCCAGTCATGAATAAAACTTCAGGATACTTCATTTTATACACAAACCAAGTTTTAATGACAAATCTAGTCTTCTCCAGCATTTTGTGCACTCAAACCTCCAAAAAGTATCATAATATGATATAAAATGATCATAATGATATAAAAGTGTCTGTTTGGTTGTCTCAAAAGAAGCTTGAAAGTAAGAACCAGCAAGCAGCTACAAATGGTACTTTGAGAGTTTCCACAGTCATTATTTGAAGAATTGACTTTGTTGCATCAGTGTTTACTTACATTATCAAATCTGTCCATGAAACAAACAGTGTTTAATAGGGGTACACAGACACAGCTGTATTTGTACTTGAATCTTTAAGGTTATTAGACCATTAAAATAAGAGCTAACAGGGGCCAGCCAGGTTGGGACAATTCACTCCCTGCCCACTTCTTTCTGTTCTACTCCATAATAGATTTACAATTGCGGCCTGGCACAGAAACACTTCATGCTTTGTCATTATGATAATTGCTGTCATTCTTCTTTGCAAAGTCCTTATGCTGTTGTTTGTAAGCAACAATTCTCTGCCAGATTCAGAGGATAAAAAGCTGCAGTGAAAAATATGCATCTTAATGCTTTTCACTGGGTTACATAGTTAAGTAAGCAGAGAGCGGTGGTTTAACC
Organism: Parus major; assembly: GCF_001522545.3. Lineage (NCBI taxonomy): Eukaryota > Metazoa > Chordata > Aves > Passeriformes > Paridae > Parus > Parus major. The sequence goes on along the minus strand of NC_031770.1, from coordinate 13,538,468 downwards.
ACTGGATTCCACAACAATGTCTGGAGAGGACTTGAAGAAAGAGTTTTGGACTCCAAAGTGTTCAATCATCTCACCAGGGACTAACTCAAGTGTTGGCTCTGACACTCCATACGCCAGTGCTATCAGCTGTAACTGAGTTCACTCGTGTACGCAAGAAAGGTGACCAGTTAATCACCCTCTGAAGACTAACCCAGCTTAATTAATGCAGTGATTTTGTGTAAGACACTTACTTCCAAAGGCCTGGATGGAGGAAATTATGATTGCTTTTAATATCCTGAAGATCAGTATTCAATACTTTGGAAAGCCTTACTTTAATACCCTACTTTATAATAACACACTCAAAGGTGTCAAGAATCCTTCAAGCCTGTAAGTGATACCAATGCATGTGGAAAATAATTCTGTGAAGAAATGTGCTCAGGGATAACCCATTTTTCAATAAGCATTCTTCTAAGTTTGCTCAAAAAAAACCTCAACCCAAAGTAAAACAGAATGTTTCCCAATAAAAGAAGGAAAAAACATTTCATATATGCTGAACACCATCCTGCAGAACAAACTACAGCACACCAACTTGGAAGTTTTTAGAACTCCTGCACTACAGTATTTTCTGATAGCATTTCTGTAACCTACAACATGTTTCTAGGTATATTTCTGCATCTCACACAAACATTCATTCCATTGACACACAAATATTGAGATAGGAATTGAATGCTATTGAACTTGAAATTTGTCAAGTTAAATTTTAAAAGTCATAAGAAGGCCCTCTGCCTATTCAAGTAACAAATATCAATCAGAAATTAAGAATCATTATTTAAATCCAGAAGGTTTTGTTCAGATCCTGTTTAGTTCTCAAAGGATACTACCTACTCACATGCTGGAGTCTCAGTAAGGAGGCTATTCAATGAGCTGCTGGCTTTGTGATGATATTGCCAGCATTTGTAATGACAATGCAACCTAAACACTGCAATTAAACAGTAGTAGTATTTTTGGAACACCCTGCTGTTCTAAAGTGCATTGTGAATATTAACATATTCCAGTAAATTACTTTGTGCTCATTATCATAAGCAATTACTTACTGTTTAGATGCTGATGATATTAAATTGGCAAGCAATTTGCAAAAACTAATACATAGCATAAAAACTTATCAAAATTCGAACAGTATGAAGAAACAAGCGTTTCTAGTAACAGTCCCTTACATACAGATGTTTGTCTCTCTCTAAAAATTCTGTGTATCTCTTCCTATCAGTTATTTTTCTCAGCAGCAAGTGGATAACTAACTACCTGAGGCTCTGTGACAAACTCTTTATAAACTTTGTTTTGATTCTGTGGAGTAAATCATAAATACCTCAGGCCAAATATGACAGTAACATCTCATTCACACCAGAAAAAGAAAGTGTTTTCATGCTCATTTTTGAAAATAATAGTTTAGAAAATATATCAATGTGAAGTTCAGTTCTTTGCTCTCAAAGCTATTACTTTCCTGATGCAAGACTGTCAGATGGTAAGAGTAAATCAACACCTTTGTCCTCAAGATACAGCCAGGAACAGAACAAGAACCTGTCCTGCTTTTAGCAATAACAACATAAGCCTCTTTCTCTTCTGTCCAAGAAAGCAGCAATCCAAAAGGAAATCACCTCTAAACTAAAACCCCAAGTTAGGAAAGAACTAGGGCTACTTTTCTGAAGGACACTCAGTGAATGTGACAGACATTCCTAGCCCGGTGTTCTGCTTAGCCACAGAAAATGCACAGATCAGGTAGCGCAAGCTAAATGTAACCCAAAGAGCTTTGTGGGGAGTCTAAAACAAAGGGAACAATTTGCTTTATTCCTTAGCTTGCATCTTGGCCCCAGGTTTCAAATGTGAAGCACTGCATGTCTTTTGGCTCACAGGACACCACTGCTCAGGTTGCTGCACATGCAGAGATCGTGCCAGAGCACAGCCAAGGATGGGGGCCAAATGAGAGGGTGTGGAACAGCTATGCTCTGGTGCCCTTTGTGCCAAAATCCAGTTGGCAAGGTGGTGATCACTCAGAGGTTGTACTCAACGATCTTAGAGGTCTTTTCCAACCTGAATGATTCTGTGAACAGGTTATCCCTTCCCCTGAGTCAGCCTGTAGAGCCAGGGAACAAAGGTCCTGCAGCCAACGGTGCTATCAGCCCTCAAGGACCTCAAAGCTTTCCCTATGGATTCAGGATGTGGATTCAAGGTTGATCCTTGCACTCCTGGTGAGCTGAAAGACCTCAGTATGCCCCAGAGGCATTTCAGCCCCATGTTTCAGTAACAGACTCCCTAATCCTGATGGCAGGATTAAGCACCTATTGAAACCACACCCTCATCTGAGAGTATGAGACTGCAGACTACTTGTATGGGGTACTGTGCCTGTTTATGCAAAATTGCTTTTAATGCAACTGTGAACCTTAATGGGGACCTTGGGAATCCAGCATAACATAAACAAAGCACAGTAGTTTAAGCAATTCCCAGAATACATTTCTAAAAGTGTAACTTGTGATCTCAGGTCTCAATCTTTCAAGCTACATTTCAGTCTGGAACCAATTACTATAACCATCTTATCTTGCAAAATACACAAGACTGTAATGGAAACACTAATGCACCCTTAACTCCAGGAGCTCAATGGTCCCTGTCTGCTGTGCTCAACTTTGTACTCAGCTGTTATAGATGATTAGGTTGAAAATATCTTTGCTAAAAATAGGCATAACTTTTAAAAATAATTTAGTCAGTTCTTAAATATATTTTATCTTTTTCAAAGCTGAAGTACTTTTAGCACCTTTCTTGTCACTACCTGTGAAAAAATACATTTCCAAATTATTACCTTTTAAAATCAAATCTTCCAAATAACTTTGTGAAGTAAAACCACAGACTTTTGCAGCTAAAAATGATGTGTGCCTTGGTCTCTGAAGCAAAGTAATGAAGCTGTCACCTGATTAGCAAACAATGTTTTGTACTTATTTACCATAAATAGGAAAAAAAAAAAAATCAACAACTGTTTGTAATGAGAGCAGGGTTTCAATCACTTCATATTTCCCCTTGCATCAATCCTCCATTTCCTTCTTCTTCTAATCCTAATCTGCAAGTGTTCTGACAAATTGTTTGGTTTCTAACAGTGTTGTAGCCATTGTGAGCAGCTCTCAGAGCCATGGGCCACATCTCCAAACTATTGTCCCTCTTCCGCTTGGGGAAAAAAATACCTCACAGCTGGCATTCAGTATCAGTGTCCTTAAGCTACTAAATCCTTGTAGCTAAAAGAGAAGAAATGAAAGCATCAAATTACATTTTGATAAATAAAAGATGATGCATAACAGCATACATGGAAAAACACATTTTTTCACAAATCCCAGAAGAGCTATTTCTACATTTTCTGGAGAAATCACACTCATCTACATTCAGGATCTTGGCTGTACATGACATTTAGACACAGGATTGTTAAACTAGAGCTACAATGAAAAATGCAGGAATATTTCCTTAAATAGCAATTTTTATCCATTCTAATTAAACTTTAATGTTTGTAGATCTAAACATGGCTTTTTTATACCTATATTACATAGATTCTTAGCAGTGATGAAAGATGTCGTGTTTCATGAACCAGATTCCTTCCTAAAGCCTCATAATCTAATACTATCAAAACCTACAGGAATGTGAAATTTTAGTAAGAAAGAGTAGATTGATAGAATTAGCAGCTGAAATGAGAATTTGTATATGTGACTGCAAAATACCCAAAAGCCACCTTAAAAATATAAGGAGGAACTCTTAATTTTCAAATTCAAATAACAAGGCATTTTTAAGTTCCATAGCAGCTTTTCACCGTCTCTCAAACCTAAACTTATATGTGAGCGCTTCCCTACACAAATCAGGTATGAGTTTAAGGGAAAGCTGACGGTAGACACATGACACAAATAAAGGAAAGACACTAAAAAACTTTTGGATTAGAATTACACTGTGTCCCTCTAAGAGTATGAATCCGACACTTCCAGAAGAGTTACAAGAGGATACAACCAAGGAAGAAAATGTTATGAAGTAATTAAGGTTACCCTGTGAGTCTCTTCATGCTCATGCAAACATGCATCTTAAAAATATATTGGACCTAAAGAACAAGCCTTGCTCTAATTGTTGTGCTGATGGCTGGAGAAGTCTGCTGTTAGGTCAATCTGATAAACTTGACACAATTGCAAAGCACAGCCAAATCACATGCAAATCCCCTGAATGCACATCAGACAAGCCTGGATCTCTCAAATACCAGATCCTGTTATCCCTGTGTTATCCCTCTTCCCTAGGTCAGCAGTAGTGTCCAAGAGACTTAGTGGTACACTGCTTCAGGAGGCTGATGCAGCTCAACTGATGCCTCTTCCTCCTCTGGAATTGCCTGGATGGCCCATTCTGTGTGCTGTGGACTTAAACTGTCAGTGCACTCTCCTCCTGGCACCTCTGTCAGGGAACACTTAATTATTTTGTGGATGTTTCATCTGCCCAAGGGATTAAACACATCGTATAAGAGAAAACTGATAAAAAAGAATGAAAGTCACAAAACTGCAGATAAACAATCCATGAGGCTCTCCAGTAATGCAAACATAACTCATAGTCAGCTTCAATAAAACCTAATTAGAGCTGTTATCAAAATGAAGGTCATGTTAAATTGTACTAAGCACACCCTGTACTTACTCTGATATTCATGTTAATACTCATCAAAGTAATTTCTGTTTTAAAAGAGATGATTATTTAGTGCCATTATCAGTCTCAGCCTCAACACTATGTTGCCACTAATACACAGAGACCTCATCTTCAGAAAAAGATTTATTGTCTCAAGTGCTGAATCAGTATGAGCTCGGTATCTCAGACAAAATACATGTTCTGCACAGAAAAATCCCATTCTGTGGACAGGACACTGTGCCCCTTGGTGTTCCTTTTGGTTGAGGTGGTGACCAGGATCCTTCATCAATAACTCAATTTATTAATCCTGGACAGCATATAGTAAACTGCTTTTTGTAGCAATTTGCACTGATGGAGGACAGCTATTGAGAAACTTTCCCCTCCTTTAAAGAAGACACTTTAGCTGTCACACCCAGTGTAACAAAGAATGTTTCCCCTTGCTTCTTCCAGCTGATTTCCAAGCTGGCAGTCCTAAGAACACATTTTCAAAAGAAATCAAACTGGTAAATTTTCCTCGTACTCTTCTATGCAAGGTTTTATAAGGGAATAAAGTGCCATTTCAACTGAAAAGATACTCTGAACTATTATATTTTGGGATTTTCTGCCTCAATGTGTTTCATTTATTTACTTGCACTCAAGACAGATAGTAAAAGAGCAAGCAGCCTGACCTTTCGACAACTGTCAAAAAGCCTAACTCTGCAACTACAACAACCAGTGTGACCTTCTTCTCTACCTTCAGCAGCCAACAATCACACACAAGGAAGGAGAAAAAAACAGCCTGGCCTGTGTAGAAAATTGGACTAGGTCAGGTAAGACAGCCTGTTCTCAAAGCACTTGTAGATGAGCACTGTGAACCCTCTCAGAGCATCTGGAACCAAACAGCTGAGTTCCAGAACTGTTCCCTGTGATGCCCTGCCAGCAGCAGCAGCTGCCAGCAGAGATTTATCCACGTTTCTGTAGCTCTGTCACCTCAGACTGGATATCGCATATCATGTTTTTCTCAGGGCACCATAAACACCTTATTATTTACTCCTCCATAATCCATATCCAATTTTCACAGCTGCATGTGTACAGAGCTGGCAGGAAGGCTTTTGAGGGTGTGGCTCCATGCACAGAGACCCGAGAGTCTTCTTCACTCTTCACCCAAGACACCACTAGAAACCAAGGTAACTTCTTCCCAGCAGCACACTCACTGCAGCAAATGGGCTGCATTACAGGCCAGAGTTTGCTTCCAATAGATTTCCAAGGTCAAGATCACCCAAGACATATATTGCAGCAGTGCTGGGAAGCAAAACACAAAGTGGATATAAATGAAAAGGAAAGTTATCATGACCACTATTAATTCTCAATAGTTCTATGCTCCAAGCAAAATACAAGCAGCATATGTCACTCATTTTCTTAGAAATATGAACACCCCCTGTATTTTCTGACTCCTTCCTATACTGCATCAAAAGTGGCTTGGTTTTATTAGAAGAAATATACAGTGCAATATCCTATGCCATGCAATATGCTCCATGACTCAGAGGGCATGTGGTTGCTTTTATTGATTCAGTTTTCACACTACTGTAACCCCATTATTGACATCAGAGCAACTGTAAACTGCAAGCAGATTCTAGATTGATAGACTCTGATATTTCTAATTTTCTAAAGTATACAGCTAGCTTTATTTCTTTTTTTTTATATATATATATATATTTAGATTTTCCTTTCTAATAAACCCACCGCTATGGGACACCTATTCAATGGTACTCTAGTAAAAAAGGGACAGAATTCATTCCATTAGAGGCATTTATTGGTATTATTAGGATTTTACAACATGATAGCATAATCTATCCTTTGCCTGAAGTAAACACTCTTAAAGGAAAGTCCACAGGGAGAGTAAAACTGAAGCATTTTTTAAAGTGCTGAATACTAATCAGATACATAGCTAGAGGAAAAAATAATGTTATAACAGGAGGATACAGCAAGTAGACCACACGACAAGCAGGATACCAAGGAATTAAAATATGACTGCACATATACTTTAGAGAAATAAGAGTGGGAAAAGAAATCAAGGACAAACTTGCAGGAGGAAAATATGACTGTCACTATTAGGAGCTAGAGGAGAAAAGCAGGATTGAAATGTAAAGATTTGAATGCTTGCACTGAAATCAACACAGTGGGAAACACAAGACAAAGATTTCCCAGCTTGTGTCTTCAGACTACCAGGATTTCAAGCTATCACCCACATTGTAATGATTGGAGGACACCTGGATTCTTATGGATGTGTTGCAGGACACCTAGACTGTAATCACCATACCTCTGCTATTCAAACTGGTCCAACCTTTCCTGTAAACTTCTAGCTCTTTATTCTATGTTTTTTCCTATGTTTGTGCTGGTCTCGATGCTACCGGATTCTTGTCCCCAGAAACATTAACTACACTTGGGGCTTCTATAAAAATACTTGGTAATAATGTAGCCAGTCATTTACTGAGCTGAAAAGCCAAACTGTAGCATAAAGTGCACAATAACACTGCCTATTTAGATTATCTGAGATAATAGTCTCATAAATTGTGACTATGTTTAAAGTGATCAACACTGACTCTTTCTTAATAGGCCTATTACAAGGTCAGCAATAGAGGATAAGGAAAAAAAAAATAGTGTCTATAGCCTCTACTTGTTTAGAAGTCAGGTTTTCCATTTACAACTAAACCAAAAAAAGAAAAAAAATAATCCAAACTGTGCACATACAACAGTGTCTGAGGTATTAGCAAATACCATTTAAGAAATCTTTTCATTTCTTCCTATTTTCATTTTATTAAGTTAATTTGACAAAGTGAATGCATTTAAAGCAGAACTATTGATCCCAGACTGTTTCTTTTCTCACAAATGCCAAAGTAAATTAGGAATAAGTCATCTGAAGACAACTGAAGAGAAAAAAAAACACAGTGTAATAAGTAGAGATTCTTTCCAGAGCTGTAAAACTGGAAGCATCTCTTGGAAGGGGTGGTGTAATTTATGCTACCTACCTGGGGTAGACACAGACACCACAGGATAAAGCTGCCCTGTTGGAGCAAAGGTGTGTAAACACATCTCCAAGAGTTGTGCCTCCCTTTGTTGGGTTAGCTCTTTCCTAAAGAGCTAACTGGCAGTGGAAAGAATTCCTCCCTGGGATGCCTGACTGCCTATAGCTAGCTTAAACACAATGCCTAAAATTTAGATTCTTTTTCCAGATGAGACAATTCACACTACCTCAATAAATCCCAGAGCTATTTATGCTGGTTAGGAGCAGGCAAGAGCATGGCCAACAAGTTCAGCTGCATGGGAGGGACTGATTTTCCCCACTAACACAGGTGGAAGAGGAGGAGAGGTTCAGAGGACAAAAGGCAGCAAAGGAGAAATTCCCAAATTGTTGCAAAAAATTATTGCAAGAAGAACTTGTGATAAATAATTATTTAGGCTAATTATTAGGTTAACTGATCATCAGATGGAGACAGGCACTAAGAACAGAGAAGCTGTGAAAGGAGGCACAAAATACTTTCTTTGCACCAGTCCCGAGTTTGTACAGTGTGAATCATACCATCAATTTTGTAACTTTGAAACTTTAGCTAAGACTTAGTTCTTTCAAAGTTGTTTGTAAAATTCTGTAGCTGTGATTGATTTGCAAGCATTTTTCCTTTCAGTTCATGCACAGGTAATAGACAGCACAGGGAGCATGCTGCTAATCAATCTCATCCTCAAGCCACATCAATCTTGGATTTGTATCAACCCAATTTTGCCTAAGCTAAATCACTGCTTCAACAAGAAAAGCCAGAAGATGAATATTTGACGAGGAGTAAGATGGTACATGAGACTTCCTCCAAGATCTGGGGGAAGTCCAGAATAAATGCCCAGTAGGACAGAATAACATAGGGGAAAAAATAAATAAATAAACCACTTGCTGGTAAACAAACAAACACACATAAAACAACACAACAAAAATGTCTTTTGGTAGTAAATGCAAATTATCATATTTACCCAACTTCAAAGAAGGTAGAATGTCTCTAGAGACACATTTGCATTGAGCACAGCCCTATTAAAATTGATGACAATTATTATTTAAGGAAAATCAACCTCTGTGTTTCCTAAAGGGGAGAATGCCACATGCATAAGAAAACAGAAGACAGCAGCTAACTCTAGGCAACAAAGTCAAGTGATCTGTGTAGGATCATAGACAGTCCAAAGAAGAAATTTCAGTCTCCACAGAATATTATTCACAGCATCTGTGATTTTGAATATGTCCAGGAAATACATAAGGGAACACCAAAGCCCTGAAGTAGGTCTGTAAATCAGAGCTCCAAAGTTAAGACTGTGAGTATTGCCAAGATATTTATAGGCCCAGTTCCATGTTCTGAGAGAGAAAACTGTAACTTTCATGGAAAAACACAGGTGTTCTACTTTCATGATCTATCTTATCCCTACTTGATCAGGAGATTATAAATTTCACCTAGTGCATTAGGAATTAAATGCCCACCTGCATGCTAAGAAAGAGTAATAAAGTCATAATTTTTTTTATTTTTATTTTTTTTTTTGGTTAATGAGAAGGGATGAAACATTTTCACCAGCAGCAGTCAGGATTCAATTTAAGTACATCACTGAACTCTCTTGCTCTTTGCAGTTGAAAAAGAGATCCAACAGCAGTGATGAATGACTGCAGATGAGCAGGTACATTAAGCCTACACACACAGAGTGCATCCTGAGCTGCTGCTGATGTTTGCATTTACTGTAAACAGAAAAAAAATAAAATACCAAGAAAAGAGGGTCTGGGAGAAACAAAAAAATGGGGAAAGTGCAGTGTGAGAGAATGTGTATTACAGTGAAAACAGAATCAAAGAGAAATCCAGCACAGCCTGAGAACACAGGGGGACCTGAAGGCATCTCTTTTTCAAGAACGTGAAGCAAAGTTAATTACTGTGAGTTTCAATAGTAGAAAGAAAGAGTATTTCAAAGTCCAACAAGATAAGTTAGACACTACCTGTGGGGCATTACAGGATTCATGTACTGACCAGAACAAGAGTGAGGATTCTGAATTGCAAAACAAAAAAAAAACAAAACAAACAAACAAACCACAAAAAAAAAAAAAACCACAAAAAAACACCAAACAAACAAACACAATTTAACACCTGATTAAATTAAGCAACTGGAATACATGCTGGGGAATAGCTGGAAAGCATGAAAAATAAAGGGGAAAAGAAGAATAGAAGTTGTTAGCTAGCAAGATGAAAGATAGATCTATAGACAGACAGGTAGAGGGATAGACAGAAGCAAAAAAATAAAAACATCATAGAAACTGTATCTATGGCAACGCTGAAATAGAAATTAGTAGACATTTTTCTGCATTTGAAGTCTGAAGGTTGGAAGAAAATCAAGCCACGTTGCCAGCTATTTTTCTGTGGTCTGCATTATAGAAAACATGTCAGAAGACAGAAAAGAGAGTATCAATCAGGTCAGAAGACGGGAAATAGAACATCCTTCTTGCTTCCCTAATAAGCTTCACTTTCTAGTCCTTATTTTCTAAACCAGGGATACACACATTTTTTCAATAAAATTATTTTTTTCTAAGAGATAATGGTTGGATTTGGGGGATTCAGTTTGATTTAAAAGAATGTAGGTTTTATATGAATTGTATCAATCTAATTTTTTTTAAATTATTTAATTAAACATAAATGATTGGTTTCCTTGGTTGTCTTTTCTCTCAAGATGCACATCAGAACCAAACATTTTTATCTGCACACTGTCAAATTCCATCTCTATATATATTTTCCAAATTTGTTAGTTAAATATATGTAATTAGTGACATAACTTGTAATCTCTTATAAAATGCCACAATATTTCCCACTAGAAATTTCTTCCTCCAATGTATTGTGCAGCTTCGGGTCTTCTCTAACCTATTATCATTCCTACTTAAAAAGGTGAAGCTTGACTTTTCATTGCTTTGTTCTTTGTTCAGTCATTTATACATGAGCAAGTGGGTGTGAAGTGCTGGCAGATGTGTCAGGCTGTGTTGCACTGCTTCTAACTACAGAAGGAGAAAGGCACTGGATACTTAACCTCACCACCTCTGTTTCAACAATTAGGCACTAGTGCTCAAGACTCATTTATTAGGCTGTTTAACCAAAGTCATAGACTTGGAAGCTGACAGGCATATATATTAAGAGAAGGATGCAGTAATGGAATTTTTAATCCATCCATTGAAAAGAAAAAGAGAAGCAAATTGTTGGTGAACTGAGAATGAGGAAAAACATAATTCCAGATGAAAAAAAAAATCATGCAGAAAGCTTCAAAAGCTCTGAATTGTATCTTAAGCATCAGTATTATTTTAATATGTTTCTGAAATAAGTGCATTTTATAAAATGTCTGTTCAAATTCTAAAATGAAGTAATTCACTTGGATAACATTATTCAAAGGAACAATCTGACAGAAGCAACTCAAAACTTCCCTGCATGATGAAGTACATCTCATGCACATACTCTACGCATAAATTAATAAATTACATTCCTGGGTCCCTCAGAGGATCCCACATTGCCTAAACCTGCTCTGCACTGTTCAAAGTGCTCTTCCCCACTTCAGCTCACAGACATGCCTCCAATGCAATATTGCCTCAGATTGTGCTGACAGTCATGCTATTTAAGAGATCAGGACTCACAGTACTTCCAGCACATAATTTTTAAAGCTACAGATAGTACCCCTGAAAAGTGTCAAAAGATGTTGCACCTTTTCTTTGTACAGAAAAAGTGCTACCCCTGTACTCTGAGGAACTTTTACAACCACACTAATGCTGTAATTCCAAGTACTAAAATTTTGAATTTCTCTGTTATTTGAACTGAAGAATATATTTAAAAATTGTCTATAAATCATAAATTCTGCATAAGTCTCTAGAAAATTGTGAGTATAAACTAAAAGCCAGTGGAAACAGAACAAGGGAAATAAAATTGTGGATACAAGGATAGTGAGGATATAATCTAAAACTCTTTGAAAGGAGGTAATGGAATAGGAAATCAAGATTTTAAAAACATTTAATAACCTTTATGAAATTCTGAGCATGTGGAACATATGTCCACATAAGATACTGGAAATTAGTCTTACTCTAGAAATGAATGTGGCTCTTGAGAGTTTTGCTTGGTTCCAGAAAAAGAGGAACTAAGAAATTACTATGCTCACTGATGTTGAGAAATTATTCAGTGGAGAAATTATAATCCTATGATAATAGTCATGCCTACATAATGTCAGCCTGGGTGCTACATGAATCCCCAATACAGAGACTGAAAAGAGTTTACAGCAACTGTGAATATTTTAAGAGGTGCTGTTAAAAAGAAGCACCATGCATCCCTTCCTGGGAAAAATTGCCAAGTGTCTAGGTCTTGTCCTCAACCGTGTCCCCACCACAAGCTCTTAGCTGTGCTTAGCCCTCATCAGCTGATGTGCACTCAAGAAGCTGAAATGGGTGTTAATGACCCATCATTCATAAATCTGCAGAGCTGGCTTCAGTGGCACAACATTCCAGGCTGGATTAAAAGACACCTCTAAACCCCTGGAATGTATTTTACATGGAGCCTACCCTGCACTTGCCACTTAACACAGTGAGACTGAGCCATCATTGTGATTATGATTGTACTGTGAGCAGTGCATCCAAATGCTCTAGTTAAACACAAATCTTAAAAAAAGAATAATAAAAAAATCCTCTTTCAAACCAAGCCCAGCACATCATTTTCACATAACCATGGAAGCATCTGTTTCCAGAGTGCAGCATCCAGCACTGGGGCCCTCAAGCACAGGAAGGATAGACTTCATCTGCTTTGAAGTCCAGAGCAGCAAGTGCAGAGGAGGGCTGTGAAGGTGACCAGAGGGCTGGAGCACCTCTCCTGTGAAGGCAGGCTGAAAAAGTTTGGGTTGCTCAGCCTGGAGAAGAGAAACTCCAGGGAAATCTTGTAGAATGTTCCAGTACCCAGAGGCCTACAAAAAAGCTAGAGGGGACATTTTGATAAGGGCATGTAGTGATAGGACAAGGGGTAATGGCCTTAAACTGAAAGAGAATGGGACAGATTTATCAGCTACTGGATGAAATTCTTTACTGTGAGGGTGGTAAGGCACTGGACCAGGTTGCTGTGGATGCCCCAACCCTGGAAGTGTTCGAGGCCAGGTTGGATGAAGACCTGAGCAATCTGGTCTAGTGAAAGGTGTCTCTGCCCTGGCAGAAGATGTGGACCCAGATGATCTTTAACATCACTTCTGATCCAAACAATATTGTGATTCCGTAATATCAGCCTATGATTTGAGCAATTCTTATTTGTATTGCACAAAGGAGGATGCAGAAATCACCAGAGACTCCTTCTCACATTGTACCCTTACACACATTTGTGTCAAGTGAAGTGTACGCAACAATTGCTGCAAAGATACATGGTACAAAAGGCAGCTTAAAGCTTCTGCTTCTCTTCTGAATAATTTATCAAATGCTTAGTTGTACTTTAGAGATCTCTTTTCTTAAGCTCAGATTACAGCACTAAAGGCCATGGTTTGACTTCCTCATGCTCACACTGATGAACCATTATTCGTACAACTAACCCTACTGTGACAAAACCGAAGTGCAGCTCTAAACACAGGGCAGTGAACTGAAATCAGAATTTCTCATGTTCTTCTAGGCACCTATCATTCCACAACAAATATGAATGAATTAATTATTCTGGTTATTTTCACACAAGGGAACTCTTCCTCACGCACATCACTTAGGAAATTTAAAAAGCTGCATTTTGCAGACTTTGACTCACATATATTGAACAATCTCCCTTTTAGAAGCAATGTTCTACAAGTAGGTTAGCTCAAAAGATGACTTCTGTTTTCTCAATAAATGCTTTTGCTATGCAGAAAAGGCAAACATCAGCACACATTCTCAGAGAGGAGTGACACTATCGTGCAACAACTACCTCCAAGTAGCAGGAAAACAGATCTTCAGCCTAGTTTAAGTTCAGGTGGTCTTAACTTTGGAGTGTGGAGGATTTGTTGCTTTTCTTAAATAAAGTTACATCAATTAGTGAACAGAAAGAATCCAGAGACTGGAAAAAAAACTGGAAGCACTATTTCTCTACTGCTTTTGTAAGCATAAACCCAGAATATTAATAGAAATATTCAACCAGACTGCAAAGCACTGACACTGGTAGCTGGACCCAGGACTGTAATGGTTCCTAAGGAGCTGTTACAGCCTAAATAGCCAGTGATCCCCAAATTAAGAAGGATTTGCATGACTAGTTTAACAACTCTGAAAATGTGGTTATAGCCCACCAAATCACAGTTCCAGAGAATCAGAGCCTCAGAGACAGAACTGGCTCCTGTGGAGTACCTCCTGTTACTGGAGAATATAATTGCTATTTTCAAATCAGTGTTCAACATACTAATTAATCAGTGAACTATAAAGGTAAATATTATGTCTACCTGAATCCCCATGGCCTGTATGTAAAATTAAATTCACTAACACAACATGTGGCTGCATTGCCTTATCAGTAGGAGACAGATCATAGAATTATTGAAGGGTTTGGACTGGAAGGGACCTTAAAGATGATCTTATTCCAACCTTTCTGTCATGGGCAGGGACACCTCCCACTAGACCAGTTTGTTTAGAGCTCCAACCAATCTGGCCTTGAACACTTCCAGGGATGGGAACACCCCAATTTCTCTGGGCAACCTGTGCCAGTGCCTCCCCCCCCACTCACAGTGAAGAACTTCCTCCTAATATCTAACCTAAACCTACTGTCTTTCACTTTGAAGCCATTCCCCCTTGTCCTGTCACTGCACACCCCTGTAAAAAGTTTCTCCTTCACATGTTGGAAGTCTGAAATTAGGTCAGCCCCAAGCCTTTTTGTTAACCAGATTCTCTCAGCCTTTCTTTGTAGGGGAATTTCCCCATCCCTCTTATCAGCTTGGGGTCCCTCCTCTTGACTCACTCAAACAAATCAATGTCCTTCCTGTACTGGGGACTCTAGAGCTGGATGTAGTATGTGATTTTTTGAAAAAGAAAGATAAAAACTGCTTGTCGAGGCACTGAGCCCTACACAAGCAATTTTGACACATGCTTTTTACAAAATCACTGCAAAGAGGAACTTCAGTGATTGAACTTCCATCTTCACTTTGGTAGATGGAAGAATTCAACTCTTTCAATCTACAGTCTGCACTTCTTCAGTTACATGGGATTTTTTACCTTAGAAAAAGCACGCTCAGCTCTTCTATAGCAGCAAAATAACACCATACTGGCAACATTTACATTCATTTCACTGGCAAAAGTGTTTGTTCCCCATGGAAAAAAAATAATAAATTAATTAACAAGTGTGCACAGAACTGAAGTTTAAACCTTTCTCTGTTCATTCAAAGCCTTTTAGAGAAATACCAATTTACTCTGGGTTTTTTTTTGTTCAGAAACAAAAAATCTGGTTTTGTTAAACAATCCTTTCTTGTTTAACTTCACCATAAATTTAATTTACAAGTCAATATGGCAGAAAAAATGCACTACTTGTGGTTCACACATGTAAAAATATAGATGAGGGGAAGGCAGGTGGAAGACAGACACTTCCAGTGCCACCTCCCTGTCTTTTCCCGTGTGGGTTGCAGAGAGAAGTCAGTTCAGAAGCCAGTTAAATCAGACCAGCACCCTATTATTCACTGAGGCAATACATTGTCATTTGTGTTACAACACGAACAGGAACAGAAAAGCTTCACTGTGTTTAATACTGCCAAGTACAATCACCCAAAAGACTGACAACAATTCCAGATATCTGACAATCAGTGTAATTTTCCTATTTCAACCATCTTAAAAATAGACCCTCAGCTTTGAAAATGCTCAACTTGATAGTTTTTTGAACAAGCTGTTGCAAAGATCATTTGTCCTGGACTTGTCCACATGGTAGTTTTCTCTCTTCTCAGTGTTGACAATGATCTGTGCAGTACAAAAATCTCCCTTTTTTTTTAACTTTGGCGATTTCAAATTGTTAGTGCAAAAAGTAATTCCTAAACAAATCTAAGGGAATTGACATGCTTAAGCTAACCTGTTTTCTTGGTCTTATAGACAACCCATCACCATTGTGCAACTTACTGTCAGGACAGTGTATGTATGTATACTATGATGTATACTTTTATTAATCTTATTGGAATTAAATCCACATTGTGGAAAGGACTGAAATTCAGTAATTTATTTTTTTTTTCTTTGAGCTAATTTAATTTTTTCTAATGTTTCAATAATCTAGTACAGAAAGATTTAATTTTCCGTATTGGGCACTGTTAATTTTCCTACCTATAAATGAACTGGTAGTAATGATCATGAAATTGGACATTATAGAGAAAGGTGCCTGTATAAAGTAAAACAGGCTAAAAGATGGAATCAGTCTCAGGAGGAACAATTCTCACTCAAATGACCCTAAAAGTCTGTGATGTGGGTTTTAGATAAGCAGAGTGGGAAAATAGCAGTATAGAGGGAAGCCTGTCAGCTGTCTTCACACATGTGAGATAATCTATATATTCTCTTCTAGATTCAACCCTCCTTCTTCTAAGATTCATAGCTATTTCTATTTCCATAAAGAAGAAGTTGTTCAATATTTTCTTTGTCATAACACCAGTCCCTGAAACCGTTTTTGTCCAATTAGTTCACTCCCAGACATCACACATGGATTTTTTTTTTGTCTCTTAAAGGCTCAACAATTCCCAAAGAGATTTTGGCCAGTTTTCATTTGAAGAGTCAAGCTTAGTTAGTTTTAAATGGGTTGAGACTAATGAAAAAATATGAGAACGTACAAAAAGGTCAAAGCAAAATGCAGAAGTATTTCTCCTGACAACATTATCAGAAGTGTGACCATTTCAGGACGCAATAAAGAGGGACCTGAGAGAAATTGAAAGATTTGCCTAAAGGTTAATGGAAAACACAATATCTGCAACAGAGTGTTGTCTCTCTCCTCCCAGGTTGGACTTATTACAGAAAGAAACTATGATCATGGGCCAACGTATGTCATGGGAAAGTAAAGCAGATTTCACCCCAAAACCTGACATAAAAAACCTATGGAAAGTGTGAGGGTTGTGAAAAACCCTGACCTTCTCTATGGAAATAGTCACTTGCTATAAGAATTTCTACTGTAATTTCAGAATTTTGAAAATACCTTCTAAATCTCCTTACATGACTTTATTTTGCTCTTTTTAATAAAATGTTTTATTTCCCTGTATTTTCTTCTCTCCTAGTCCAACACATATGTAATATGACAAATACAGCTAGACCTGGCTAAATTAATGATTTCAGCAAAATGAATTAAAGCCCTAAACAAACATAAACAATAAAAATATAAGTAATAATATTTGGGATTTTGTTCAATTTACTTCCACAATTATCCATTATATTTATATATGGTAATTTCTGGGAATAGAGGTGGTTCTAGATGATCTTCAGAGATCCCACAGGGATCAAGATGACAAAGAACAAATGAAAGTAGCAATGTCCTAGAATTAGAGAATGAACAACAAAAGTATGAAAAATAAGTTCTGGGAAAGTAACAGAGGGCAATATGATACTACTTGGAAAGACCCATTAAATTTTCCTCTAATATTTTTTTCATATGTCCAGAAATGCACATTGCCCTGAAACAACTACATCATCAATAGTTGTAGCATTTAATCCTTCTTTGGCTAATTGAGGCAGACAAAAAACAGACTATGCATAATTTTGTGGTTTGCAGCTTCATGGCAATTGCAAAATCAACACTAGGCCATATATAATTGAACCAGATAAGTCTTAGGAGGCAAAAGAATTGGGGAAAGGACTGATTTCGATTTGCATTTTTTATTTTAAATTTTTTTATTCTTATGGCATCTACCATGATTTCCTTTTGCTGGATACTGAACCAGGAAAAAAAAAAAAAAAAGAGACAGCTCTTAGCTCAATTTTTATTATATGACTGTGGGAAATACACATTTGCCTTTTGCAAATACCCCATACTTGACCTATATTCTCTAGGAAAGGAGACTACACGAATGAAGATAAAATTGAACTCAGGATTTGAATTTGATTTGAATTTTTTTATTTGAAGCCCACCATTTTCAGCTACACAGAAATTATTTTCAAATTAATCCCTTTTTAAAGCTTTGTTTAGAACCTTCGAGTGTACATTACTGCAGCTTCATTCTGCTGCACCATTTGGAAATCTGTCCCCTTGTTTTACCTACTTGTGTTTAGCATAAAAGAAGGGGCCAGAATGTCTTCTTACATCTTTAAAAAATGCCTATGCTGCCTTCCTCCTGGCTTTTAAGTCTTAAAGCACAGACAGAGAAAGATCAATAAGATGTGATGACACCTTAACAAAAGCAGAATGTAATCAGACAAATCCATGGCAGTGGTGACCTTGGAACTCATATGCTGATTTAAATTAGTTATAGGTGTTTGCTATTAAAGCAAATGGCAAATTCATTGCATACAAAAACTTTTCACAGGCTCTAAGGGAATCTCCCAGCTAGTAGAATGGTAAAACAATAAAAGACTAACTGTACCTTTTGATACAATGTTTGGTCTAAAACTCTATAGAGAAGAGTTGAAATGAGAGCAGTCACTATATTATATTCTTCCACCATGCTGCTGTCAGCAAAGGTGCTCTAAAGCCTGACAAAACATTTCCTCTTACAGAGTTGCCCAGATTGCATTTTTACAGTATATTTTACAGCTACATTTTTGCCAGTAAATATAGAAACAAGATTAAAAATTACAATTCACCTCAGAATTGTTTTTTAGGCTTTCACATATGTACTCTGGAAGTATGGTTTACATTTTTGACATCAGCATAAAGAAACCCTGAGATAATGTTGCCACACTATTTTTAAATTAGATCTAAATCAATAAAGACTTTCCTTTTTTACTTTTTCATCATGACACTGTGGGATACAGAATTGTAAAAATTGCCTGGATATTATCTAACCTCATCTTTTCCTGTAAGATTAAATTCAACATGGAGGGCAAGAATGGAAGCTGCAGTTCTTTCACTTAACATTTATGTCTTAGTATGAGATTTTAGAATATTGTATTTATTAGATAAGATGATATCTGCATGCTTTCAGTGTTTCTGCCACTTGGGTTTCCTATAAAGGATGACTCCAAAATAAGTAAAGAATCATATTTGAGCAACTCCTAATCAAGCTTCTCAATGTAGAACACAGATATAGAACACACCCAAGGTGTGGCAGCAGGAACAAGAGTGATACTTGAGTAAAAGGAGCCAAAGGGGGAAATAGCCAAGGTTTCTCTAGCCTTTTCAGTTATCAATTACATCTGAAGTCTCCTCTTATTTCCTGTCTGTGAAGAAAAAGGTAATTTGTGAATCATTCCTTTTGCCTGGTATTTCAGGAGTGATCCAGTAGGGAAGTGAATGTCATTAGAAATTATCATCTTGAAAAAAATCCCTCTGGTCTACTGGGCAGAAGGTCATTCCAACATTTGGGGTTTTTTAAGCCTTCCATTACATCAATGACACTTCATTTTTACCAGGAAGGTGATTTGTTACCGGGGCATGACTCAGGCAGCCCTGGATGGTGTGAGGCAGAGGATTCCCCACGTAGCTCACTGCTCAGCCAGACGTGCACTCCACGCCACTGGCCCTCCCTGTTCTCCAGCTTTCTCTGCAGGGACATGCAGACACTTCCCTCTTTGCCACCATAGCCCACCACAATTAACACACCCAACAAAACCACGCCGTCCTACAAACACCGGGAGTGGTGCGCGGTCCTCGCTCACTGTGTTTGCATTCAATTTGTCCCCCAAACTGGGATTTGGGTTCCATAACTTCAGCCATATTTCATGCAAGTTCAGAAAAGTTAGAGTCCTGTCCCCTCCAATAAATTGATTTGTGTCCTGATGATTACAGAAATAAAAAAATTTGAGACTATGACACAACTGGAAACAAGAGAGCTGTTGGAGAAGCTCTAGCTATAATTTCAGATAGTTTTGCTGACATCACATGGTCTAAGCCAGACCTCCTTTAACAAATAAAATGACTTTTTATATTTTTTTTAATTTGACAGTGAAAATGAAAATTGTATCCCAGAATATACAAGGCATGCAGCATGGGTTAATCTTGTGGATATTGCTATGCACAGCATTACGGTTGTATTAACCTTTTTCCCCTGATCTGCCTAAACATACAACAGCCATGTCTAAAACCGAGGTTAACTACCAATTCAAGTTCAAAAATGTAACATTTACTGTTTGACATGTGGGTCAGGTTAGTACAAACCACTTAGGTTTGCACAAAAAGAAACACTCACTGCCTAAAATGTTGTGGAAGGAGATGAAGAATTTTTTCATGATTAACAGCACTTGACAGGGACTCTGTTTTAATCTGTTACAACTTGAATATTCAGTTGTTGTTTCAATCTAGACTTTAGGGAAATAATTAAATTTATTTGTATTTCACTTCTCTATCTCCATCTCTACAAGGAATCCAGTATTAAGTCCAAATTCCAGTCAAAATATCACACTATCAGAACCTAGCAGTGAGGTGTGTTGGGAATATTATGAACAAATTGCAAATTCACATTAAATTGAGAAAATTTTCAGGCCTGAGGCTGCACAGTTCATAATTTTGTGTCAATTCAATGAATAATATCAGTTGGAAAAAAAAAAAAATTATTGATTATTTTACTTGGTTGAAAGAGTTGGGAAAGGTTAGGTAAAAAGGTCAAACTAAATATGAAGCACTTTATGTTGACGTGAGAAAAATTTACACTGACACCAAACACATTTGGAGGGGTTTTTTTTCCTAATTACTTTTTTTGCCAAGAATTTCTGTTCCATTTAATATAAATTATACCCCTTTTCTCCTCGTGCCCTTTCTGCTTCTTCAAGAACTCTTGTTCAGTTCTATTGTGCTAGTGAGAATTTTCAGATCAGCATAAGGAATCCATAGGATCATCTGGGGAAAATACTCAGAGAAAATCTAAACTATTCTGAGGCTAAATGTAAGAATGAGGAGAAGCTGAAAGAAAAAAATCAAAACAATGAATGCATGACTAAACGTGATGCAGACAAACATAACAAAGATACTGTGGCCACATAAAAAGCTGACATATTTATGTCAGGAAAATAATGCATTTATTTCCGTGTACATACATGGAAGAGAAGCAAATTGCAGGTAGAGATATGCAGGTACACCATGAATATTGATTTCCAATAGAAACAAGTCACTTGAAATGAGCAGACAGGAAGGAAATAAATCCCTGCTTTTCATAATCAGTTAATCCTTAGTAAATTCATTAATTTTTAAAAAGAGAAAGAATTACATGCAGAATTATGAATCTCAAATGGCAGTGGTGTTTCCTGAACAAAACAGTTACTGTTAGTGCTCACTATGGTGAGAGACCATTAGAAATTAATTTTTGAATTAAAAACTAGAAGGCAGCTTTGCAAGACAATTGAACAAGGTAATTTCTAACAAGAACACTGTTTCCCATATTTGTTCCAATAAAATAACAGCTTTTCTCTAGGCTGTTTCAGATTTATAAAGAGCAGGATGAATTTTTCTGCATACATATAAAGTACTGGCATTTTGATGAGGTAATGGAAAAATTTAAATTTAGCCAATACACTCTCTGAATATTCCTTCCTCCACCCTTTTTTCTTGATTAAAAATTCATGTGGCACTTAATTGCTCAATTTTCCCAAAGTGTAATAAACAATTGAAGAAGCCATTGAGTACCACATAACAAATACATTACTTAGCATGACATGACAAGAAATTACTGACCCAATTAGTGACACAGATCCTTTGGTGCAAGGTAAGGAAAAAAAAAAAAAAAGGATTCCTAATGAAAATAAGGTGCTCTGCAAAGACAAAACACAATCTGTATATATTGTACACTTTGAAGTCTAAGAGTGTCTCCTGGGAAAACTGAAAATAAGGCGCTAAGCAAGTTTCTGATTAAAGCCATTTACTTCCATGACATTTTGTGGCTGTGTGTTGCCAGGGTGTATTAGGAAGATATAGGATAATCTGCTGTCCAGGGAGAGAGTTGTTTGAAAAACTTAGAAAAAATTGCAGGGATTATAATGTAAACTATAGTTTTCCCCATAAAACGTTGTTCATGGTGTGAGTAATCTCTTGGTTTACATGCACTGTGATTGCTTTCCCTTATCCACTCCCCAGAATCAAAGGGAACTTTGAGGGACACTCTCCTGTGATGTGCCAAGTGTATCCAACATCCAGAAAAGGCCCCCAGAGTTAAAAGCATTTGGCTTTTCCCTGAAGACACCCAGTACCTCAAGAATCAGACTCAAAGGGAAAATGCTAAAGATCCAGTAAAAATAAGAAAAAAGAAGAAAGCTTACTTGAAAGGAGAGTGTGGCTAGAAGGTCCAAGAGCAATACATCTGAGCAATTAAATTCAATGGCAAGGCTTCTCTCACTTAAAAGGAAATTGCAAGAACTACAGAGCCTTGAATGGCAGTTTTGCTGTTGTGTAAAACTTGAAATGTGTTTCACAGTCAGGTTTTTAAAGATACTGCTATGTGCACTAAAATCCACAAAATATGGAACTTCAGTTTTCCCCAGCATCTGAGTATTTATAAGGTCTTTCTTTATGATAACTCTCCTCTGGCCTGAGAAAGGGCACTAGTAAATCATCTGCTTCAGATTATCTCCGGTCTTTTATTAAGGTGCTTGAGGGATATTTCTATGGTTTGGAATTCAGCTACTAATAAAGACAAAGTAAATGAGGACAGTACAAAATATTAGTACATCCTCAGACTGTCACCTTCACACTGTAGAAAAGCCCTTTAATGCAAGAAGCTGCCATTGTGGAATTTCTTGATAACCGGATTTAAGAATTATTCTTCTTATGAGAAAAACCCAGTCCTGTGTGCTACTCTAGATGGATTTCTGGATAGATTTATGACAGATCTGCAAGTTACAAGAGCCAAAGAACCTGTAGCAATGACAGACTGCACCCAAGGATGTTTTTGCAATCAAACACATAAACAAAACTCCAAGTTTGTTTCCCAAGTTTTATCTTCACTCCAACTCCCTTTTTCAAGCTTTCTCTGCAGAAACAAGTAGAAAGAGAAGAAAACAAGCAAAGCTTCAGGAAGTTGCCTTTGTTGCAGTTAACTACCACTGCACTTCACTATACTTTGCCTGTTACTTTTGAAACTTTTTAAAAGTACAGTGTTTAGCAGACAAGTTGGAAAAAGTCTGCTTATGAACAAGCCTGCATTTATTTTACACCAACATAATTCCACCAAGTAGACAGGTATGACAAAAGATTCATTTGAGAAGAAAATCTCTTCCTAGCTCTTGTTTGGATTTCTGAATTGTGTATAGTACTTAATTTTAAGGAATCCGTCATAAAATCCTATTGCTTGCAGGTAATTAAACTGATATATCAATTTACTCTGACTACATTAGAAAATGAAAACTCCCCATCCCACTGCCTAACTCAGCGGTGGCAGAAAAGCACAGTAACACCTTGAGTTGGAATGCAAAACTAAAAACACACCTGTAAATTATCCTGTTAACACAGATCATCCTGGCAATTCAAGCAAAGAGCAAGCAAAGCAAATATGTAGCGAGTGCACAATGTAAATACATCACATATGCTTAATAAAAACGAGGTTTCACTGGCACAGAAAGCATTTGAAGCATGCTGAGAAAACTAAGAGTTTCCCACTAGCCAGGCTTTGTAAAGGAAACAAAGAAGCCACATGGAAATATTCCTTGGAAAAAAGTGGCTGGCTATGGCTAAAGGACTCATCTTCCCAACTTCCCAGCCTTTTCTCCTGTCATTAATCAGTGGGAGAAGAAAAAAAAGCCCACTTTTTTTGTCCACAAGGAGGGGTGGACAGGGGGAGAAAACTTTCACATTGTCACACAAGTGAATAGAAAATTGTAGAAAACTTAATTTCACAGTTACACAGCTACATAGAGAGAATTGGGAAGTTGGTGTGTGCTACACTGAATTTTTAGGGAATACTTCTACATTTTCAAGTAGGTAAACTAAAAGAAGATGAAAGAATAAATTAATGTCTGGTGTTCTCCAGTCATTTTCTATATATACCTACATGCTTCATGTATGTCTGCTCATTTCAAACAGATAAAGCTGAGCTACAGTGGGCAGATTTTTCACTTTTCTTGGTGACTACTTCTGTCTAATACTTCATTGCAAACTGAGGACCAATTTAGATCTTTTAGAAAACTACTTTTTACTTTCCTATA
The DNA here is from genome assembly GCF_001522545.3 of Parus major. Lineage (NCBI taxonomy): Eukaryota > Metazoa > Chordata > Aves > Passeriformes > Paridae > Parus > Parus major. The sequence goes on along the minus strand of NC_031770.1, from coordinate 13,514,578 downwards.
ATATATATTGTGGGTTTATAGATATTGTATGTCTCGTTATGCTGCTAGAACACCTGTAATGTTATTCTAATAACCACCTTCAGATGTTTTCATGATATATCTGACTGTTTATGCACAGAAGTGCTTTCCCCACTTTGGAAAGCAAGATTGATATTTTACCCTGAGAGACCTACATTTAAGCACATTTTCCACTTCAGAAAACAAAGTCCCTAAAACTTAGTCTTAGGATATTTCAGCCATATATATTCAGTTATATGATTCAGACATGTCAATTGAAACACAGAAATAATATATTGTATATTAACCAGGAAACATAGCTAGATTTAGTGATAACAACTATACCACTACTAATAATCATCACTGCTACAGAAAAGAGAATGAATAGATGCCATTCTCTCCTATTTTGTATGCAGTTCAGCTTCGTCAAGATAGAAAATGGTCTGATTACATTTAATTACAAATCCACTATACAAATAGTGACATATTCTAAATATTAACCTTGTTAAACAGTATGAGAAAAATAATAAACAAAGCCACTAAAAAAAGTCCTGGAAGCAACAAAAATAATAAAACCATGCCATTAAAAACCCTGAGCTACTGTACATTGAGGAAAATTAATTTATGTGGAGATGGCTTACACATTTTTGAACAACACCTGTTCAAATTGCAAAGGCACAAGAGTACTCTATATTTATCAAATTACTTCATGCAATATTACTGTATCATACTTTTAATTAGCAAACTCTGCACAACAGATTTAATGATGTACAGTAACTCCACACACACATTAAGTTTTACTCGTGATTTAAGGGTCTACCAAAAAAACACACAAAATTTCCAGGTTTTTTTGTTTTGGTTTGGTTTTTGTTTTTACCTTAAAGAGAAATTAACTGTTCTGCCTTCTAGAAAAAGACAAAACACCAAAACTACAAAATGAGGCGCTTTTGGTGCTAATTATTAAGACAAAATTAATACAAAAATCACAAAAACATACTCCCTATTTAGGGCAAACTTCCATTTGCATCCTTTTATTCTTGGTGGGTAGAAGGAGGAGAATAGCAGAACTGAAGAGGATGCCACAGATCATGAGTGACATCTGAGTTTTGCTGAAATACTTAAAAATATTTTAAGGCTGAAAGATTCTTCTTCTTTCAAACTCTAAAAGACTGCAGGCTGCTTTTACCCACAATCTATTGCATTAAATTCTTCTAGGGAAGACTCAGCTACATCTTCCTTAGCTATGAGTATGAATATCTATTCAAATACATCAGTCTGATAAGATTTTCATTCAAGATAAAAGGGAGTTGGTTAGATCCAAAGCCGTGGTGAAGACTGAAATGAGGAACATTTCAGATTTATGATGTGTCCTGCTCAAACCCTATTTCTGTAGAACATGCAGAAAATTTTGGACTGAGTGAGACTCTTCAATAACTGCTAATCCTAATACTGCAGTGAAATAACAGGACCAGCAGATTTATGTTAATTGAGATCCCTAATCCCTGCACTCAGAAAGAATGTGCTGAGGCACTCACAGTTTCCTAGGCATGTCCTTCATGCTCCTGCTGCTCTAGAAACCCTCCACGTCCTTCAACTGATTTCAGTTAAAAATGACACACTGCCATTACAGCACAGTCCTTGAAAGTCAATTCCTCAGGAAAAGAGAAAGAAATTGACCTCAGATTACCTATTTAAAATGTTGTGGGATTTTAAAAAATATTGAAGGAATTTTCTCCTTCTCTTTCTTTAAGAGAACTTGACAACATTTTCTGTTGACTTGGGTAGATTTCAGAGTAATCACTTCACAAAATCCTGCTTCCTGTTTCCCCGCCTCACTCCCCAGCCATCTCATACAAACTCATCTCATTAAAAGTATGGATCTACATTAGAATTTGATGGCTAATTAACATTGCCTAGCTCCACAATTCATAATGATTAAGAGCCAAATCAGTTTATTTCCTTTGAAAAAAAGCTATTTACACCTTTAGACAAAATTCTGAAAAGACACCAACAAGCTGCCCACAGAAGTGATTTAAGATCTCTGCTATATGTATTCTTACATTATACATGGTGTATAGTATATATGTAGGTGTCTCTACAGAGATTTTTACCAGTGGTAAAACTCTACAGGGTTTTTTACACCTGGTGGCATCCAGAAAGCCTGCCTAGCACAGGGCTGAGCCTACTGAGTCGTGCTGCTAGGCCATATGGCTTTTGATCCCCTTAGAAAGTGGGCCCAGTCCACCTGGGTTTCCCATGTAGACACATCCTCTGACTCTTCAGATGACCTCAGAGCTTTGGAAGACTCCACTCTGTGCCAGAACAGGTCAGTGCAATGAGCCAACAAAGCAGCAAATGAAATGGGGAATGGGAAGCATCCTTTTGAAACTGAGTGAATGAGCCTCAGCACATCTTTGCTTCTAAGGTGGACGCAGCTCTAATGGAAAGAGAGATTCCCAACTGATCTGGTTGGGCAGCTGAAGGCACAGAGCTGAAAGGGAGTTTTATACATTCAAAAAAAGATAAGAAATGCTATTCTTAAAGTTAAGAACTGAAAACACAAGCTGAAGTAAAAAAAGTGAAGCAAAAAGAGGGGTGAAAAAAAGTTGGGGCTGGACAGCAGCAAACAAAAATGCCATAGGTTTGAGAAAAAATTAGGCATTGGAAAAGCAAATACAGAATCTGGGAGATAAAAACAGAAAGAAAAAAAAAAAGCAAAACAAAACAAAAAACAAGCAGTCTAGTTTTAAGAGCTACTCTATTGGGATTTCTCCAGACCATACAATAACTCTACATAGTTGTCCTTTAGGACCTTGATCCAAAGATTATTACTTTGTCTCTAATGGGCTTTGGATTAGGGAAGAGCCCCAGAGTATAAATTTATTTATATCTTCATATATAATTCAGCTCTGTCTACCAACTGCAACATATGCTGTGTACAGAATTTAAATAGTTCCTTTCTTTGAACCTGGACACTTGTACACAAAAAAGTTATTTGTCAAAGTTAGATTTATGGTTGGACTCCATGATCTTAAATACCCTAAATGATTCTATGAGTCTATAAAATTTTTACCCCATTTTCTTCATCCCTATGCACCATTGGATCAGGAGGGCACCTCTCTCTCAGCTTGCATTTTGATAAACTCACTCTCTTTAAAATACTCTGATCAGGAGTTAGATCCATCTGGTGAAACAGCTTCGTGTTCCTCTAAGACACCCCAAACACTCACCACAAATCAACCCATTCTACAGCTGAATACATCCACACAAGTAATGAGTGAAACACAATAGCTGAAAAAAATTACTGATAGTACGTTCCTTAGCCAACATGCAGGGTATAAAAATGCTTTAATGTTCTATTTATAAGCTGTGCCTCTGTTCTTACAGAATACATTAAATAGGCTGGCACTTAAATTGTTGCCTTGGGGGAGACGCATCTCCTGAAGCATTTAGTCACCTGCATAAAGAAACAAGACTTCTCCCCAGTTTAGCAACAAGTTTTATAAATGTGTGAAAATTCTTTATGGATGTATTTGTTAAAAACACGAGATCTTTTTCACACCTGTAAAAGGCATTTAATAATCCTCAGGGAGAGTTTTTTCCAGCTTCAACAAGTAAGGCATTATATATGCCTTAAGTGGAACAGTAAGCGATTCCACTTGATCTTCTTGATTTTCTTAAAAAAAACGAGAAAAGATGCTCTTAATTAAGCCTACAGTTTTTATAAATCAATGGGGTGGCATGAAAAAATACTACTTATAAATTAAAAGAAAAAAACCTAATTGGACACAGAATGTGGGCAGACTGATGCAGCGTATACGCAACCAATCTCTAGAGAAAAAATGTCCAGGGTAAACACTTTAAAATTAAAGCTTTTCTATTGACTGAATGTTTATTCCACATAAATAAGCTCTCCTAGTTGATAGCTTCAATTTTTCTTAAATGCAACGATTCTAATTTTTTTTTTTAGCACTGCAACTGTCAAAATATTATTACACAACTCAGAGAAAATAAATGTATACTGTTTGATCATGACCAAGATTGATTTGACCCTGATGCTGCTACTTTTGGAAACCAATTTTCTTAATCACAGAGTCCTCTTTATGAAACAGCTCATTTATAGATTCTTCTTTTGTAAATGGAGGCAAGGTCAGCTACTCTTTAGCACCATATATTCCACTATGTCCATGCCTAAGAGAGGAGAACTGAAAGAAAATTCTCTCTATGGAAAACACATTGTACACCCCATTTCTATAGTGCATTACACATCAGTGTTTCAATATATTAAATAATGTACATGATAAAGTGGTCCATATTATGTATCAGGTATTCGTTCCCCTGCAGCAGTTCCAGATTCTGTTCCACAGAATAATGTAATGCCACTCTCAGTTCTTGTCCTGCATTACTTTATTTCAGCTCCTATTACTTCATTCTACACACAGTTCTTTCTCTATTATGGCAGAGTTGCAATATGTGAATCACCATAACTGTGATATCCTCTCAATATCTATCGAATGATAGGTCCCTTTCCTCGTGGAAAATTACAAAATGAGCCAAGACAAAATGTTACAGGGTTACCATGTGCATCTTCAATACACATTTCCATAGCTGGGTTTTTACCTGTCTTATATTGCTCACCTTCAGAGAACACATTCATAAAGCAAACAAGAGGTAAACTGTTGCATGTGAAGTAAATATTTTAAGAACTGATTTCTGCAAGTGTTCTTCAAAAGTATCAGAGCCCTGTTAAAATGGGCTTATGTTAAAAAGTAGGGAATCTATGAATAACTATTGCATGAATAACCAGGACCTCATTAGAATTGTGAGTCATGGAATATGAATTAGCTGAATGAATCTTTTAGAAGTAATAGACCTTGGGACCTTGTGTAAAAGACCACCTTTCCTTAGACAGGATTAATTTCTTGAGCCATGGCTTCTTCTGGAGCCACTGTGAGCAATCTGGTGCTGAAAAATACAATCCCTGACAAGGACTAAAGAAAGGAGAAAAAGGACAAAACATGGAATAGAACGGATAGAATGGATAAAGAGTCAGAGAAGCATAGAATGGTTCAGGCTGGAAGAGACCTTACAGGTCTTAGTTCCAAATTCCCTGCTGTGGGAACTTGGCATGGAACTAGACAGGTTGCTCAGGGCCTCATCCAGCCTGGTCTTGGACACTTCCAGAGATGAGGCATCCACACTTTCTCTGGGCAGCCTGTTCCAGTGCTTCACCACCCTCACAGTAAATCTAGCCTAAATTTGAACCCATTATTCCTGGTCCTATGACTGCAGCTCCTCAAGAGTCCATCTCCAGTTTCCTTACAGAACCCCTTCAGAAACTGTAAGGCTGTTACTGGGTCTCTATGCAATTAGACTTTTGTCTGTTTAATTATAATAAACAGGTTTTACTCAAAGTCTCCCCCATTGAAGAGGGGGAAGGTTTAGTGACTTGGCACAGTAATTTTTTGTAGATTTGCAGATGGAATAAAAAAGAGAATATAAGCATTTTTGTATTCCTTTCCTAATCTTTATCTCCCAGCTTCTGCCTGGTGAAAACAGTTTCTAAAAATTCTTGAGAAGGAGAAGGCTGAATGTAGCCCCGTCTAAACCCAAACCCTTTTGCAAATGTAGACGGGATTTCAGCATAAAAAAAAAGCCTTGCAACTCTCAGTCTTCCAAGTCTATACATTCTGCTCTCAGCAAGAGCAAAGATTAATTAATCTAGCTAGAGTATTCCATTTTGGCAAACTTTTGGGGAAAAAAAACTCTTATTAGCTTTAGATACTTTTAATTACAACTTTAAGAGATGATCAAAGGGCATTTCTCAGATCCTTCAGTTTTTTTAAAAGTAACTAAGACTTTGATTAACACACATTTAAAGGAAAATTATTAATCCCATTTAAAGGAAAATGATTAATCACATTTAAAGGAAAATTATTAATCACAGCCAAGACTTTGTCAATCTTAGGCTAATAACCATTTCTACTAACACTTATACATGACAAAACCTACTGTTCCAAAAAGCTAAGGCTGGCTGGACAAGCAATTAAAGAGCTGCCCCAGCTTTGCTAAGGTGATCACGCATATCACATCCCAGTTCCTTCTCAAAATTATCTAATCAAGTTTGCAGACAATAATTGTCTACTAAAAACGCAAACCAACACTCAAACAGAGATATAACTCCACAATAGGTCAACAGAGAGTATTTATACAGAAAAACAATAAAAAAACAGGCATAATTTATATTTATTTAGTTAGTTGTATTTTGAACCAGCAAGACTATTTCACAAATCTGCACGTCTCCTGTGCACGTGCTTAAATCATGGGTTTAACAGAGCTGGTTTTAGGATTAATCTAGAAAGAAAAAGGAACAAAAAAAAAAAAGCATTTGTCTTCCTTTGTTTTTTAAAGCTGTTTTGCAAAACTGCTCTCCAATGAACTGATAAGAGATACCCAAGAGAAATAGCAAATATTTTTTACTAGAAGGTGCCAGAGAAGTTTTCTTTTCTTCCTGGCACAAGAAGCGTCTAAGACTGAAGTTTGCTTTCTGAAAGCTCTCCTCACTATTTAGGCATGGGTAACACTAAATGGTATTGTCATGACATTGAGATGGGATGTGGAGGGGTAAAAAAGAAATTCATAGCATTAAAAATCCTGTAATTTATGTTCTGTGTTATGTCCCTGTTTTTTTCCCTTATTGCCATCATGATGAGTGCTAAAAGGTACTAAACTATTTCACTATAAAATACAAATTCAAATATCTCATATTTTCATAGCACACAATCATATACTCCTCTATTTTCTTTTACAGAATAGCTAGCCTGGATTTTACAATGATAATTGGCTGTAGACTTGAGGATCATCTATCATTTAATCTAAAAAAAGAGGCAGAAAACGTTGATGGAGAAAAAGGGACAAAGAAAAGAGATGGTTCCAGTTACTTTTGAAGAAAGGTAAAGGTTTGAAGGCTGAAACCTGCAGTTTCAGCAGGTTTGGGACCTGATATTTGGGACCAAATGAGGCATCTGAGAGGAAAAAGCAAGAACTCCTCTTTGAAAAAGTAAGGCTTCCTGATGGAGCTGAAATACCTGCTCTCCAGACTGAGCACAGGAACAAAAATGGATCACTTAAAATTAATCCCCTTTGTCACTCTGTCATGCCAAATCTGCAACACTGAGTATTAAAGAGTCATTAAAGCACAGGGATCTGGTATCTTTCAAAAGTAATAAATCACTTACTATAGGGAAATTTATTTTAAAACTTGTACATACTATGCTTTGGTAGTCATACAGCTCCAGCTCTTGTTACATGAATGTAGGCTTTGATTGCAACCATCAGGTACCAATTCCAGATAGATTTATGTTCCAGAAATTAATTACACCTAAAAAGTACCACATTTATGATTTTTTTGATGTCACAGTTAGACAGGATTGCACCTGCCAAGAAAAAAAATGAGATTGCAACTGCAGTGAAAAAAAAAAAAAAAAGCAATGCAGAGAAATCCAGAGAAAGCACAGGAGGAATGTCACACATTTTATGAGATCCTGGGGACAATTCCCACCTGTCTGGGTGAAGCTGAGGCAGCAGATGATCTGCCATGTTCCCAACAGGTCAAGTGGAGTGTGCTGCACAGGGTGCACCTCGCACACTCAGGGGAGCTTCTTAGCCCTGCAGTTATCTCACCTCTGATTCAGATGGCCTGAGCCCTTCCCCAGGGACTGAAGGATGTCACAGCCCTTGATGAAACTCTCAAAGACCCAAGGCTGAAGAAGCAGCAGGGCACTTAGCAGTTTTCCAGGCAGCAGGCACGAGTGGATGGTACAGTCATAGCCACATCTATTCATGTCCCTTTCAGGATTTACTACACCTGGGTCCAGGTTGTATCACCTCAGTGAATATCACCTACACCTTAGCATAAGCTCAGGAAGAAAGAATCCTCTCTAAAGCCTTAATATGTGCAGAAAACACCTGTGTTTATGAAAAACAATGATTCTCACCAGAGTACAGCAATATCTGCTACCATAGGGAAATTCATCAAAAATTATTATCTAGTTTAGGACAAAGCAGCCTTTTATAGACCGTAAGTGTAACTGGAACACACATAACTTATTCCAATTAGCTGGAAGTCCTGACATAGCAGGTGGCAGCAGTGCATCCATTACTATAATGTGGAAAATATATGGTGCATGGCAACAGGCAGTTGTATTTGTCTTGATTATGGAACCTGGAAACAGCACTTTCTATCCTATCTGCTGTGGAAAAATCATTTTTTCTGACCCTAGAATGGAAATGAGACTTTAACAATGCACACAGGTGACACTTTCATGTTTCTTCTGCTAAATGAATATCAGGGGTATGAGTCTTCTATGGACACTTAAACACCCATTACAAGAAAATTTTATTGTGAACATGAAGTAGAAAAAAGCTGAAAAGAATTTTAGGTTACACAGGCACTTAGAAATCTCCCAAGCTAGAGGAGGGAAAAGATCCTTCTTACCACAGTACACAGGGCAACAGTAGTGCATGCACTAATAACACATGTGAAATTATAAACCTTTGTCTCCCTTCTAGAAACAGTAATTATTTGTCATTATTGCTCTGAACCCATGCTGCAATTACAGGTTTCCCTCTAGTCAATTCAGCCATAGGAGATCTGGATCTAAACTTAGCCTGTCTTCTCAAACATGCTTATGTATCAATGGGAATTATATAAACACAGCAGCCACTTCATCATTCCCACCACAGATGCCTAAAATATGAGCGATCAAACACGACAAACTAGATTCATGTTTTTTAGAATTTACTATATTCTATTGTTAGAGAAAAAAAAAATGCTCGTTGCAATTGGAAATGAGAGATTCCTGCACAGTCAAACAAGACAATAAAATCCCTGAAGAAATAATATCCTGATGTTGTTCCTGACTCTTTGGCTTAACCATAATTTAAAGCATCGCACTGTTGCAATGCCTGACCTAAGAACAATATGTGTAAATCCCCTTTTAAATAATAATTACAGAATGTTATACTTTATCCATTCATTCATGAAATATTTTACTCAAGATTGTTACCAGCCCTACAGGAGGCAGAGAGGAATTTTTAATTTACCAATGGGAGGCCTGAGAACAATTGCCAATAAAACTAACTCCCCACTCCTGTCCTGGTCAAATACATGGGAATACAGTCGTGCAGTTACTTGGGACACACAGAAAGCTGAAATCACTCCTTTGTATACAAAGACAGCTTTTGAGAGAAGATACAGGTAAATAAAGTCTAATTGTTAAGGGTACAGGAGATCAGAATCTGTCTCATTAAACATTTCAATGGAATTTCTTCCTTAGCTATCTTAATAATGTCATATTGTCTTAATGCTTGCAATGTGTATTGGTTTTGGCTGGAACAGAGTTCAATTTCTTTCTAGTACTTACTATGGCTGTGTTTTAGATTTGTGCTGGCAACAGTGTTGGTAATTGATGTAATTCAGTGTTTTAGTTATTTCTGAGCAGGGCTAATGCTGAGTTGAGGCCTTTTCTGCTTCTCATCCCACCCCACCAGTGAGCAGTGGGGTGCACAAGGAGGGGACACAGCTGGGACAGCTACATGTGCAAAAGGACATTCCATACCCTGTGGCATCACACTCAGTGCATTGAGCTGGGGGAGGAAGGAAGAAGAGGGGGACATTTGGAGGGATGGTGTTCGTCTTCCCAAGTCACCGTTACGTGTGAGCTCTGCTGTCCTGGGGATGGCTGAACACCTATCTGCCCATGGAAAAGGGTGGACAGTCTTTGCTTTGCTTTGCTTGCCTGCATGACTTTTGCCTTACTTATTAAACCATCTTTATCTCAAACAATGAGTTTTGTTACTTTAACTCTCCTGATTCTCTCCCCCATGCCACTGGTGGGGAGGGAGGGAATGAGTGAGTGCCTTGCTTGGTGCCTGGGTTTGAATCATGACACAATTCTTATCAAAAGGAAAATGTACACACACAAATACATCCAAACACACACACATGGGTGTGACTGAAGGCTAGTCTGCTTCAAAATGCCCCTAATTTTGAATCCAGCACAGGTTTCCAAAGATGACAGCTGAAGACTGCTGAAGGTTTACAACACAACCAGGAAACTATCTTAGCAAGACAATGGTGTTATTGGTGGTGAAACTGGGGTATCTGGTACATCCACACAATCCCATGGATAGTCTTCCTCTTCTGCAGACTCTCCTCTCCTTCAAGACTTCCAAGTTATCATATTTACCATGCCTGAAAATGACTGATCTGGCCCCTATGTAGGTGTATTTTCAGAAAAGCACATTTACGTAGGAGGCGAAGCATTACTCTCTTCTCCCAATAAAGAAGTATTGGTAAAAGTAAAACAAAAATTATAACTGCTTTTAATTTAAAGTCATCTTCTCTGATAGGGATTGGATAAAAGACCAAAAATTCTAAGTATAATCATTTTATTTCACATGCATGAATTAATATATGGGACAGCTAAATGCCAACTGGTATCATCATCATGCCTACCGAGTTAAAACACAGTGTTTTGTTATTCTTACTAACCATTTGTAGGGGAAATTTTAATTCTGAAAGCAAAAGTGGGCTGTCAAAAATACTCTGTTGTAAGAGATTTTAAAAGAAGAGACAGGAAATGTTTGTGCATATTGTTCATTTAAAGAAAGAAAAGAAAGTGCTGCAGAAGATAACAAAAATTATGCATAAGTAGAGTCCATGCTAACTTTCAGCAAGCCTTCAGTCTGTTGTTTTCATTTATATTTAAAATACAAAGACATTTTAATTAAATTAGCATTTATATAGAGAGTTCTTGACATCCTTTAAATTGCTAAAATACCTGGATAGTATTTCAGCATGTGTAGCTTTCACTTCAGGGATAATTAATTTGCCTGCATGGGCACTAGTGTTTACCCTATACAATTTTTATCCACTAAAGATTCTATTGCTACATAAGACTCCCAGCAACATAAAAGGAGCAGCAGTGAAGGACCTCTGTCTCCTTCCTTAAATTAAACAGGACTGTCCATATCTTGTGAGGCATTAGCTTCCCTCCCCAGCTTCCAGCTGGGAATGCTGGTCAGGCTGGCAGGAAAGCTATAGTTCACTGACACACCAGTAATGTTCTCCTGGTTCTGGAGTCTGTAGCAATGGAGAGGAAATTTTATCCACTGGGGCAATCACACCTTTGTTCAGACAACTCTCACTGACATTTGAAGAGTCCTGTGTCTTCTACAGATCTGCCAGCACAAATGCTTTAAAAAGCAATGTAGATACCAAACCTAACTGGCAATGTTCCTGGAAGGTGTGGTCATGAAACACTGCAAAATACAGCTTCCAACTGTGTCAGGAAAAGATCTGACCTAAGTGTTTGTGACCACAGTCAGCAGCATCCCCTCTGTATGTCCTGGTACAGACACACCTCAGGCCTGATGAAAAGACCTGAAAGCACAGCTTGGCAGCACCTTGAAATGGTGAGGACATGGCTCATTCAGTCACTGAAAACACAGGATGCAGAAACGTCATACAAAGTTAAAGTTTACCCATATTTCACTTTTTATTTTCAGAGTACATGAGTAATGATGTCAGAGAGAGCTTATTGTGCATAATATCACACTGCATGTCAATCTGCCACTGTTTGTGTGTATTGAAATTAGACCTAAAACAAGTTTACAGGCCAACACAACAATTTGAATCAGCAACACTGAGTGCCAGTGGTGACACTACCTAAAGACCCAAATCTGAAATGCAAAGGTCCTGGAGAGTCCTCTCAAATCTGTTAGAATCTTGGATTCCATTTCCTGTAAAATTATTAGCAAGATATGAAGTTACTGAGAAATTGTAATTGTTTTTTCCTCTACCACAATTTGACACACTTTATCAGATAATTAAAATTGCAAAGCTGCAAAGTAAATGTTCTAAAGAGTCTTTGCCTGACTGACTGCAAAAGAAAACACAGAGGCCATGATTTAGAATTAAGATAGAATGGCTGAACATGGCAATACATCCTGACTTCTTTGAAAGGGTTATCTATAAATATTAGATATACACCAATACATTTTAACTGCTATACCTTCATTGTGCATATTAAACTCCTTGACAATTACGGAATATAACTCAGAACATTTGGATTGATGTCTCTGCTGAAATCAAAACCAAGAAACCTTCTTTATATTGCTAAGTACTGTCCAAGAATATTTAATGGGCTCCAGTGAAGATGTAACTAGGGTGTATCTAAGGTAATGGAATAAGCTGTCCTCTAGCTCTGTTTATTAGGAAATACATCATTATTAAATCTTAATCCATTCCATAAGAAAATAAGCAAAGGAGGAATAACTGTAGCAAGACAAATAGCCTTATTAGAAGAAGATCTAAGAATACCTTTATTTCAAAATTGGATTAGAGGTATGACAGACTGTTCCACATCACAAAAAAAGGTCTGTGCCATTTATCAAGGAATCTAAAATTTGATAAAATGCATGTGTGTGCAGAAGGTTCGTTTTATAAACACATTTAAGTGAATATGATACAATAAATTGAGCCTATAGACATGTGCTGAATAATTATTTATGATAGCAGCAAAATGTGATGGTGGCATTTATTATTTCAAGGCTTTCTCTATGACAGGTAATGTTTGCTTTTTTTTCCTTTCTAATTATAATTCAGTGCTACATCGTTATTTTTAGTTTTTCTACTGCATATATGCACCGAACCTATAGTGTATGAAAAAAATTACATTTTAAAAATGCCTAAAAAAAATTAAAAACTTAATGCCACACTGCAAATCTAGAGCCTGAGAAAACATCTTTCTACATCAGAGTATAAATTGACCTAGTACCTCCAAGATCTACTAAAATACCTCATTAACATTACATTTGTTTAGATAAGAGTAATGCTCCCTGATTTCTCCTCTCTTCCTGCTATGAGTGAAGAAAGTTATAAAGATGACAAAGAAACAAAAGGACACTGATTCAAATTTTATGCTAAATAAGCTTTGCTCTGAGGGACTGAACAGACATCATCAATGCTGAGGTTTTTTAGTGGACAAGTTCCATCCAGAACACTTTGGTGCAGATTGTAGTGTGAATTCAGTAAAATCTGGACTTTTAGGGACAATCTTCTGCCCCACCCTCTTGCATATCTTATTTGCAGCCCCTCCTCTCTACAGAGATCCTCATGCCAGTACAATATGAAAGAGGATTTCAGTACATGGGGAACAGATTATTAATTTTACACAGCTCTTGAGCTATTTTGAAACCTACCCTGGAGAGTACTGTCAGCAGTAAAGAGTGATTATTTCCTCAGCTTTCTTGTCTTTTCCTATTCAATCCATCTGCTTAGCACAATGGGCTCACAACCTCTGACTGAAATTTCTAGATGCCACCATAATACAAATATTAAAAACTGCAACATCCAGTAGGATAAGAAGTAAAGGACATGCTACATTACATATTCTTTAGAAAAAAAAAAAGAAAAAAAAAAGAAAAAAAAAATAAAACTATGAAAGAAAGCTACTGCTGAGCTTCTCTCTGTGACTGCTGGTTCTTCATATCTGTGGGTATTGCACATGGTAAATCAGACAGTCTCACCGCAATCTAGAAAGCCTTGCCCGTGATTGTCACAAAAAATGGCCCGTGAAATCATTCTGATGAACTGCTAATTATGCTAACAGTCCTACAGTAAATGAAAGCAGCTAATCCTTTTCAACAAAGCTGTCTTCATTGAATGAAATCCTCACCTCATTCACATTCACTCATGGAATGGAAAGAAAATACTTTCCCTACTGATGCCAACATTCAAACATCCAGAGCAATTACATGGAGAGGGAACATTTAAATGGCAAACGGTATCTGTAAAACAAAATGACACGAGGTGAAGCCACCAGTTCAAATCTCGACTCAATGCATTATGACTGCCCTTCTCACTTAATAGACATCAGATTCCATGAGCAACTGGAATTACAAAACAAGCAGAGAACAATATTTAAAGGAACTGCCCCTCTTATGGACACAAAAATGTAAGCAATGATAGGGAGTTTGGAAAGATTTGATTTGTACCAAAAAGCAAGCAAAGCTCATCTCCGATGGCGTAAGAACTGAAAGTTTGGTGTTCTGTCACACACAAAAAATCCATATTTTAACCCTTTCCTACATCTAAAATAATAAAAAGTAGCTCAATAAAAATCAAACCAGATAACTGTGGAGCTACTACCTGGTGAGAGTGTGAGGGAAACACAGAAATTCTCACAAGGAATTACTGTCTGTTTATCTTAAACGAAGGTAAGCTGACTGCTCAACTCATTTTCCTTTTCTTCTTGCCCTCTCCCATATCTTTGCATTCCCCTTTTTTGGTTTTGTTTTGGGCTTTTTTCCACAGTATGACCTACACAGCAAAGGAAGGAAGAGTGGTATTTGTTCAGTTATTAGCACACTGTTTTAATCCTTCTGGATCTTAGCACTGGCACAAGACAATGGAATGAAACAGCAACAGAGAACTCGAGTCTTTAATTCCTTTTCCCATTCCAGGCTGCTGTGTGACTTATGGAGAGATTCTTTTCACATTTAGGTGGGCAAAGCTGTGTGTATTCCTGGGAAAAACCACGTGGCTATTCATAAACAAGCAGAAGCAAAGGCAGAGCAGAATAAGCCTTAACCTGTGCTGTGCTGGTTTTGGTTTGACAGGCAGCAGTGGCAAGAGCCCTGCCCAAGGAATGGCTCACAGAGGGATGCCTGAAGCCTGGCATACGCTGAGCCAGCATGGGATCTGCTGTGAGCTGTGCCAGTGGAGAACAGGGTGTTACACACTCTGGCCATGCCCCAGACACGGCTCTTCCAGCACGGGCAAGTGCACAGGGGATGCAAAGGGAATGTTCAGGTGGCCAATCTGGCCAGTGTGTGATTCCTTTGAGTCATTCAGGAGGAGATGAATGCAAAGCTGATTCACTGTGTCTCAGCTCCTCTCAGACACCAGGCTTGTCCTCTCAGACACCAGGGCCTATGCAGGACAAGGGTTAACACCTGTGCTACCTTTCCATGAAACAGAGGGGTTTTACCAACCTTGAACTCATTTACACTAAGTCTCATTTAGCAATAACAAGTGCTCATTTTCTCCCTCTGATCTTCCTTTTTCTCCAAACTATACTTTATCAATTAACTGACCTCTGCAGAAGACAAAATAATTTTTTTTTTTGCACTGTATGCACACTGTATGTGCATGTGAATTTATTCCTACATTACATATAATTTATTTTTTTTTTAGTTTTTCTTCCATTTCAGTTAATTTTATTTGGAAAAAAGAAATAAGGAAGAGAGTGATTATCAAATAGCCAGCTGAGCTCAAGTTAATGACTTGAAAGAAACAAAAAATTTTTGAAAAATCCCAACCTATTTACTTGCTGCCACCACTGTTGCTATGACTAGCTTAGGATGTCTTTCTCTCATCTCCAGCAGTGACCTTGTACTGAAACACTGACATTTGTCCCTATCTCAAATGCCAGCAGAACCAATATAGGATACACTGATTTCACTGAAACCAGCTTTCCAAAGTCTGCAAGCTCCCTGGCATGGAAATGTTATCCTACAAGAACAATGATCCTGAGATAAGATCTCAGGAATCTTTAGGTGAGTCTCTTGTGATTTATATCATCATCAATACCTGCCTCTATTGATATATAGAAGATAAATCACATGTTTTTCCCAGATTAATTATTTACCTTTGCTGACCTCAGGTTCTTTGAAGCTAAGCTTCTGCACAATTATGTGGGAGCTGCATTTTCATTTAGATAATCATAGAACTGGCAAAACCACTGCCAGCTACTACTGAAATTTAAGTGTCTGGTTTAGACGTTTAAGGGCCACTGTTCTTCTTAGCAGACCAATAACTCCTCTTATCTGCATGCTTAACTGCAGTTTTGCAATGTTTTCCACAGTAAGAAAGTAAAACCTCTCAAAATGAGATGTTTGTTTTTGCAGTTGTCGCTGCAAAATATTGTTGCCACTAGTCTTTCTTCACCAAGTTCTCCCTCTAAATGCCATACAGTGGATTTTACTACACTCATGTCAGACAACAGCTAAAGCTGTCAAATTGTGCTGAGTGGTGAAAAGAAGCTTCAAGAGCTAATGTGAGAAAATGCTACAAAAGTTAAAAACCGTCATTACAAAATTAGTTCTGGCTTCAATCTTAGTGTATGACTGGGTTCCTATTTGAAGTCAGCACAGGGAAAATTATCATTTGGCCTATGTACCCTCATACACAACACCTTCTAGCCAGCAATTTCTAACACCATATTGCAAGTTTCTTAGACATAGGACTCGAAAAATAAAGTCTTCCAATTGATAAGCTATAACGGGAGCAGTCATACTCCCACAAATTCAGCAGAATTTCCAAGAAATAAAAAGTTGCTTGGAAAAACTTTCAAGCAGTAAAATAACTACAGTCTTTACCCTCACCTTCACTTGCCCATGCAATGTTCTATTTAGTCTCACTTGAGATAACAGTTTATTTAGGAAGAGGACATTGACAGCATTTTTATTTTTTTTAGAGTAATCAACAGCAGCATTTGAGAGATGCTCTGAATGCCAGGGTTGGGGTGCATGCCCCAGGCAGATTTAAAATCCACAGCAAGGCAAACTGCAAACACAAACCAGCCTGAGAAGAGGATGAGTGGAAAGATGGGGCTTGGATGAGCGCCACATTATGTTCTGACCAACTGGGACACCAGGATTTTAGGACGCATCCATTTAGACACAGCCAAAGGGGCTAATCTCACATCTGTTGTTTTGTCACAACTTCTAAACTCCTCTCTGTGGGCACTGACTATCCAAACCCAAAATAACGGCATGATTCAATTCATGCTCATATGTTTTCCATAAATATGGCAATTCATTATATTCGCTGAAAGCTCCCTCATAATTCTTGTCATGTGAAATAAAGTGAACACATCCACAAACTGCATCAAAAATTTCAAAACTACACATGTTTGCATTATTATTTGCAATATTTTGTTCACACTTTAGGCAGCATTGTTTTAGGGAGGGGGACCAGGACAGAAGCGCTGTGTGCTTGAGACACATTGTGTCTGACAGAGGCAAAACAAATCAGGTCATGGAGTGGAAATTTTGGGCTTGACCTCAATAAAATTAAATCAGGCCTGGGTCAGTAATTAGAAGCAGTGTCTTTTGTAGCACTCAGTTCCTTCACACAGTTTCATCTCCACTGGTCAGTCAGGAGGAGCCATGCCTGTGGCAATTTGACCCCATCTCCACCTACTTCCCAGGGCTCTAGAGCTGCTGTCACTGAGAAACACAACCAACCCCAGCTATTCAGCAATCCAAACATGGATTAAGACTATATCTGATTCTTCCTCAAGGTAGAGAAACTTTACCATGTTTTTTGAAATTTCTCCAAGTCTAGTCATTCTCTGTTCTTTATTTTACAAATGCAGATGAGCTGAATTAATTAAGTAAATTAGAGAAGCCCTAACTCAGTTGCAGATATGCAGGGATAAAAGAACACACGTACTAAGCAGACAACTTGCTTTAGAAGCTTCTTGGCATTTCTTTGTATGTACAGCTGCAGCAAAAGAGAGTTAAAGGAAGAGCTAACACTTCTAACATTTTGGAGTAATTGTCCAAGGGCATCACTTGCTAAGGCCCCAGAAGGATCTGAGCAAACCTTCTGTTGCTGAGCCTCCGTCTCTCCACGTTTGAGCAGCAAGCTCTTCAGGATACAGCTAGCTATGGATCTTAAAGGAAGACTTGTCCTTGTGCCACTTACAGTTCAAATATGTAAAACAAGTGAACAAACAAAAGACTATGTACACTCCTCACCCCTCCAGGTAAACCCTGCCTCAGCTCCAACCTTGCCTGGACTTCTGGGATTCAGGATCCCAGATACCATGTACTTATTGTATATGCACACTTCCTTTGTCAACCAAGCCCCAGAAAAAAAAACTTTTTGACTCAATCCACCAACAGTGCATGAGCCAGTCGTATCCTTAATCTGGGCTGTTTTGGTGGATTTGATCATTTCAGTGCTTTCAGAAATCCAGAATTATTTTTCTACAGTGATTCAACAATCATGGGTCAGAGATGACTTCAAGCATGGCACCCTCCTTACCAACTTAGCCCAGTCCTATGGAGTGACATCCAGCAGCACTTTTTTTTCTTCCCTCCTCCTTTCCCACTTTATTTCACTGGCTCATTTTTTCAGTCAATTAAGGAAGAAAAGAATAATTAATTCTATTGTTCTGACCAGTTGCATCTGTGGTTAATGACTACTGTCACTGAGTAGTTTTTTAACATTTTCAGCTCTTAGAGAAATTCTTTTTCAACTCATCACTATTGACTATTTTCTCATTATTACAGAGCAACTGTGATATGTAAGACCATACACATGCCTGTGCACAAATGTACATAAAGTCATGAGAGGGTAGCAGGGAAGACCCTTCCAGATATCCATGTAGCTATTCAGGAGGAAAATAATACCTGCATGATGGTAAGTACACGGCCCCTCTATGTCTGTTGCTTTTAATTGTATAGAACAGTGTTTTTATTTACAATAAACTTTCTTTCATCAAATTAGACTATTCCATTCCCCTCATAATCACAGCTACATTCACAAGTCAATTTATTAGCACAGCAAGATCTATCAGCTCTGCCTACACTGTATTTACAAACTAGAAAAGAAGTTGTTAGCTTAGAAAAATGAATTACAGATACTGCAATAGACACAAAGTCATCAAACTTAATCACAAAGAGATAAATTAACTGAGTCTGGGAAAAGACAAGAAAGAGGTCAGCAGTGTCATCTTGATTACTCAGAAAGGTTAAGAACTACTGCAAACTTTGACCAAGGAAAGACAAAAGATAAATTTCAGTGAACTAAACTACGTGATCCATTGAAATCACAATAATCAAGCCTGGTTTACCATGGTAATGACCATCTGGGTGAGGGAGAAAATATTAAAACTGCAGAATTGGTTGTGCTTGAATCACACTGGGCATAGTAGTTTTGTCTGCAGAGTTCTCCCTTGGAGTAAAATGAAGAGACAGAAGGAAATTTCCCTTAAAGCCAAGTCAACTTTTCACTATCAGAAAAAAATCCATCTTTGAAAATTAGAAACAGCGGGAAGTACACTGCATTGAATGCTAAATTAATTTCTTCTGATAACTCATTTCAAACAGTATTTGATTAAAAGACAATAGATATGCTTTAAATCTAAAAAACATGGTTACCACAGGCTGAGGCAAAAGTGGTGCTGCTGATAAGTGACAACAGCATTGTTATTTATTTAGCTCTTGTAAAGGCACCCCAGTCAATCAATAGCTATGCATGTACCAAGGCAGTGGGACTTGTATAAAGATGCTTATCAGAAATCCATGGGCAACATTCCACTTTTGATTACAGTGCTGCAGACTGTCCCCAGTCCTGCTGAAGACTGTGTGGCTCCTTGACAAGCCATACTGACAGAAATAATAATATAGAAACCCCACTTCCTAATATGCATATCCAACTGCACAGCCAATTAACCACTATGCTGACTGAAATTGCTTTGTTATTCATTCCATTCCAACTGATGTTAATACTTTGGCAGCTGATGGGGATAATAGCTGATGGAGCATATTGGAAATTTTGAAAAGGAATATAAAATTTATATCATTTAAAGACACCGAGAACACTACTATGCTTTATAGTCTTAAAACATGAAAATGTCTAAATGTTTTGTGTAAGAAGTGCTTAGAGCAGAAGAGACACTATGTATTGGAAAATCTGTGAATGAAAAGGAGGCATTTAAAAAGATTGTGATATACAAACAGGTTTGAAATAACATTAGAAAAGGCAATTATAAGATGAAAATGAGACTTTTTCACCTCTACCTCTAACATCACACTGAGTAACAATGCTTGAACATCTGGGAACATTTACATTTGATGTTTTAATTAAAATATAACTCTTTTCTGCAACATAAGCACATTGCAAACAAAAAATGTCATTTCATTTACCCTAATCCCTAAAACTATTTGGTGTATTATCTTTATATACCAAAATAACAATTCCAGTATATTAAAAAACAGTAAAAGGCCATAAAATGGTTTTTACCTACACTAATAAGTTGGGGTTTTCTTACAAAAATAAAATGTTTTCTATACATCATAGGGACATCTTTCAAATCTGTCTGTCTCATGTATTCACAATGGTGGTTTAAATTATTTCACTGCCATGCTGCAATTCTAGTCCTGCAGTTCTTATTTGGTGAAAAACCCCTGTGGAATTCAACAGGCATCTTCCCTGAACAAGAGCTGCCTGACCAAGCTGCTATGTACCCCAGGAAGAGTGAGCTGGTGACTCTGCTCTCCAAATGGCCTTCATTTGGGTGAATCCAGTGCACATGAGCTCTGCCAACAGTGGTGAAGCAGAGCCTGGAGGAAGCTGGCCTAGCTGAGGAGTGGGAGATCAATATGTGTGTCCCTGCTGCCACATCATGCTCTGGATGGAAAACACTGGAGGAGTGGATGTGCTGTGGTAACACACCATCCTCAGCTCACAGCTCCAAAACGTGCCAACTTCTATTCCTCAAAACTCTCATTTTCCACAAACTCCTTCTTCCTGCTCAGGAACTTGGCTGTTGAAACCCAACCTCCTAGATTCCTCTACTGTTCCACCACAAAGGCCCCCAGCACCAACCCAAACTGCCACTTTCTCAAGATCTGCTCCCAGAACCTCATTCTGTGTACACCAGACTGTCTCTATTCCCCCTAAACTACTGGTCCTAAGCCTCATTGAGCCTGAACTCTTCTGGCACAGAGTTAACTCGGGCCCTTAAGCACACAACCCCTGCTACACACAGAACTCAGCTCCTTCTCTTCTGCCCGTGAGCATGTGGGCCCTACTCCCTCTCCGTCTTTGTCTTTTCTTTCTAAGCACATGCACATACCAACATGCAGATTTTGTTATTCAACTCCTGGCTCCTATTCCCACAAATCAAAAAAAAAAACAAAACATAATCAGTTTGTACTTAGCCTCCACAAGATCCTGAGAGCACAGAAACAAGAAGTAATCGGAAGTGGACACACTGTACTTGTCATTTGGTAACTGAATGGGGGAGCCATAAAAGAGTAGAGAGTAAAGAAGTGCTTGCAGGAAGGCAAGAGTGGATGAGGATGATGACAGCCATCCATATGGCTACACTTTTAACATATTCAACATGCAATTTTCCCTTCACACATGATCTATCTTGTCCCTGGATTCTTAAAGAAACAGGCTTTCTTCATTTAAAGTTACCAAAAACATCTCCTTTCTCCTCTTGAGGAAGTTTCAATCTCATGGCTTTGCCATGGACAATCCCTGCTTTTGTAATCTAGAGTATGAAGTGTTCTATCTAATAAAAACTGTTCTAACTAATAAAAAAAAACAAACAACAACAAACCCAAAACCCCCAGACTTCATGGTAGATACAGCTATAACAAAAACAATAGCCACCTTCTTAAAGGGATCAAAGACATAAATCACATGCTACAAGAGACCAATAATGAAATAAACCACATGCTGCAAGAGACCACTAGTGAGGGTTGAGCAGTATATGATTTATATTTATGAGTCTTAGCCTTTCTTTTACTTCTCACTCAGTACTTCTCTTTACATTGTTAATGTCACGATCCACAGAATTATTTTCTTATTGCTTCCTGTGGTTTAACTTTCAAATCTTTCATCCATCTTTTACCTGAATTTAATGAAAGTCAGAAAGCAAAACTGAAAAATCATTAGGTGAGGCTTGAAAAATGTTTAATTTTGACTTCTAGTGTATTAAAGGACTGTGTGCTGAACTAATTTTTGTCTAATATGTTGAGCTAATTTCTTGGTTGGGATTCTGTTTATGTCTCTGTGAGGCACAATACTGTCCACTAAAACCACATGAGATCACACTACTAAGCAAAACCCCAGCAAAATTACCTGATGAGAATGTTAGCAGCAAGATTGTGGTTTGGTTTTTTTAAGGCAATGGAAGAAATCCAACCATGCAGGGCTTTTGGCTTTGCTTATACTACTAGCTGAAATTGTGTTGGCTCAAGGAAAACTGAAAGATTAGAAAAATTAAACCCAAGAGGGTGGGGGTGTCAGGGCTAGCCAGTGCCAGGGGTAAAGGTGTGGATGTCTGAGGACTGTGGTGACGTTTATTCAGTGCCTGAACAAAGTGATCATTTCTCCTTCCTTTCACACTTCTAATTCACCATATTAGAGAGCAATGCTTCCATTTGGGATCGACTAATTGACCTGCCCTAAAAGCTCTTTTCTACTTTTAGCAGGTATGATGCTACAAAAAGCTGACAAAGTAACAAAAAAAACTGCTATGAAGTCACCATAAAAACTGCAATTTTGTATGTACAATCATATAGGACTAGAATCTAAAATACCTGCAAAAGTTAATGGAGCTAAGGTTGAAGGATACAAGCCTGAGAAGCAAATTCTCACCTGGCTAAGTCAGCAGGGGCTAGGGACCCTGGAGAACAGCAGGTAAGGAACAAGCACACACACACATTCCCTTCTCCCTCACCCAGTTCCCTCTGACGGATGCTGAGAGATGCAGTGTTGAGCTCCACAGGAACTGTGTCCAACACTGCTCAGCCTGAGACAGAAATGCTTCTGTCAGGCTTACAGAAGTAAATGGGAACACCTCTCTGAAGAATTAATAATGAAAAGAATTAAATGTTTTAAAATGCTGCCAGATAGCAGAATTTCTCACAGAGGAAGGTAAAGACACTTAGAGTTATCAAGTAAACATTCTGAAATGCCACCTTACGGCAGAGAACATCCCTCTTTTCATAAAATCAGCCACTTAACTTCTGGAGAGGCTCCTGGGCTTCCCTATGAAGTCTTTAAGTAGCAGCTCCACCTCTTCATATTTAATTTTCTTTAACAAGACTTATTTCTTCTGAGAAACCTGCCTTTTTACACATCACCCTTTGACTGGGTCCAAGGTAATGTTTTCAAAAACTGACAAAAGGTGTGACTTTAAAATGCTTTCTAAGGAATCATAGCTGGTACCTCTACAATCATGTTTCATTTCCCCTCATCCTTTTAGCCCTCCCTCAAATGAATAGCAAACCCCTACATGATATCCCCTTACGGGCAGAAATTGAGAGGATATTAAGCATATACATATATATGCACACACATACATCTTTAGTTCTCCCCTGTAGCACATACATTACAGAACATGCAGCATTCTCAATCTTGCACTGCCTCAAGTGCACTACAGAGAAGAGTGGTGGCCTGAATTTCTCAATTGTTTTGTTTTCAATTAGACCAGTCATACAAGTTTTTTAAAAATAACAAAATGCTTAAGAAGAGGCATTGCTGTGTACTTCATCTTTTCTAGCAGTTATGTATCAAATGGTATTTAGCACACAGTGGGAATTTTCACGTAGATGATGCTCCTGTTTCCACCAATACCAGCATTGTTAATCACTGGAAAAAATCCAGTAATTCCTAACTACCTCGTGCTTGTAACTGGGTCATCTTGCACAGAGAAGTAAAGGTTAAGTACAAGATCTGGTTTTCACTTTGCAAAGCCTGTAAATGACATCGCATGGTCGTGCAAATGAAGCAAGGCAAGACGAGAAAATGAAGAAGAACGAGGCTGTATAATCTAATCAGAAACCAACAAGGGGGTTTCTTTATCTTCTCTTCCTCCCTCGGAGACAAAGGGAGGCTTTAAATCCTCAAAACGCAGCCTGGTGTTTCGCTTTCTTTGGCAGCTTTTGGTACAACCAAACGTATGTATGCACACCTATTCTGCATGTATTGATGTGCAGTTGCTCGCAAGTCTGCGTGCAAAAAGAAAGAGAACTGCACGGGGCTCTCCAAAAGGCACTGAAGCAGCTTCCTGTCACTTCAGAAACTAACTACCGGAGCACTGTCGTTCTTAAGCAAAATGTATTTGCACCTGGAAAGAATTTCATCTCCGTCCCTTTGCTGCCCGCTCCAGCGGGCATCGCCTCCCTCCCTCAGTGTCTCAGCGCTTACCGCTCCCCCGATCCCCAGCATAATGAGCTGACCTTTGCTTTAGTTCATCGACTTTCGACCGAGGTAATGAACTGGAAGCAGCACGATCATCACCAGCGGTTTAAGCAGCGCACCGGCTCCCTCCCCTCCCCTCTCTCGGCGCCGGGGTCCCCGGGCGCCCTGCCCTGCCTGCGCCGTGGGGGCGGCTTGCCCTGAGCGTGTGTCCCCGCACCGGGGCACCGAGGGGAGGAACGAGGCGGGGCGCTCCCAGCCGGGGGCCGCAGCTCCGGGCTGGCCTTTCCTGGCGGCTCCCTCCCTCTGCGGCGGGGCAGGGAGCGGCGGGGTGCGGGAGAGCCTCCGCTCCGGCTCCTGCCCCGCTCCCGCGGACCCCGCAGCGACCCCGCGGGGCGCACGGCACGGGCACGCCGCCGGCCCCGGGGGATGCCCCGCCAGCATCCCCCGCCCAGCCGGGACCGGCCGAGCCCCCCGCCCCACCCGGAGCGGCGGGACGGGCCCAGACCCCGCCCGAGAGGGCTCCCGGCGGGCCCGGCCCCGCAGCCCAGCCCTTCCCTCTCCGCCGTGCTCCTCGTCCGCCCCCCTGAGCGCCGCCGCAGCCTCGGCCCGCGGGGTCCCGCAGCCCGCGGCTGACCTCTGCGGGGCGGCGCGCCCCCGACCGCGCAGGGACCGAGCGGCACCCGAACCCACCGTGTCCGCCTCGCAAGGAAGCCGGTGACCTGTAGATAGCGATAGGCACTGAATGATGTTTGCTGCTGCCGTGGAAATGGTGAATGTGGTGAGAGCCCAAACTGGAGGCGCCCCACGCCACCCCAAGGAGGCCGCTGAGAGTGAGCGGGACTATCCAGAGCAGGGCCAAGCGGCCGCCGGCGCTGCTGCTGCCGCTGCTGGCGGGTCCCGGCTCCGGGCTGCCCCTAAGGAGTCCCCCCATCCTCCGGTGCGCGGCGAGCCGGCCCGCGGCGTCCTCGGGAGGAGCAGCAGCCACAGCAACGGAGGCAAACTTTGGGCAGAGGCGCTCGCACACTCGCACACGGCGCTGGCTGCAGCTCACGGCACCAGGCGAGCCATCTCTTCCCTTTGGGAAAGCCTATGAGGATCCTTTTCTCCAGGTCTTCTTCTACCCAAAACAATCCGAGACATAGTCAGAGAATCCAGGCAATTCAGAGCCTTCGCAAAGAGGTGGAAGTGGGGAAAAGCCCCGCGCCCAAACAATCGTTAGTTTCAGCTTTCCCGGGGCTGGTGCTCATTAACAATACTCCACAGTTGCAAGGGCTACGAGAATGCCAAGCATTCCCCCATCCTCAGTAATCCACAGTGTAGCCAATCATGCCACATTTCTGCTAAGAAAGAGAAAAGGGGATGCCACTCCATCAGCCAGCGCTGGGAAAGCAGAGAAAAATCAAACTGCTGCTCTTCCCTCCATTCATCTCCAAACTGGTGAGCCCTCACCGAGCGAGCTCTCTCCCGGCGCGCACACACACTCACACTCGCGAACACACACTCGCACACTCGCACACGCCGCCAGACAATAATCAGGCTGCTCCGGCAATCTCAGTGGTCTGGCTATTGACAGTAATACCCGAGGATGTTTTCAGGGAGAATAGTGCACCCTTATGAAAGAAGCTGGGAGGAAAAAAAAAAAATAATAAAAATAAGCATGCTTGCGAGGAGCAGGGCTATGCAAATCTGCAGTCTCCGAACAGCAAATCGCTGAGGCTTGGATGCAATGCAGAGGACGAGCCTATGTTAAAGAGGGAGGCTGAGTTCAGCTCCCACACAGTCGCGCTGCCTCTCCTCAGCCTTTCGGGAGCCGCGCACTGCCAGAACGCGGCTCGGGCGGTGTGGAGGGGACACACACACACACACACACACACACACACACACACACACATACACTCAACACACACACGCTCACACACACTCACACTCTCCCACGCCTCTCCTCCCCACCCGCGCCGCGAAGTCAGCAGCACGGCAGGAGCACTTCCCCTCCTCCGATAGTTCAGAGGTACCAGTGTCTTGAAAACCCACTTTCATCTGGAAAAGAACGATTTTGGGGTCTTTTAATTGGCCTAAACTTCGCCCATCAGATGTTTCCCTCCGTCTATTGGGGCACCGGTTGTGATTATCCGGTAATTACACACACGGCGCCGAACAAAGAGTTACCGGGATTTTCACCGGCACCACTCAACTACCGCACCTCGGCCGCAAACTGGGCTGAAAAAAATCCGCTCTGGGCTGAGCCTCCGCGTTCTCCGCAGCTGCAGGGCGGCGCCGGCAGCTCCCGCATCGCCACCCGGCTGCGGGGCCCCGCCGCGGCGCTCGCCCCACGCCTACCCCCAAAACAGGGCGGAGGGCTACCCTACAGCACCACCACGCCCGCACAGACACACACACAGAGCCCGGGGTGCCATGGGAGTCGATGTCACGTTTAAAAGCCAAGGCTCTGTATTCTAAGGGCCATGCTATCGCCCCGCGGCGGGTCCTGCGCCGCCCGGAGCCGGGCGCGGAGGCGCAGCCCCTGCAGTACCGCACCTGGGCACAGCAGGGTGTGCGAGCCGCACACTCCCGGCCCTTCTCTCCCTCCTCTCCCTCCCCCGCTCCCAGCCTGCCGTAGATCTTGTGCCATGCCTTCAGCAGCATGAGATCATGGGTGCGGGGTGCGGATGCGTGAAAGCGAGAGGGCGAGCGGTGGGCGTGAGAATGTTTCTTTTTTTTATATATATACATTTCGCGTTAATTTAAACGCAAACCGCTGCAATTCGCCGAGGCGCTAATTCCCGCGGGTGCGAAGGGAAGTCACAACCTTTGCTCAGCTGCGTAGGCTGAGGAAGGAGAAAGGCGTTTCGCCCCGGCTCCGCTCAGCCCAGGGCGGATCGTTCTGGTCGTGCCGGGGGCCGAAAGGGCCCCGAATCCCCGGAGCAGCGGAGAGAAAGCGGCAGCTCCTGCCCTGCCCCGGGGGCGGTGCTGGCCATACCCCTGCCCACCTGGACGCGGCGCATCGCAGCCTCGCCACGCACGCAAAGTTTTGCCGAGACGCCGAGGTAAATGATAACAAAGCCGCAAGAGGAAAGCAGCACCGCCCGAGCCCTTTCTGCGCTCCCTGGAAGGGCAGACTCGCCCCGAAGGAAGCCCGCAGCCGCCCTGGCCCGGGGGAGCGGCCCTGGGAGGCGGCGACCACCCTGTAACACCCCGGCTCGCCAGAGAAAAAGGAGGCTTAGGAAGAAGTCAGGGACTTTTCCAACCTGCCTCCAAAAGCCTCCGTGTGAAAGAAGAAACACCTGTTTTCTAAACTATCAGCTTTCAACTGTCATGAACTGTCACCTCCTAAAAAAAATAAAAAATAAAAGACAATAAATTCTCAAAGTTTCGGAGTTAGGAAAAGAAGGGAAAAAAAGGTATGAAACCTTAAAGAAATGTCAGCCTAGATTCGACAGCTCTCATAAAATTAAACCTCCTGATATATGTTTCCTGTTCATGCAAGTAATGTGTGTTAGAAATTTCATCCATAAATACCACTAGGTTTTCTATCAATCTGACTCAGGAAACAAAATATTTCAGTCACTGGAACCAGATTTTCATTAAACTGTTCACATGTTGCTGCCGTTTTAGAAACAGGCAGTAGTTAACTTGACTGTTCTTAATGATTCTAGACATCCTACAGACGAGGAACTTAAAATTGTTATCACTCCTCTGAAATAGGAAGCCGGTATTGCCAACCGTGTAACGATACAGTTGGCAACGCAGTTGTACGGATAAAATTTCACTTGCCAAGTCCTGTCTAGACTCACTTTGCTGGGCTGTGCTGTTTTAAAGCCGCCATCAGAAGCTGCACTGTGCTACCTTACAGCGGGAGTTTCCCTCCTGCAGCCCAGGAATGCACGGGTCCATCCCCACTGGGGCATTCCCCATCGGGTGTAACCTTGCCGAGAGAGGCTTTCCGCAGATTCCTTCCAGCCCCAGCACACTTTGTTCAACTTTGGCTGAAAATCCACTTTGGTGGATTCAGAAGGACTTTGTGGAAGCTCTCTGTGTTGGATATCTTCGTAGTTTGAGTACCTTAATCTAAATTCTTGCTCCATCTGCCATCTACTGTGCCAGGGAGGCCTAAAGTGCTTAAAAAACAAGGACAAATGAATAAAATGTTTAGGTACTTCCAAGGCACTTCATTTAATATTTCACTGAAGATAAAAGGGGTTTTTAAGCGGTCTACTTTATTAAATATGTACTATTTATGCAGAGCACATACACAATTCCTGCTAAAGTTTCCAGTTTCAATCTGTGCCTGGAGACTACTTGGTGAAGTTGTTTTTTTTCATCAGATAGATTATAATGGGTCATTTTTAGGTGCTACATTATGATATTAAACACTACTCAGGGACCGTTAAATTAATGAATTGTTTTGCTGCCGTGCATCCAAACCAAGGGTTAAGTACACAAAGGTCAAATCTTCACAAAACTATTTAGGCATCTAACTCTTCCTTAAGTGCCCGATTAAAGTGTGAATGGGGTGACTGCCCTCTAAGTAGGCATCTCTTTCTGGATCTGGTAATGTGATCAGCACCTTGGGTGTAGCAACTCTAATTTTAACAGCATTTGACATTTTTCTGGCTCTGCACTGTGAACTACAAACGAGAGAACTATCCAAGTTTCATGGGGGAGAAAGGTGATCTAACGCAGTGTAAGGGTGAGAAATGGGAGAGAATTAATTTGCAGAAAATATTAAAAGATTGAAAATGAAAAGAATACCAGGAAAGTGAAGAAGGAAGTGTATATGAAAGCAAGATGGAGACAGGAAGGCACAAGAGGGACATTCTAGTAAAATCCTCTCTAGCTCTTTTTTTTTTGTGTGTGTGTTTTCAGCAAGCTAATAAAACTTTCTGATTTGAAGCAAGTCCTGGTAGTCAAACACTTATACTTTTTGTGTGTTTTGATTTAAAAAGGTGAGTGTTGGTCTCTTTCCTCAAGTAACAAGTGATAGAACGAGAAAAAATGGCCTCAGGTCGTGATAGGGAAAGTTTAGATTGAATATCTGGAAAAATTTCTACAAGTGTTGTCAAGCACTGGAACAGGCTGCCCAAGGGGAACAGGCTGCCCAGGGAAGTGGTGAAGTAATCATTCCTGGAAGTATTTAAAAACCTGTAGAGATTCAGATTAGATAATAGGAAGAATTTCTTTACTGTGAGGGTGGTGAGGCGCTGGAACAGCTTGCCCAGAGAAGTGGATTCCCCATTCCTGGAAGTGTTCAAGGCTGGATGGAACTCTGAGAAACCTGGTCTAGAGGAAGGTATCCCTGTCCATGGCAGGGGGATTGGAACAAGGTCGTATTTAAGGTCCCTTTCAACTCAAACCATTCCACATTCCTATGTGGCACTTAAGGACATGATTCAGTTGACTGTACTGGGTTAATGGTGATCTTAGAGGTCTCTTCCAACCTAAACGGTCCCATGATCCTGTGATTCTATTTAAAAAGTTTAATTGGGTGTTTTGGCAGTTGGAGCTGGGTTTTTTAATGACAAGTGCTTTAAAAGATTCTGCAAGTAAAGCCTATGAAAAACAAAGGTAAGCAGCATTTCTTATTTAAAATGCTTGCCTTTTTTACCCCCTGCTGACATAAGAGTATGAATTTTTGTTAGCTGAGGACTAATTGAAGTTGAAATAACCTGGTTTAAATCCCCAAGGACATAGAATTGTACTTCCAACACAATCAATGTGCTGGTTTCAGTCTGTGAAGGTTCACTCAAAGAATGAAGAAGTGGTACAAAAGAAGGCAATAAACAACAGTTTGTGTAAACAAATAAATGTTCCACTGCAGTCCTAGTAAATAAAATATGAAAATGAACTCTAGTTCTCACAAGATAGTTTTTAGTATCTCAAGAAATTAGCTCAGTGAAATTAGTTCTATTTAACACTTACCCTGTGCAGGTCACATTGGTAGAAAACATGACTTTTAATCAAGGTATTTCCACCAAATGGACTCTGTTAATACTAGTTATAGTATTAACAGAGTATATAATACCCTTTTTTTTTTTTGAGCAAGAATATCCTTATTGTGAGAACACATCTTTCCCTGATTTGTTCTAGTGTCATTATGCTATAAACACCAAATGCTCCTAAAAGAAATTTCTATAAAGAAAAGAAAAAAGGACTCCTGTGAGTATAGCTTACATTACTTCCTCAGATAAAATTAGATACTTCTTGCTGGTATGTCCATATCTCTCTGCAACAGTAGAAATAGAACAGCTAAGATGGACAGCTTCAGCAACACCAGCAAAACTGGAGTGCAGACCATGCCTTAGGCCACAGAAGTTGTCAGTTAAATTCAGGGCTCCTTTTGCTTAAGTGCCACCTTATGCAACCAGGCTCCTCTGGCCACCTCCAGTTAATCCTGCACTTAGTGTTGTAACAGCTGCTCTTAAACTCCTGAGCCTCAACTGCTGTTCAGCAAAACAATAAAACAAACAAAAAAACCCAACCTAAAACACTTCCACAAATCTGTGTTTGTATTACAGGAATAATATGGAATTAACTATGGAGAGCTTTGACACACTAGCAATGTTTCATGTTCCAGGTTTTCCCTGCTGCTAGGCATGGACTTTCCCTTAATTTGAAAACACATGGACATTCTGTGATTACAATTGAACAGATCAGAATTTATGTTTATCCAGCATACACACAGAGGCTTAGAGAAGAAAAGAGTCAAGCTAAAGGTTCTTCTTTCCACTACAAACACTGCTGATTTTAATGACTTATACACTGTGTCTCCCAATACTTTTACTGATGTCTGGTAACAGTGGAGGTGGTAACTTTCCTCTTTTAAACAGCAGAGAATGTTCCTCTCAAAAGCCAGTTAATTGCAAGATGCTGAACTAAGGCCTGACATTCAAGTCCAGTTTGTGTCCCAAGCATACATAACATAGGGCAGAAACTGTTTACCTTGTGCCAATAAACTTTGAACTACTTGAAGACTTACAGGGTAAAAAATATGATCCTAAGGGAATTAATGGAGTATTTGTACTGCCATAAAATGCACAGAAATTCAAAATTTTGGTAACCATGTGAGAAAGGGGAGCTTACAAAGGAAAGGAAGGCTGCTTTCTTTGTAATGTTTCTCTCTCTATGCATATTTCAAAACAAATCCTGGTACAGTTAATAAGTCTTTCTGTCCATCCAGATAGGCTTAAATCTTCATAATAAATGTTTCTTGACTGTGTGTGTATAAAGTAATCTCTTTCTTTCTATTCCTTTCTGTCAAAATCAAGCTGATTTTCATTCTGTTTCATTTCACTGAAGACATGCACATAAGCCAGATCTTTTCAATTTAGAACAGAAGGGGCTTGTGGAAGACATTTTGCACTGGGGAATTTTGACTTTGAGGAAAAGGTTCCTCTTTGTCTGAAATAGCCCTGGTTGCTCCATAAGTCATTGGGGCACTTTGCCAAGTTTGTCCACCCTTACTTGAATCAGCCCTGGTTTGAGCTGGCTTGAGGAGGATGGCTCAGAATCCACTGCAGGGTGGTTTTTACTGGCTCCCAGTGCTGTGGTGCCACTTAATGTCATACTTTCCTTTTTTTTTTTTTTAGTTTAAACTGGCAAAAAATTCCTAACACTTTGTGGAGCTTGCCCCTTTGACATCAATCTAAAGGCACAGGAAATAAGGCCAAGTCCACCTGTAGGTACATAGAGAGATTTGTGGTTCTGTAGCAAATGGTCTCTAGCCATGCTCTCTCTGGGCTATCACGAGTGATTAATTCCATGGGCAATTAGGCTGCTGCTGCAGAACCTGCAAAAGTCTCTCTGACTTCTCCCAGTGCTGCTGCATTGCCACAGAAAAGAGAGAACCCTGGTACAGCATGAATGCTTCTGATTTGAGCTCCTCAGCAAATACTCCAACTAGAGACAGAAAGCAAGCCACCACAAAAACAGCTTATAAATTAGTCATCCAGAAGTTTGATGACAAATGCCAATAACAGAACCCAGTATTCTGCTGTTTTGTATCCAGTACAATCATACTAAGCATATACAAAACCTATTCATTGATAAAGGCCCCCCAGAAATGGAAAAAGTGTGTGTATTACAGAGTTTGAAGCACTTGATATTGTTTGCCATGCACAGTATCTGAGATGTTAAATGCCATGTCAAGGAAAGCTCACAATAGGCTCAGTGCAACACCCACAAAATGGGGAAATTGAGTTTAGAGACCTTGCAAGGCAAAGTTGATTGCTTTTGTTTTTTTGAAGAAGGCCATTGGTAGCCAAGAGAGCCTTAAATGGGGTTTGTGGAGCACCTAAAGTCAGGACTGCATTTCTAAGCAGGGTTTCCTGACAGGATTTCTAAGATATCACTCATTGTGACTCATGAACATCACACAATACTCCTCACTTTTCTGGCCTGGGTTAAGAAGAGGATGTACAGTGAAGTTTCACTTCCTGCCTTCCTTGAACACAGTCCTGCTTCAGTCTTGGCAAAGAAAGGGATAAGATGCAACCATGACTCTTTGTCCAGTGCAATACATTGCTTTAGACTCCAGACAGCAGTAGTGTTACAAGCCAGCTGTAGAAGGAACTGAATTTCAAAAGCAGAGTTGCAAGAAAATGACATTAACTTTTGGCAGTCATAAGTTGAAAATGTCCAAATACTTATTTAGCTTTAAGCTTCTTTCTTCCTTCTTTTTCTTTCCCCCAGAAAAAGTGTCACCGTTGTGCAGAACACATTTGTAACGCCAAGCAAATTTCCTATAGCTGAGTTATGAACCTCTGAACATACAGGTTTAAAATGAAAATGCTGACATAATCTTAAATGTAGTGGCACAAATACTGCCAACTACAATAATCCTTGTAATCTAATATATTAGCCCTAGGGGGATGGAGACTGAATTGCTGGTCTCAGACAGCCTTTCTGAGGCTCAATTCAAATTGCACAATTATTCTACATCCTTCAAGTTCTTTAAAATACATTTCAGGTGCAGCATTGTACATTCCAAAATATTTGTTCTTCAGAGATTGATTTGACTTATTTTTCTACTTTAAAGAGATATATGACCTCGGAGGTATGTGAAAAATCATTAATCAAGTTTAGACTGTGTAACACTCTTTTGTGTGTGAAAGACTTACTTTTTTTTCTAGATTCCCTCAGTTATGTTGCCAAGGTGATTCCCCCAGAGAGCCATGTGTTTATCTTGACAGGTGTTAGCGAGATCTGGGGAATCTCAGTGGAATTGTTACTGCTTGCTTTGAGGTACAGTAGAAAACATTAAGTCTGCAAACTAATGAACTTACCTTATTGCATTCTAAATAAAATAAACCGCAGAGTAAGTTGGATTAATCTACTAATGCCTTTCTAATGAAGCTTTTATTGGGCATATGGTGTGGTCTTGCTACTTTCCTCATATAGCTAGCACAAGCTAAAACTCAAAATGAAATGTACGTGTACCTCTTCTGTGAGCTACCAGTCTCAAAAACTTGCCATCAGAATTATATTCAGACTGCTATTTTACTGGCATAACCTCTGATTATTGTTTGCAAGACTAAATGGATTAAAAAAACAAGAAAGCAATCAGATTAAAAAAGAAAACAAGAGACACCAGTGGTAGGAAAAGAGGAAACACAACTTCTACTGCTGTTCCCAGGGAAAATTTAAAACCACTGCTGGTAACTTACAATTACTCTAATTTCAATCTGTGACCTGTCCCAACAATGTCAGAGAATTCTTGATTAAGTACTGTAACTACCAAAGCTAAATAACCATTCTCTAGTTAGAGTCCATTTGTATTTTCCAGTAGCCAGGTGTAACACTCTATATTTTTACAGTGCATATTAGAAGCAATAAAACAATAGGTTCTTTTAACAAAAAAGAATGAGTCTTAAGCAAGGTGAAACAAAATACCATCATTTTCAGACAGCTATGCCTTTTGCTTCTAATTGCCATTTTCTTTCTCTCTGTATATGTACAAGATCAGGACACAAGAAAAACACATTCCTTAGCAACATTCATTTTCTGGGAGCATGCTGCTGAATTTAGGTATTAAACCATAACAGCATCTCAAGGAATAGCAATAGCTCATATACTTCAGCTTTGATATACTGCTTCAAACCCTTAATCTCCTCTTTTCAGATTTCCACATAAAGTTTTACTCTGCTTCCATATTTGCAAATTCCCATTTGAGACAAAAACATCTTTTCATACACAGGCTCCTCCCTGCCCTTTATTTACTTCAACAACAAATTGGCATCCAAATTTTTTTCTTTTTCTTTTTTCTTTTTTTTTGTCTTTTTGTGGAGGATAAGGAAATAGATACGGTGAAAACACAGTGAGAACACAGTTTCTCTTTCTCTCAGTACCAGCAGCCAGAAACAGTGGAAAGCAATGGATCATGAAGAAAAGCAATTTCCTACTTCAGGGATTAAGCAATACTCTCTTTTGTAATGTTAAATGAAAGTTTTAGTTATTTTTTTCCAAGTAATACAGACTTCCCCCCCCTGCCCCCCCAGTGTAAATAAATATGTTCTGGAAAAGCTCCAAGAGTCTCAAACACATCACTTTCTAGCCAATCAATAACACAGAGAAAACCCTTTGTGTTGTGCTTCTTTCAGCAGACCTATTGATAGGGCAAGAAAAATTAAGCTACTACAGAAGCCAAAGGTAATTAACTTAACGAGAGAGAAAATCTGATGATATATATATACATTCTGTTCTTTTCTTAAGGACAGAAATAGGGGAGTCATACACAGGGAACACACTTTTGGGGAAGCATTCAAGTAGGGACAGCTATCTGCATTTTACTGGCACATCCAGTGACAACGCAATATGGATCACCTGTTGTGGTGATTGATGGCTGGACTATCAGGTGAGGTACCACACCCTCCCCTAAAACATGATCCTACAATCCTCTTAGGTACTATGGAAAATGTGGAATTTCTACACCTGCCTCTGCCACAGTTTTTCAAAGTGCAGCCTTGGACAAATCACTACAAAGCATTTGTCATTTAATGGCTAACTGGCAAGCTGGGTCAATATTACCAGTCCCAAAGATAAAGGGTATTTGCATGAGCGAGCCTTGGTGGAATTACACCCTCCACACCAACGCTGAAAGTTTCCAAATCTTTAATCTTCCAGCACTATTAAACAGAACACCACAGGATTAAGTCTTCTCCACCTACAATTTTTTTGTCTATAAAGCTCTAACAAGAATATTCAGTGCAACTTTAGAACCAATGTTCTGCTTAAAGCACTTTGAGATCGCTTCCTGATGAATGCCACTGTTTGTAATAACTACAGAAGCGTGGGCCTCTCTCAATTTTTATACATAGATAGATGGCAATAGTAAATATTTGATCAACTTTGCTTAAAGGGACAATTTGTATGGGAAAACATTACCACCATAAAGAAACTTTGTTGGCCAAGCTTGTTCTCCTTAGCATATATGCAAATAATAGCTGCAAATATCAAGAGATTTGAAACAGAAAATAATTTTATTAATACCTGTGTTTTAGTTTTAATGAATTGCATTTAAACAATTCCTAGCTAAAACAAAGGGTCTCCTATATAATTAAAATGAAGAGTCACAACCAGCTTATCTTTAAAAGCAGGTTGTAACAGGAAAGAAAATCCAGGACTTCTCAGCTGCAATTTTATGGCTCTATCAAAACTTGCCTAATTTTACCTATTTATTTCAGTGCATAATAAAAGATGTTCTCAGAGAAAAAAATGTGCAATGCATACATATTTTTAAAGGCTTAGAAAGCTAGCAGCTTTCCTTCAACACCCTTGGATCTAATTTTGTTTCTAACAAGTAAAATGAGAAGAATGGGGCCCTAGAAAGGATTATGGCTTGAAACCTGCTCTTTGAATCTTTGCACATGCTAAAGCTGTCACAGATTTGAATAGAAAAGATGGGTGGTCTGCTGACCATCTTTGGTCACAGAGCTGAGCATTACTGCCCAGAGAAAGCTTATGGGTTTTGTCAGGAAGGTTTCAGAAACCACTGTATTGAACCACCAGCCTATAATAGCTCTTCCACATTTCACAGGATGTCAGTTCCTGGAGCTGTTTTTCCTTTGATGCACACAAAGTACTGCCAGTAATTTCAATCAGAATTATGCCGTGCACTGGAGGAAGACAATCACATAATATGAATTATCACGTTTTTTCCGTATCCCTGCCTCTCACAGAGCTGCTGGTTTGTTAGAGGAGTTGGTACAGTGTATGCTACTGATCTGTGGCTGCTTTGTTTAAAAAAAGCTTAGTATTGGTGTAGTCCTTCTCATCCAGATATATCAAAGCACTTTATGAAGCAGCAAAAGGAGTGGAACCAAGAAAAGACTTTAAGAGAAACCCTTCTTTTATTTTTCATTTGGTAACATGAAATGCTCTCAAATTATTTGTAGTGAAAAATAAAGGGAACATTATGAAAATTAAATAATCATGTTGTAAAAAATGGCTTCATTTTTAAAACAATGTTCCCTTTCATAATTTTTGTGGTGTTAGTTAAAAAAGTTAAATGCCTTTTCTTTGTTGCTATTTTTCAGCTGGGATTGAACAAATCATCTTTCAAATACTTTATTTTCAGAGAGACCTCTAAACCTAAGATTAGTTAATTCTTGTAACTCCAAATCAGGGCACTTCCCTCAATAAAACTCTTGATGCACTTGCATTGCATGGGACAATGAGGAACAATCCTTTGACTAAGAGTGAAAATCTACACCAAAATTACACAAAGGTTCATGAATTAGAGCACAAGCAAGAGCAATGCTCGTGTTGCCACATGCTTTTGAGTTCCAAAATGCACTTGGTGGTCAAAACCCACAGTGAGGGCTGAAGGACAGGTTGTTTCAGCAAACATCCCACTGACCTGAATGGAATTTACCCAAGTCAAAGGCCTGGGCTCTGCCTTATTGTTGAAACATTCCAGCAAAATCAATGTGAGCTATAAATTATTAGAAGCCATTTTTAATTCTCACCTGCTTTGCACTAATGATCAATTTATCATTAATGCAGAAAGAGATTTAAAGCAATGTCTATGCCATTAAAATAAATATCCATTAGCTGTAGAGGGCATCCCGCAAGTGAATTTTCTTCTTGTGGAATTCTTCCAGAGCAGTGGATCTATATACAGTATAATATAATGATATTTAACTGGTAATGAGCTATTGAATTGCACAGGAGGAAATAGCTTACAACCTTAAAAACTTCTAAAGTAACTTCTCTAGTCAGGATGGGCTTCAATTATACAGTTCAGTATATGAAAAAGTTTTTTTGTCTATAAAATGCATCTCTCTTAGGTTGCATTTCTTTCATTTTTTCATCAAAGATTTATAATGTGCAAGCAATACAGTAAAGGCTTCCTTCTACTAAAGAAACTCAGAAATACGCAGATTCATTACATCAGTTTTCCAGAATGAAAATTCTAATTATGCATTTGAAGAAGTTTGCTTATTCCTTTCCAGTACAGTTTGCAATGTAAATGTTTTAAATGTGACTAGCAGCAGGGAATTCCTGTGTCATTACTCAGTACAGACCCAGGTGGTAAACAACAGTTAAGTTTTTGTTAATTTATTTAGAGTCCCTAATTTAATCTCTTTGTTTGAGAAGGACAAACTAGTGTACCACTGAGGTTTTTGGTCACAGTGCTGAGATCAGCAGGTTATTTCATCAGTCTTTAGCCACAGACACATAAACCCCATTAGGAAGTTTCCTGACCTGGGTGACTATAAAAACAAGGAGTGAGAAAACCCAGAGCATTGACACAAAACCAGCCATTAATCTTAAAGCATATCTCTCTCCTGACAAGAAGAGATTATCATATTTCCAGTTGTTGGTGAAGGGGATGAGTCAAGCACTCTGAAATCAGTACATGTTGATCACTGATCTCCTGCAGCAATCAGGAACTTCTTTTTCCATGTCCCTTTTCAGCTGATTAATCTCCAATAAAACTTGATCATATTTGCCTAATAGATATGTGGCAGGGTGAAATGCTTGCTACTTCTTTTCCCTTTAGTTGCGTGGTTTTAGTGTGAGCCTGTGTGCCTGAATGTGGTTCAGGGTGACACCGTGAGTCGACATCTGCTCACAGCATACTGGAGTGCACAAACACAAGCAGAGCCTGCAAAAATGTGAAGCAATTCTCCCTTTCATCTCAGCATTAACAAACCCTCAGCAGAAATACAGGTACAAATTTGGACATTACAACCCAGGAAGACACGAGCCTATTGAGAAAAATGTGAGGAGAGCAACATGACCAGAGTCTAAGGAACAGAGGCTTCAATAAAGCTTGAAAAATTAGGCTAGAAAGGAGACAACTGAGATTGAACATGATAATAGCTTTCAAATGCATGAAAGGCTGTTTCTAAAGAATAAGGAAATCACCTGTTCTCAATCACAGTGATGGACAGGACAGAAAGAAATGTGCTAAATTGCAGCAATTAAGATTCAGGGTAGATATTGTAAAAACCTTCTCAACAGTGAGGATAGTGAGGTGCTATAAAAGATCACCTAGAAGATGGTGGAGTCTTCACTATTAGAATTACTTCTGAACAGCATAGTCTTCTTGGCACTACTCAAATATAATTTATTACCTTCTCAGGACTGGGACAATGTCCTGCACTCCCTTTCATCTTTAAATTCTTACAAATAGCACTCCTGCATGCAATCATTTTTGCTAGAAATTGTTAAACTGTGGAAATAAAAATATTTTCTACTGGGCCTCCCCTAGTCCATGTTGGTACAGAAATAAGTCGGAGGAAATTTCTTATCCACACCCATTTTTTTTGCCCCATATGATGCTACTAGAGATGACAGGTCTATTTGCCTGTTTGATGCAGAAGAAAACAATGAGAATAACCAACCTTATCGAGGCTGATAATAAACAAATGAATAAGAAAGCAAATCTCACTGCACCACAAATTCCTTTGCTAGATTGCAAAACAAGACCAAATGAATTCAAGAAAGAGGAAAATGCATCAGGCACAAAGATTTAAGATGAGTAGAAAAGAAGTTGCTCCATACACTTGGGTTTTGGAAGAACAGCCTGTGATAACTATATATCTATATCTATACTATCTATATATATCTCTATCTAATCTATATCTATCTATCTATATATATATCATCCATATCTATCTATATATATATATCTATATATCTCCATGTATGTGCTTCCCACCTTTTAACATGGACAAAAATTGTCATGATTAAATCTTATTTCCTAAAGTTGGACCATGTCATTAACTATTACATAGTGTACATGAAGTTCAAATATGGTCCTGCTCCTGGACTCATTTGGCTCAATAGTATTCATTAATAGCCTGTTCTCATGGGATTCAGCTTCTAGTCATGCTGTTTAGCCTTGAAACTTGCAATTTCAAGTAATTTTAATTCTTTACTTGAATTACAATGTTTTAGTGAACATTATTGTCCACATCATCCTGTAAATGATTTTACATCTCTGAGTGGTTCAGGGAGTTGGATACTGTGGTGTCCTATTTGAAATTTCATGGAGCCATTTACATGTGCTAAATGAAGCAGCACCCAGTGCTCATCCAGATTTGGACAACTGTGCATGAATCTTTCAAAAGTGAACTAAAACATGATCAAAATAACTCGCTCCAAAATATCAATTTAAAGCTTGAATAAAATTTGCTTGCAATAGTTGTGAGGGGGAAACCTGTAGTGTCAGCACAGCAGAGGGTTAGGGTTATGATCTATTGCTACTGAGGATAGGAAGGAATAGAAATTCCCTCTCCCTTCCCCAAGTTATGTCTCTGTAAATTTCCATGTTACATCCTTGACAAGTCTCCTAGTATTTGTAATTTCTTCTTTTTCTCCCTGGTAACTTGCACTAATATGAAGAGTGAGAGAAATCTCCAGAGCAAGTTCCTTTACTCACAGCTCCCTTTGGAGAAAGAACTTTGCCTTTTTGCTGGTATGTCAAGTATCTCAAGATTTGTCCCTCATTTATTAAATTCATTGGAGATCACCATGGCTATTGAATTTCTTTTCAGCAGGATACTCTCTTGTCAGTAATTCCCTGTCCACTGTTCTTCAAAGAAACAGTTTTCTTTGATCCATATTATAACCAAATCTCCACAACTTGAAAATAAACCTGTTGTATCTCATTCCTCCACTGCTGATGACTGTATTTCCAGTCATGACCATTCTCTCAAAATACACTTTTCAAGGATGTGAGCCTTTTCTCACACCTTTTGTATTACTTTCCTGCTTCATAGAACTTTTCTGTACTAATCTGAATACAGGTTTTAAAACAATTAATTGATGTTTCTATTCCAGATACTTCAGCAAGACAATATATCTAGAAAATATAAAGCATCTAAATAAAGCAGGAATTGTGATAAACAAAATGAGAACAGTTGGATAAAAATAGATCTCATTATTATCTAACCAAATTCACAGCTGCAATGTCATACCCATCGAATTCAAGAATCAGCAACACTAGAGAAATGAGAAAAACCTTTCCAATAGGAGGCCATCAAAAGATCCAGGGAATATGGAAGGAGTATTGAAAGAAATTAGCAGATGACCCCAAAAACTGAAGTCCCTAATATATTAGAAAATTGAAGCTAAGAACGTTTTACTTTGCAGACTCTGATTCTAAGAAAGGATCCAAGCAACTGCAGAATACACAACAGCAAAATCTGGTGTTTCACAATTATTTCTTTCCCTATATACTTATGAAATACATGTTTAAATTTAGTGCCGCTCTTCTTGGAAAGGAAAGTAAAGCTTTTTCCATCATATTTCAGAAAAGCTTCAGAACTGAAATGGAATACATTTCAAATGGAAAGATCAAAGTTACTGTGTTTCATCCCAGAACACACAAAGTTAAAGAAATTATTTTTTTTTTTTTAGAAGTATTTTGATCCTGATTTCTTATACATGGAGAGGTTGAATTTTTGCCAAGTTTCATGAAAAACTATGCAGTTTCATTGATTCATAACTGTCCAATTATATATAATCTTTGCTTACTGCTCCTGAACAAGGACAATTTTCATGTCATTATTTTCCTTCTGGTTTCCAGCAAGCCAAGCATCACTTGTTTCAACAGAACATCATTATGGGTTGCTTTTCTCTCCAAATACATTTTCCAGTGGATCATGTTAATAAAAAGAAAGAAAAAAAAATAACACAAAACCAAACTGAGAGCAAACAAACCCTTTAAAAATGACAACAAAACCATTGCCACAGCAGTACAGCTGGGATGCAAGCTTCTCTGCCTCTGAGAATTCATCCAGTCTGCATGGGGAATGTTGACTGCTGAGCAGACTACCACAGCTAGAAAAGAGCATGGGGAAATGAAATGAGAAGGACAAAGAGTTGGGAGTGGGGTGTGTGTGTACACTTGTTTGCCTGCATGTGTGAGAGAGAACAAGGAAAAAGCTCTATTTTTGGGTTTATGTATCCTTTGCAATATTTCAGAGTTTAGCAAGTCCCCAAGAAAGCTTCTGCTCATATCCCTTCCTGATTAAGGCAATAAACATTGAAGTAATCTCATATTCACAAGTAATTTTCTAAATAAAAAAAGCAGACATTTTTAGAAGGACTTTAGCTAAACAATCATGGACTACTTAGGATTGGCCAGGTTCCCTTTACTTAACACATGCTTTGTTGAAGCTTTCTGAGATAGCTATTGTATACTTTAAGCATCCAGACCCACTATCACATAATTAACCCAATGAAGTTATGCTTTCAGAACAGTCCACTAGGTATGACTTTTTCTTTTTTTTTTTTTTTTTTTTTAATTTTATTTTTAGAGTGGTTTACAGTTAACAATGTCACTAGCAGATTAATATTGTTGATAGGTCCTATCTCCTTTCCACCCTCTCCTTTTTAAGGTTTTGTAAGCTTTGATTTCAGGAACCTCTCACTTATTCATTTACAATAACATGAAGTAGTATAAGCCACAC
Source organism: Parus major (assembly GCF_001522545.3). Lineage (NCBI taxonomy): Eukaryota > Metazoa > Chordata > Aves > Passeriformes > Paridae > Parus > Parus major. The sequence continues at coordinate 13,472,641 of NC_031770.1, read as the reverse complement.
AATTATTTCATCTACAGATGCAATTGCATAATCCTCCACAGAGAATGACATGTACACTCTGAATGACATCTATAACTGAAAATGTAGCAGGGTGAAAAGCAGATGGAACAGACAAGAATCCTCTGGTCTCAGTTCAAACAACAGGAAAGCATTCTGCTTTTCACATGGAAAAGAAAAAGCAGCCCAAGTTGCTTCAAAAGTTTAGAAATCATAACAAACCCATTTGGGGATTATAGCCTTAAATTTATATTTGAATATGTAGCCCCTGGGCCACAAGCCCATAGCTTGTAGCTACATATACCTACAGGTTACACATAGCTTGTAGCTACATATACCTACAGGTTACACATGGCTTGTAGCTCATAACTACAGCTATAAGCCCCTAAGTCTGGGGCTCACAAACTCTGCTAAGAAACTTTCTAATAAATGCATGTGTTATTTTATTATCCTGGAACAATCTAACTATAAATGGCTGTAGACTCTTAAGGAGTTGGAGTGCAATAATAAATGTGGTCACAGTCACAGATTAACTAACTTGTTCTTTTGTTCTGCAAGGCTCCTGTTGCTGAATCCATCAGTGTTATTCCATTAGCAAAGCAGTGCTCTCCTCTGCTGTCACATGAAACACAAAGGATTGTGAATAAGCTCTGAAGGATCACACAGGGAACAACACAACACTCCAGGCCTGTTTTCCATCACCACCACAGGACAGCAGACTGTGAGTGGAAGAGACCTGATGGAGCCATGCCAGCCACTAAAGAGGGATGGACAAGAAACTCTGCAGCACTTTTCAGCTGGATTTTGGTGGAAGAGATATTGGTGGACATTCCCACCTGATGCTTTTCAGTGCTTTGTACAACTTTTGGGCAGAGGAGATTCAGGCTATAGTCACCATTTCAAGCTCAGTAGGTCCGATTTATCCTTTAAGAATATCTGTATTCAAAAATTATGTTCCTGATTCATTCCATTAGGCTATTTTCACTGAAGCTTTCTTGAGATATTTCTGAAAAATTAGGAGCTTTCATTTTTCAAGTAAGATGGGCTTATTTGCTATACAGTCCTTCTGCCTTTCTTGTATCTGCTCTCATTCTAATTCTCATACAGAGACAGTGACACCAATGCTGATGATAATGACACTGGCAAAGATGCATACAGAATTAAGCTAGAATGTGCTAGAATTAGTACCAGCATCTTGGTTATTTCTCCCCAAAGGAAGGAGAGAATAAGATTTCCCTCCCCTCTCCTCAATTAGCTTTTTTTAATTCTACTGTAAGTAAATGCAGAAAATATATATATATATATAAAAGCAAAAGTGAAAGTGAGGTTCACCTGCAATTCAGTTAGTGATGCTGAAGGCTAAAATGCCATAAACAGGATGCACAAACAATAAACAACAGCTCTCTTAAAAGGGCATATACTATTTCCAATGGCATTTTTCAAAGCAGTCCTGTTAATTTTTGTGGTATTTGAAAATATTCAAATAATTGAAAAACAGTCAAAAATATTATGCATTCCAAAGAAGTTTTGAATTAGGGAATCAATGAGTTTGTATTGTAAAATATCTTACCAAATATCAACTATGAACAATAAATATCAAACAAATCAACAATAAACATTAAACCTTGGTACTGGGGGACTTGTAATGCATATAGACAAAGAGGAAGACTAAGTAGTTAATAATTTCTTGTATCTGTCCTTGTTTTAAAAGGTAATATGAAAGTATTTCTCTTGGGTTCCATTCCCTTCAAGTCAGACACACAAACACACATAAATTTTAATGAGCCACTTCAGGGAGCTGATACTGAATAACTGAAAAACTTGACAGACAATAGATACAAAGGCAAGTGCTTAAAAAGCCAAAACAATGGGTCAAGTCTAATCTGTACCTGTGTGAATTAGGGTTTCAAGATTGAGTGTGATTTGATTTAGAGCAACAATGGAAGCCCTATCACTGATGCTGAAAGGAGGATATCCAGGAGAATACTTTTATCTGCCTATGGTACCAGAAGAGGAGCACAGTTTGACTCAGTCTGCATCAGAGGTGAAATGCAAGGCATCCTTTTATCAGCCAAACAACCTGTAATAACCTTGGGAGGAATTACTTGGGAAAAGATGAGGGCTGCTACAGCCACCTCCTTTTACACTTTCTCCACAGACTGGTGCAGGTGTTATGAAGTCCTGGTTGGACTGTAAATTCCCCCAAATCTGGCCAACTCAGGATCCTGACTACCTGTTGGAAAGACTGTCATGAAATATCTGTGAGTACTCAGGAGTACCCACCTTTGAAACACCATTTCTCTCTCTGCAGCCATATGGAATTTAGGCCTATTCTCTGCTGCTGCAAATAGAACTGAAGAAATAATTGACTTGCTGGCTCTTTTCCTAAGCCAAAAGAAATAGTTGTTGCAGTTTCTCTAAACCCTTTTATCCCAGTGAAATGAAAATGCTTAGTATTTTATGATTTTAGATTTTGCTGCGTTTAATGTTAAACTCTCTTTTAGAAAGAAGCTTTTTAAAAGGTGTGATTTTAAAAAAATGAATATTGCATTATTTTTGTTGATGTGATTTAAACCCATCTACACAAAACAGTGAATTGTTTGAGCTGGGAGGAACTCTAACCCCTCTATTCACTTGGCAGGCTTTCCAGAGTTTGTAAGCACTAGGTGCATATTCTGGAGTTCACACGGACAACTGGAGCTCTGCAGTGCAGGCTGGACCTTTGACCTCTCAGATTTACTTGTGAACATTTGTTCCTTTATTGTCTTTGATGATATAACTGACTGCACTAATTTTGGATGTAATTGTAGGTAAGCATGGTGTTTGACCATCTGTTGCAGTGTCTATAAAAAGATTTGTGCTTGTACAATACATTTAAATTCCAATAAATAAAGTTGAACAACTAAGAACATGCCTGGAAAGGAATTTTTTTGAGATCAAAACTTTACTCATATAAACAGATCCATTAATTTGAAAGCTGTCTGTATGTAACAAGCTGTACATTTTGACTGCTGCACAGTATGTGTGATGTTCCAGTGTACGTGATATTGCTCTCTTCCTCTCCCCCTGTTTTATCTGTTCACATCTAATTTTGTGACCTTTTCTCTTTTGGTTTAGATATATCCTGCTGATCTTGCTGAATATATCACAGTGCAAAACAGTGGTGACCAAAATTTCAGAATAAAGAACTGCACAACTAAGTTGTGAAGTAAAACTCTGAAACAAACAAGTCCCAAACCCATCCTTACTGCTTTTGATTTTAATTTGTAAGTAAATCCAGAAAATTACTAAGGGAGAGAAAAAATCAAGATAAGGAGTTAATTGTATTGCTCTTTCATATGGAAAAATAGTACTAGTCAAAATATACTGTGGATAAATTTTCTCACAATTAAGCACTAAAACACTACAGGAAGAAGAATTATCAAGAATCCTAGCACTAAACCCTTAGAAAACATGAGTATTTTTGTCATTGAATGCCATAATTTCAAATTATCATGATGAAGTTTCCTTTCATTCATGTAGGACAAGAGAAGAGAATTGTTTTAAACCCCCTTTTTTAAGAGCAGTTTTTAAAACTACATTAGACTTGCACGAAATGCTATTTTACAATAATTGAATTGATTCCATTCACAAAGAGATCCTCGCTAGTCACCACTGAACTATTTTTATGATTTATATATTTATATATTTTATATCAATAAATAAATATATATATATTAGATAGTTATTTGGGTTTGTTTGTGGTTTTTTGTTTTTTTTTTTTTTTAATAGGGATTTCTTAATTGTAACATACCAACCCAAAATAAGAAATGCTTAAGTAGCCTGGAATGTGACCTGGTAGTGGCCCTTTTCTGTTTTTCATCAGAAACACCTTTCAGTAGAAACTTGGAAGAAGACAATAACAGGAAGTTTAAAACTTATAAAAGCTTATGAAAATAGCAAATAAGACAGCAGATACAAGTAAAGAAACACAGCAATACCTGGGACATCCCAGAGTACATCAGAGAGCCTTCAGGACAAGGGAAAGCTAGAGAATTAGAAGTGATTAATACAGAGTGCACTGAAGGGATCTAAAACTGTGTCTACTCAGATAGTCTAACCTGCTCTTGAATTCTAAACTATTCTTTGACATACCTTCAGTTTGCTCATGGAAGTATTTGTGTAATTAAGGCCTGGGTTCCGGAGCCTGAGCTTTCCTTTCCTGGGGATACTGGGTAAATGCCTAAGACCAGAGGCACAGTGCTCCCCACAGAGCTTTTTATAAATGACAGTGATTCAAGCTCTGAGCAGAAGTATCTACTAATCACAATGTATCAGCATGAAACTCTATACCAGAAATCAAACTCACATTTAAAAAAAATCAAAACAAAGCAGAAGCCCAGCCCCCCTCCAACTACTAATTACCCATTCCCTTAGCAACTGTGATCCACCTGTAACTAATTTTTAAGACTAGATGCATTTACACAACATAACAATTCTCTTAATTCTTTATTTTGATGGTGTTCTCTCCTTATCTACCTCTTCAGACTTAAAAACATGACAACTTTGTTTCTTCAAAATATAAAAAAAGTCTTACTCCAATTACTCTCAGCAACATGCAAACCATTTCCCTAAACTTGGCATATAAATTTTCAAAGGGTTATTAGAGGAGCTGGGAGCCACTCTCATAGTCCTCTAATTCTTGGGGACATTCTTATCTCTGACAGGACACAGCAAGTGACAGTCAAAAACTGCCATATAAAAACAAAGCGTGCAGCAAGGCTCAGAAACATAGGTATAGTATAAACATAAAATAATCATCAGAATCATTTCTTGAAGGGATTAGAAAGCTGATGATGTATAATTATAAAGGTGATATTCAACTTAGCAGCACTTAATTGTCTGCTCTTAATGCTGCCTGATGCATGTGGTACAACACTTCTGATCCAGGGAGCAGTCTGCTCTGCAGAAGCCTAAAAGTAAGACAAAATTGCAGGGACAAGTTGAAAATTTAGCAAGTTTATAAACAGAAATCAAATTTGGGAGATATATAGCACATAGAAAGCCAAGCCATTGAAAGGTAAGGTTTGGGAACTACACACTTCAATGAATCTCTCAGTAGTACCAAAAATAATATTAGAAGATAAATTATTTGGGATCTGGATAATTAAGATTAGATGATAATCTCAAGAGTATTAACAAGGATGATTTTGTTTGCATGACATCACAATATTTTATAAGGTCCAGAACAACTCATTCCAAAAAGCATCAAAAATGCATTTCAGAGCTGAATTGTCACAATTAATGACACCATATTTTCTGTGTGGTTGCCAGTGCTTATTTAAGTTGCCTCTCATCTGAAATAAGTTCCTCTCATCCCAGGAAATAACCCTGGTTGCCCTTGGAACTTCAGAGTTTGGCAATAAGAGCTTGAGAAAATGGGAAAGGTAATTCAGCTAAGTTAAAAAAACAAGAAAAATATTTTCTTGTAGTCTTTTTCACCCAGCAGGAGCTTAGAAACTGATGGTTAGTTGTATTATAAGTCACTGAATCTTGATTTTGACCATTAAGCTTCCAAAAGGATCTTTATAAGAATCCAGGAGACCCCAGAACTCAGAAAGAAGTAACAATAATTGACAGTAATTTGGAAAATGGGACATTTTCACTATTGCTTGATTTATCTCACTGTACTAATCACTACCCTTCTACCCCTCTGTACAACTGGGAGATAGCCAAAGAAACTGCTTCATTTGGAAATAGATTTGTTATAATTAAAAAAAAAAAATCACTGAGCAATTGACTTGCTCTTTTTACATGTAAACATCTCTGCAGATTAATTTCTGTTTCTACTTAATGAAGCAGGTTATTAAACTTGCTTATCAATTTTTTAAACACTTGTCATCTTTGATAATCTTAGAGGTGTTTCTCTTTCAAGCTATAATCTGTGTCTCATTGATAAATCAATTACAGATTTCAGAAGTCAAATGATCATGAAAAATAGATAATAAGTGGTAATAGTTTAAAAATTTGTACTTTTTATAGCAGAGGTCAAGAAAAATGTGTGTATATATATATATATATGTATAAATGCTAATCTTATATGTCACTTTACAGACATAATCTTTCTATATAGGTTTATTAGATGCTAGAAAAAATTCTTTAGTGTGAGGGTGGTGAGGCACTGGCACAGCTCGCCTGGAGATGCTGTGGATGCCCCATCCCTGGGAGTGGTCAAGGCTGGGCTGGATGGGGCTCTGGGCAACCTGGTCTAGTGCAAGTTGCCCCTGCCCATGGAGCAGTTTTCAGAGATCAGTAAGATGATCTTCAAGATCCCTCCCAGCCCAAACCATTCTATGATTCTATGACAAAGGAGAAGCCCGAGTGGCACCGAGGCACTGAAGATTGTAAAAATAAAACACGAACCAAATTAGCTCACCAAAGAAGTTTTTCATGGACAATGAGTGCAATAGAGATTTGTAATCAGCCTTAGTAGTATTTGTTGGCAGAAGGTCTTTCTCTATGCAGGTGAAAACCATCTATTCAAAAGGATCAAAAAGAACTTGTGTTTAAAGCTGGATGAGGGGGAAAGAAAACTAAGTGTGATTATTGGCAAGGGTTTCCTACAAAAAGCTAATCACTGCAAAGTGGCTGCATTTAGGCAGGGTTGATCACACCATTTCAGAAGAGTGCAGAAGAGATTCAGCTAGAGAAAAGAAGGCATGTATCAAATAAGTAAGGATGGTATTAAGGTCTTTAAGGACTAGAAAAGCAAATTCATTACCTTCCAAACTAGATGCTTGTGCCTTGTTTAATTTCCCCATTTCTGCCTCAGTTTCTTCCATCCCAAGTGGTTTCTACATTCAGCTATCTGACCAGTTATCTTCCAGATGTGTTGTAGATACCTGGGGTTTTTTTAGTGTAAACTGGCCAGAATGCTCTGAAACAGGCATTATTTCAAATATCTATCTATCTATCTATCTATCTATCTATCTATCTATCTATCTATCTATCTATCTATCTATCTATCATTATCTATCTATCTATCTACTATCTATCTATCTACCTATCTCTCTCTCTCTCTTTATCAATATCTATCTAACTCTAATTTACATATCTCTGTCTATGGGATGGGTTTGCACCAATTGATGTTTAGGACTATCAGGCATGGATTGGGAGCTCAGTTGGCACACAGCTCCTAGGAAAGTCGTGTTGTTCTCTTTTCATATGGGCTGCACTGCTTATCCTGGGTGCCACGTACAGGGAAGAAAAACCTCTTGGTTTACTAGTTGGAAACACTAGGAGGGAAGTACATTTTTCTTTTTTTTCTGGTTGAAGTGTTTGGTAGAGAAACGACTAATGACAACTGACTTTGGTAAGTTTGGTCTGATTTAAAGTTACTGTTAAAACTGGTCTTGATCAGGCTTCTACTTTATTTTTCTCTTTCTACAAAAGGATCTAGGTACTGCTATAGTTTTCAAACTCAGTCCAGAGACTTCTCTGAACTCTTCCAAGATGCTTAAGGTATGAATAAATTTAATGTAATGCTAATTCTGAATGTTTTCAATGCCAACATAATGTTTTCTCCACTGAGGTAAACGGCACTCTTGAACAAGGTCAAAAACACATTTAAAAGTAATGGCAGCTTAAGTCATTTAATGTGACATAACTTTTCCACAGCTTAAGACCTTTTAAATTCTGAGATCATCACATCTTACTTAAGCATTGAGAGTAGATTTCAACCTAATATATTACATAAAAACCACATCTCTGCCACAAAGCAAAAAAGAGTTATTTGCAGATAAATAGCTAATAGAAAGCTGTAGTTTCCTTGTGAAAATTGGTGAAGAAAAAGACAAAACTTCCCTTGTCTTATAAAAGGCTTTCCACTAAGGTATCTTCAGCCAGAAGTCTCCTTGTTAAAGACATATTGACTTCTAATAATGAAGGCACAATGTAAGGCTGCATTTGCAGAAAGACTACCCTGCATTTGATAAAACATATAGTAGCATATGGCAAACTGACATATGGTAAAGGATGACTGTGTACATGAAAGCTGCAGTTTGCACTCACAATATCTGCCCATGGTAGGAAAGAAAAAAAAAAAGCCTCCTTCTCCCTTGCATCCTAGATATTTCTATAAAATCTCCTTCCAGCAGCTCTTAACATTCTTTTGTCCTTAATCTGTTGTGTTTTTTTCTCAATTGTAAATAAAGATCTAAGTTTGCGTCTGTAAAAACAAAACAAAACAAAAAAAAGCAGCTTGGCAGATTAAGACACTTGGGATTGAGCTAAGGGTATCCAACATCAGATATGGAATTTAGGTTTTACTGAAGCATATGACAGTGGGAATAGGTGGGAAAATATGAGGGGAGAGAAAACCATGACCAGACACTTCTAAGCAAGCGCACTGAAACTGGCAGACTTGGTTGGATATAACTGGAGATGAGAATTTGGCTCAAAGTATCTTTGATATTTATTTTAAAATAAAGAACATCTGTGAAAACTGAGAGAAGGAAAACATTTTCGACATTTTATATTTAAACATTTTGAGTAATAAAGTCCCACTCTAAGAACACAAGAAATGTCAAATGTGCCCTCTAAAAACACATATTTCAAAAGCATGAACTGATGCAACTGTAGCTATTATTTCCCTATTTCCTCTTCAAAGTACATTATCTGTATCACTGTAAAACAGCAGAGAACTGAAATTTCCAATTTTCTCAAAAAGGCAGTTGAAAAGTTTGAGGTGCATTTACTCTTAAAAGCTTCAGACTGCAATCTAATCTCAAAATTGCACCATATACAATTATTTTTGTATGGGATTAAGTGCTTTATTTCTTCATTATGCATGCTATTCATAACCAGCATTTTATCTCTTCACTGTGGACTAAAAAGGCAAATAAAAAGTCTAAATTAATGACAATAATTGGCAACCATCCCACATGGACTATGGTATGTGAAGGACTGCATATAACCAACTCTCATACTTTCTATTTTTCTAGGCATAGCTGCAGTTAATATCCAGTCAACCACTGTTATTGTACACAGTGTGTTTCTAATATCCTTCAGATCCAGGGGTTCTTCTTTTGCTGCATCTAAATGGGACTCTAGCACTGGCTAAGGTTTACCTCATTACCTCCAGCTGACATAAAACTGTTAATGAATCTTACATTACTTGGGGTCTCCTTTTAAATGAGGCAACTTGGGGTGGCCTTTATCACTTATTTAGACAGCATGAGATATTTTAATTTCTGCCTACACTAAAGCTCACTGGCCATTGTGCTTAGGATATTATTATCCCAGCACTGAGCAGGCATGACACTCTCACTGTTTTCCACCGTGACTGCACATCCAGTAATGACAGTTAACTACACACTGTGTACAGGTTTTAACATGAAGCCACTCAAGTATGCTCCATCTTTCAGTGGGAGCAGGAAATAATTATTGTACTCTCTCATCTTGTCAGCACACACATTTTGTTTAGAGGATGGTTTTATTAATAAGAGAGGAAATGTTTTCCAGTGTCTATTCACTCGACTGCACCTGAAAGAGGAGTGATTAGGTGAGGGATCTCTTTCAGATCCCTGTTAGAGCTGATCTGCTCTGAGATCCCAAACCACATTTTTCCACATCCCAAACAAGTGCCCCATATACCAATTTGCAAAGTGTTTTGTAGTGGAACTGCTGAAGCTGTTTTACTACATGCCAGTCATTCAATATTCATAAGAGAAGGGACTTGAATTTGGATGTCCTGTATGAGTGAATGCCTTAATTATCAAACTATAGTAATTCCTCTTTTATTTCTCCTTGTGTGTATGGAATTACTTGGGCAATGTGGTGTAATTTCAGCAGGGAGTTTTACCAAAACTATCCACTTCTGGCATATGGGGGACCATCATTAAGTCCTGCTTCAAACAAGTCTGGGTCTAATGGATTCAACGCTGTGAGGTATATCTGCTTTCTCACACAAAATTCTAACTCCCAGCTACTTTTCATCAGGTCTTGCACATGAGAGAAGCAGGGAACAGTCAGTTTGGGAATTTGGCCAGGGCATAAGATGCGCATCTTAAAAGCTCTGCAGTGAAGAAAGTTACACAGCAATCACTGTTTCAGCAGACACAAACTCACTGCCAAAGCCAACAGATACTTTTCACATATGGCTGGGGGAAAGAATAACCTAAAGGAACAGATGGAAATCCTACCTGAAGAGCATATCAAAACACAGGCAAGCCAAGTCAAACATAGTCTTTTGTCCTAAACTTGTAAGGCTCCCACAACTTAAGAGTGCAGAAAGTAAGAATAATCTCCAGGTTCTGAGTCTGTGGATGCCTCTGCAAGATCCAGGTGCATGGCTGTGTTTCCACAGAGGAATAGTACCTTTAACCTAAAGATAAAGACCAGATACTCCATGAACTGGCAAGCTATAGGCTCACAAGGAGCCCCTTCACTGATCTTCCATGTTAACAGCATTAGTTAAACAATGGAAATCTAGAAATTCTAGCAGTCAAATTTTATTTGCTGCATGTATGTTATGAAAGTACATTCAAAAGTGTTCTTTATTTTATCCAGGAACCCTAGAAACCTTCAAAATCTAGAGGCAAATGAGTGTCTTGAGGAAGTCACATCTGTCCAAGGCAAGGAGCATAATGGATGCTCATAGGTTTGAGATGGGAACTGCTTTCTAAGCAAAAACCACAGCACCCTTTTCTTCTGGTACAATTTGGAAAATTAATATACTAGATTTGCTGTAGTTAAGACTTCTTTAACTCCTTTCATCTGTTCTCTTTCATGACAATGGAATTAGGTCTACACAATAGAATAAAGAAACGAAGCTATCCCAGGAGGAAGCTACTGAATGACAGTAGTTAATTGCGCTAAACTCTTTTCTTTCCACTCACTTTTCCAATTTCCCAGCTGTTAAGCCTTTTTTTTTTTTTTTTTCCAAAGGAAAAATTACTTTTCACCCTATGGGCTTGACTTTTATGATGATTAAAAAAAATAAAGTTAGATGCATTCAAGTTTCTGCTTTGTTTGAATGGAGAATTTTTGTATGGGAAGCAGTAAAGGGAAAAGCACAAGAGATCAAACCTGAAGCTTGGCCTTACCAGCACCATGCCCAATACTGTACACAACATAACTTCCTGTGCATTTATGGGTGCTTGTCCACACTCAGGGCTAAGGCTGGGCCTTGTCTTGAACTTTGCAAATTTCTCTCCCCGTGTTTTCAACCAATTTCTTGAAGTCTTTTGAGATGGACAACACAGCATTAAACAATGGAGGACCTAGGGCAGCAAGGCTAAGATGCTAAAGCCACAGGGAAGGTATCAGAGAGCAGCAGTCTCCACAGGAGCTACAGCATCAGAAAGCCTCAAAGTAGTGTCAGATTTTAGCTGTTCAGAAAAAGCTTCCATGGTTCGCCTTTTTTCCTCCCCCACTATTTAAAAAAGAAAATACCAAAGGGAAAAGCAGATATATGGAACAGTCCCTCAAATTATGTGAAGCTTTAGTTATCTACTGTGCCCTGCTTTACTATAATTTAAAGTAACAATGATTAAAATAATAATAATAATAGTCTTACATGAGACCAGAACCTATTGGTGCTTTGTAATGTATTCAATATGGCATTTACATTACTGTTATATCTAACTTCTATATTGATACCAAATAATAAATATTTATATATGTGTGTACATATAAGAACCAATGCATCCAACATTTTGTCTTTTATATTATAGAAACTGAATGCTATATGTTTTTTCTTTTTTTTTTTAATTAAGAGCATTTTTTTCCAAATCTCAGGAAAAAAAACATCATTCAACACTAAATCTTTGTAGAGAAGTTTTAAATCCTTACAAAAAGTATTATACCAAAATAGTGGTATGAAAAGCTGGAGATCTGGTGGCCTTCAATATCTCTTTTTGATTAATTAAAGCTTTAAATGCAGTCAGAGTCAGCAACATACCACAGCTAGAAAGGTGAGGACATTAGATGATAAAAATACACTCTCTATCATCCAGAACTAAAGAAAGAAAGTGCTAGCAATAGAGCATAAGTTTAATATGTTTGTATTTCTGTGCAAATTTAAATGATTATTGGAATATCAGATGTAATAAAATAGAGTTAGAGGGGTCTTTAGAATTGCAAAGTTCATGGAAACATTCTGATAAATCTTACAGATACTGGAAGTAAATACTTCTATTAATCAAGATGGAACAGTGTAGCAAGGTTTAGTTTCCAGCCTCAAGTTCTCATTAGTGACTTAGATTAGACCTACTGTGCTAAGTTTACCCTATCAATGGGGAAAAATTTGGCATTAATTTACACTCAGACAAAAGTCCCACTGAAATGAAATATTCCAGGTAATCAAGGTTTGTGTTGGGAGGATAATCTGTTATTTTCCTCCTGTGGTGGAACACCATCACCAATCTCTACAAACCTACCCTTGCTGACAAAGTCGACTCCAAATTATACTTACTTCCATGCAGACTTAGTATCAAAAATAACAGGAACTCAGTTTTAGGTCCAAAGATTTAGGAAATTATAGGCTGCACACTGATGTCTGAAAGATTAACTAAAATAGAACTTGTAAATATTAAAAATGTTATTGTTGGGATGTAAATACATAATTCACATAAAATGCTTACCCAAAATCTAGCTTTGACTTTAGCACACAATCTTCTCCATACAAACCTTAGGAAAGAATCATAAGCAAATTCAATTTTTATTGCCTATTTTGTTTTCAGTGCCTTTATCAAAATGCAGGGAGAGAGCAAGCTTCTGCCTGAAATAAATACATAAAAATACTGATCGCTGTCTGCATCGAGTTATGTGTTACATTCAAAGTATTGAGGCAACCCTTTGCAGGCTTCCCATCACAATTTCCCTCCTAGGAACAGGCTTCATCCATTTCCAGTGCTGAAAAAACCCTCAACAAATAGCTTTGGTTGATTATCATAATATCATCTGCCTGTGCCATTATGTTGTATCAGCAGACACATTATAAACTTCTATTTTAGGTGCTAAATTTCCAAACTGTGAAAAAAGGCTCTGAACAGAAAGTTGATATTCAATAATGAGTAATTTTTGCATACATTTAAAAAGAGCAATGCATTCATATTTTAATGCCACGGGGAAAATGATATTTAATTCCTATTTCAAGGCACAATACTGCATAAAAGTAACTTTACAAGGATTTTGTTACCTTAATTTTTGTTTTTCCTTTAAGGAGAAGAATTGAGCTGATGCAAACAAGGCTCTGCATGGTGCACTTTGTACGTTGGACCTTTTTCTCACATCTAGGGTGTCTTTTTAAATAAATCTCTCGACTTCTTGCACTGAAATAGCTCTGTACATAGTGCCACTAAAGTTCTTTATTCCAATGAGCACAATACTATGGCTGGTGAGTTTTGGTGAAACAGTGAAGCCCTGCAATATAAATCTGGGAATTTTTTTCTATAATTCTTTAATATTTTTCAGATGAAGTGGCTTAAATTGTTATATTTGACTTTTTAAAAAAATCTACTTTCTAGTAGCTATTTTTATTTTTCAAATCCTCCAGCAGCAGGTGAAATCCTGGCTAATTCAAGTCAGCTGAGTTTTACCATTCACTTCGGTGTAACCAAGATTTCACTTAGGAAATTTTATGGGGAAAAATATAAAATTCTGAATGTAATAAAGAGCTCTGACTAACAGCAAGTACAGATCTGTTTGATAGATGATGTACCTTATGTACCAATATACACTACAGCTCATAACAGCCCAACAGGAACAGCCTTAAGCTACTGAGTAAGAAAAGTGTTCCATATGCTTTTAAGAACAGATTAAATGCAAAACATTGACATTTGTGTTGGTCTATCAAATGCATCAGGTACATTTTGTGAAGAAACACAAATAAATTGACTAGTCCTGTACAACAAAGTTTTAAAACCTAGGTTTACTAAACTAAAGTTTAATAATTCTTAAATGTGCATTAAGAGGATAAATTCTAAATTGAGATGGCTGAGTGCTTCATGACTGTTCTCTTTCTTCACTTAGCCGTCATTGAAAATGGAATATATTGACAAAAGTAATTGTCTGTTTTCCTTTTAATCCCATTGTGTACTCGTTTTTCTGCCAAAGCTTTCAGTGAAAAATTTATTTTTAGATATTTCTAGATATCTTAGCAATAGTTTTTTCTACAGCAGATATAAGACTATATATAATAAACAAAACTTTTAAAAAATACTTTTTATAGTTGAATTTTATAACAAATAGGAGTAATTTTCTCTTGCAATGAATTAGACTATTTTTTAAATGCGTATTTTACAAGAATACATCCTCCAAACCTTTACAGAGTTCCTCTGACAACAATTTTTCAAGACCAAGGAAATAATGTCACAGTGATGCTGTGAGCTTTGCAAGGCTATGGTAAACTGTTGCTAATTATTATTATTAATGATGTAATGGTTTTTATTTATAAATCACAGGATATATGATCAGATTAAAAAAAGCAAATCTGGATGATTATTGTACCAAAGTGGTTCAATTTACTTGCATTTGGTATACAGCAATTACAGTAATAGAAAGTGTTACAACTTTATCTTTCAATGCATATCCTTGCTATAGAAGTAAAACACTCCTGCCATTCAAATACACAACTCTCTATATTAAATCCCTGATCCTTTGCAGTGCTGATTGGAGGAAAAACTTGACAGGGCAGTACATATTGAAGTGGCCTATCTTTAACAACAGTGAAGAGTTTGGGCCTTTTTTTTTCCAATCTATTCTTCAATAGCACTGTGTTTTATGTCTTTCCCATTATTACAGAAGATTAGCATGATTCTGCTATGGTGACTATTGCTAAACTAATCTAGAGTCTGGAGTACCTAAAGAGTCATTAGACATTTTGATTAAATGTGTAATAAGCAGACAGTGATAATTTAGTTGATACAACATACTTACAATCAAACTAGAATTAATACAAAAAGATTAATCTAACCCTGTCCAGCCAGGTAATCCAGATCCAGGAAGGACCAAAATTACCTATTTTGTAGACAGAAAGGAAGATTTAGTTTGGGAAACATCTAAGAAGAACTCCAGGATTTAAACCTTAGAATGAGCCTTTCTCATTAAATCAACCATGGTTATTAACATTATATGGCAGATTTTTGGTGTGGCTATCTTATACCAAGGCAATAATTTTGTAAAAGATTCCTGGTAATTCTTGGAGCTTTTTCTCTCTCCATTCTCTTTCTTGAAACAAAAGTAAGTATAAAGATAAGCAGCCACTAGGTTTCTTTTTTTTCTTTTTATGCATTTAATCTCTTTGCAACCTTTGAAATCTTTTGGCTCCTGAGACCCAGAGAGGAATTTATACATGCATTAAAACTGCACCAATTTCGTTTTGAAAATTTCTAGTAAAAAGTAATCAAGGGATATCTTTCCTATCCCAAACCCACATTACCCAGAGTTAGAATCAAAATATATTTTGGCCCAAAATAATGAACCAGTTTTAGTAACTACAGTTTTCATGCTGTAATAAAACTCTGTCTAGATCAATATATTCACTAAAGAGCTGCTCAGTTGTGTGACAAGCACTTCTGAGTGATTTTTAAGCTGCTTGTATAACAAGGTCTACCACGTCCTGCAGAGATACACTCACAGGATCACCACTTAAAGAGGTAAGGTTTGCATCAATTTCTAATATAATGCAGCTGAGAACAACAAGATTTCAGAAGTGGTTGCTTGAAATACAGGATCTTATTATTCCTTTGCACCCAAACACAACTGATGAAGAATACAGGAATTTCTTGCTTGGAGATCATAAAAAATGTAAGTGGTTGAAGTCTGGTGGCTTTGTGGCTGAGCCAAGACAATACTCAGGTTGCAAACAAAGCACTAAAAACTGCTGCTAAAAATACTTTGGAAAACATGGTGAGAAATGATTTTTTTGCAACTCAAATTAAATTTGTTCCCCTGGTAGATGACTGAGCAAGAGGTAATATAAAAGTGAAGTATGGCTCAATACAACAAATTCTTTCCCAATTAGATCCTTTTCATGTCAAATTGAAAAATTAATCAATTGATAAAACTTTTCATATTAATGCATCCCACAACCTAATTCATTGAATGGAATAACTAAAAAAGTCTAATGAATTTATTGGCCCATGCTGTATATTTGTCACACAGTAATTAGTAATTAATTTTGCACAATAGGTGGAATTTCAAAACCAGTCAAAAATATTGCAGCAAAATCTGTGTATAAAAGCATTGTGCAGTAGAATCCCATATCTGAGTTTCAAGTTGATTCTTCCTTATGAAAGCTACACAAAAATACTTATCTAAAATTACCCCCAGGTAGAATGGTGATACCATTATGTATGCAGTCAAATGTTTGGATTTGCTGATAGCATTTGCTGGACATAGGAAACCTCAGTAAAGAGCCTTGCAATCAAAACAAAATAAAATAAAAAAAATATATATGAAGTGACTAATCAAAGGAATTGCAATCCATGCATGTTTTGAAACTCGTTTCTGTCCCTGTGTTTCATTTTGCAAGACAATACAGATGGAGCTAAGCAAGGAGCAGGCAGTTCCATGCCTACTTTCCATCAGATAATTGCAGGGGAATTGCTGTATCCTTTGAAATACAAGTAGCATCTTCTCACCTGCTGAGTTTAATTTCAGAGTCCAGCACTATTATTTTTTTTAAACTGTGTACTATCTTACATCCATTCTCAACTGAAACAGAAAGCTTTTCTCAACAGGCATGTGCCTTTATATGCCTTTACCTTCCCCTAGAGAAAGCAAATGGTCCATCCAAAGGATACATGAATGGTAGCTATAATGTTCAAACTCTTTTTGGAGTGTTTTAAATGCTGCTTCTTTCCTTATGAATGGAAAACATGAACATAGTCTAAATATCAGTGTCTGAAGCAATGCTCAGAATTTTCTGAGGTGTACAAGCCCTTGTGTAACTTCACAGGCATCCCCTTCTTTAGTGCCATGGCTGCTTTTGAGCAAGTCAGATCACTAAACATGTCCAGGAAACATGTTCTACCAGATCATTTGCATGTGCAGGAGATACATTTTTCATTCCTGCATAAACAGGATTTAGATTCAATTTATTTTTAGATTTACCAAAACATAAGCATGAAAAGGAGAACAGGATTAGAACTGAACCATGTCAGCCTTGTAGTGCAGTGAGTCCAGATCACCCCCAAAGTTTAGGTCAGTTCATATGAGAATAAAAATTACATTATTCAGCTCTTACTAGCAAGTCAGTAGAAATAAAAACCTTTCCTAATGTCATCTTACTCTTTATTGATTCTTCTCCTCTTGTCCCCTTTTCAGTCCCAGCTCTCCCTTACATAAGCATAATCAAATTACAAGAGCACTATCTGATCAAATTCTACTTCGCCCATTCTCGGCTTCATCTCTATTATTAGAGTCTCCCCAGTGCCTTTAATTTAATGAAAAGCCCTGCAGCCTAAATGTCATTGCTATTCTAGATTCCTATTTTAAGTCTTCAGGCCCTGCAAGGCCTCACAGAAGGCACTACTTGAGCTGGGTGGAGCATGCACAGCAGATTGCAGGTCTGAAGGACTTAGGAGCAGACACAATACCTGAGCAATAACTCTCTAAAGACAGGAGAACAAAGCAGCAGTGTGTTTGTCTCAACAGGGGTGCATGAGGTATGGAAGAAAGGTGAGATGGTTGCAAGTGATACTGGGTCTTTCTTAAAGCAAAACCAAAAAGATTGAATCTCTTGTGTATTTTTTTATTACTGAGTTTTAAATAGCTTTATGAAAGTGTGGGACTTTTTCTAACCTTTGGGGACAAATAATTCTGATGTTATAGATAATAAAAAAGGGATATAGATAATAAAAAATTTTTCAATTTCCTACCCATAAGTCAGAGACACAGCTGTGGGCAAAAAATTTACACCTGCGATGAGAAGCAGGCTCAGTCAGTTGGGTACGGTTTCCAAAATGCCTGGTTTCATTCCTATAAACTCTCTTACAATCTTTAATGCACCAAAAAATATGTGCTTAACGCCATCCTTACCTTTGGTACCTAGTTGCTCTGGAAAAAAAAGTTACCATTCAATGAAAGCCCTGTCAAGGATGAGATAAAAATGCATCCTGCTGCCTTTTCCTCTGGCAATTTGGACATTCATGTCCAAGTTATGTAAGGGCCAGAGATAAGAAAATCCACATATGGTAATTCATACACCCAGTTTACTACAACATATGGCACAGTATAACATGAACATGTGTTCTCTGCCCTTCCCCCTTCCTTCCTTCCTTTTTTTTTTTTTTTTTTATAATTTGGGAGTCTCATAAGTAATTTCTGAATGTATGGGAAGTTTTATATGTATGGAAAGCACAGCAGCTAGTAAAGAACTAGGAGAAGAACTTGTGAAAATGGGCAAGTAGATTAAATCCACATAGGAATAAGGGAGATGATTAGCTAGGCTGACTATCCACAGAATGGTAGTACAAAAGAAAATGGTATTTTTGGTGAGTTCTATCAGTGAGAACAGGCTTCATGGTAGCACCAGGCTTCAGTTCCACTTACTTGGGTGATTAGTTTATAAGGCTAGTTAAGGAGAATTGAACAGCTTTCTGCAAAGCACTTTCTAGAGCAGAAATCTGTTGAATAGATGGAATTTTAAAGTTCATGCAAGTTTATTACATATGCATCATTCTACATACACCACAATATGTATGACATGTACCATATATACATATATATCTTGCAAAAATTTGCACATTTTTCCAAATATTTAAGGCATTTCAATGCTATCTAAAAAAAAATGACATCCAAACAGAGAAGGCAACTCATGAGCTGACTTGTTACGTGACAGACCCAGAGGCAGCTCCAAAGCATCAACACAACTGCCTGAGGAGACTGCCAAGGAGCCAGCTGCTGTTACTGGAAAATCTTCCAAAGCTTTGCATCTGTGTCCTGTTACTGCTGGCCAAAAAAATCCACCACAGTAAATGAAAACAATTACAATAATAATAAACAAAAAATATCAAAAATCCATCTTTGTTGTGAAAAACTCATAACATGTTACATAACACACTGTATGCACCAGGGCAAGTTGTATCTTTTCTTGCAGATATTCCTGTAACTCTAATCATGCAGTGTGTTGCTCCTGACTTGCCTCTGGTGCCTTCCATGAGCCTGCAACATCTGAGCAGTTAAAACATTGAGGAAGTAATTCAGAAACCTAATCATGGATGTGTAGTGGCATTTTAGACACCTAGATCCCAGCTGCCTGAGGACACAGTTGTCCAAAAGGTTGTGCAGATGTTTAAAATTACTTGAGACTGTTAAATACAGTTGCTTCTCAAATAGCTGTCATGTCCTTGAGCAACAACAGGAAAATTAGACTTTATGCAAGGTAGTTTTATAGGATCTAGAAGTGAAAGTAGCTCTCTGACTTGCCCTTTCTCAGTGTGCTCTTGAGTTTCTGGATCAGTTTAGTTACAAAAGGTATTTGGACAGGATGATGGGATTCACTTGTTCTACCTATCAGGCAGTAAAATCCCTTCTCTAAATATAGGAGTGGAAATTCAAGCAATCAGAAAAAAGTCCTTTCAAAGAATGCTTTTGCAAATTACCTCACGTTGAGTTTGTATTACTAAGACTGACAGATGACCTGATAGCTTTTTTCACTATCATTCCTTGAAAATTATTGAAATAGTTCAAATTATGAATGACTGATCAATGAATGAATACCCAGAATATTGCAATGGGATATGCTGAACATGCTTGGGGTCCTTCTGGTACCTGTGAGTTACAGCTGTGCAAGACTCAGCAATGCAGTATTTAATCTACCTCCATGTGAAATACTTAAAAAAAAAAAAAAAATCTATCAAACCAAGCAAATATGACCAAAAAATAAAAATCCACATGAATAGAAAATATACTTGTGTGGTTAGTTTTATCTTCCTCAAGTAAGGTAGGTTCTCTCTTTGTGAAGCTTTGTCTTTATATTGTTGGGAAGCCAGACATGATTAAGGGCTTGAACAAAATTGTGGTATAAATGAAAGAGAGTTAGCAATAAAAACATGTCCTCACAGAAAGTTCAAGAATTTTTTAGAGCTTAAGAAGAGGTTTTTTTTCCCTGCAGAACACAGGGCTAGAAAAATGCTCCTGAGTTACAGGTTGCTCAAAGAGAACATTTGCTTATGCAGTGTTGGCAATGCAAATGTTGGCAATTCATGAGGTTTCAAAGTGGAGTCATGAGTCACGACTGCAGCACACAGAGATGAGGGTTCTAGCTGGAAACATGTCTGCCTTAGCTTGGGTCAGTACTCTCCATCAGGAACCTCAATAATGTGAAGCAGTGTCAAGCATTTGAAAAAGCCCATACTTGTAACATTGATTAGGATGACAGTCTTTATATTAGGTGCTTCAGGAATAATTCAACCAATCCTTTAAAACCTATAGAAAATCGGAAGAATATATTTTCTTGGGGTTAAGGTTCCAGTTTATCTCTTTCTCCTTCCATATGGAGGCAACTTACAGAAATGGCTGAATCTAAAACAATTCCCAACTTAAGCTTTTTAAAAATTTTAAGGTTTTATGCAAACTGGATTAGGTTTAGATTACTAGAAATACTAGCTCCTTGAATGATTTATTCTAAACAAGGATATCTTTTTCCCCACCCCCCAGATGTTTGTAGTATTTGAGAAAGGGTTTTAAATGAGCCTTTTAAAATGCTGCATTATGTTTCTTGAAGCTTCACTGTGAAGTCTGATGAGCGGAGGAACAGTGATTAATTGTAGTTTGCTGTCTTGCATTCCAAAATAGCAATTTTCCAATTTAAATCTCTTGTATATTTTTGTAAGAGTGTAATTTATATTCTCCCTCCTGTGATTTCCCAAGTTAAGACACAATTTAGATATAATTCCACAATATAAGAATTGGGGGAAATGAAGCTCTTTTGACTGAATATTCAAGCAAAGAGTGTGTTTTGGGCTATGCCATAAATCATGCTTGTCAGATCCTTCAAAGGAATTATTCTGTATAACTACCTTGTCTATTATTTAGAAAGCACAGACACTGAACAAGATAATTCAGCAGTACTGTATCTGATTTACATACGGTTGTCTCCCTTTAATCTCAGGCTTTGAAAGCACCATCTATTTTCAATTTGCCTTCAAAATTGTTAAATTTTATTTTTGATTGCCTCATAATTGCACTGCATGTGCATATTTAGATCCTTTTGGGCTTCTGCTCAAAGATCATCTGGGGGTTTGATGATAACTAATGAACCATGGCAACCAAGTGGTGCTGAACTCTTCTATTCAAGACACATAACTCACCATGAAATTACTGACACTTTAGGTTGGGCTGCTCTCTTGTTCTTAACATTTCTCAGGAAATTTTCTAATGGAAATCTTTTATGGAACCAAGAGACTAATTCACAACAGACAGTCAAGCATAAGGAAGCAATCTTCCAACTTGTTCCAGAATTTTACATTTCAAGTAAATGTAATTTACATGTACATTAATTCCCAAACCTGCCACTGGACATGTCAAAAACTTACCTATGAACCACTTTCCCACTGAAATACTTTTCAGTAGAAATGTTTGTTTTCAGTCATTTATATTAAGAAACATCACATTTTTATATGGCAGATGGAAAGCTGAAATCATTATTTATAAAAATAAACTGGTTAGTGAAATCCAGTTGAAAACTTAAGAATTTAAATATGCAACTGTGGTGTAGAGTTCTTTGTTTCTAAGGCTTAGAAGGTGATTATTTTGATTTCTTAAACCACCAATTATAAACTGAAATATCAATTTGGAAAAAGAAAAATAAAACAAAAAAAACACAACCAACCAATAATAAAAAAAAATAAAAAAAGAGATATGAGAAAGTAGGTCTTGTTCTACATAGGAAAAAGCAAATAATTGCAAAAACAGATAGATTGAGATTTGAGGCAATTCTTACTGTAGAACTTTATTGAAAGGGAAAGATGAAAACAGTAGTAATCACCACCTGGAAAGCTTAAATTAGGAAAATTCTTTGGAATACATGTTGATAGTATATATATGACCTGCATTAATAATAATTAGGGTAATTGCCCAGAAATCACCATGTTATTATTTACTTTGTTTAAGAACTAAAGACATAAGCTTTTGTGTATTGTTGGAACTTGAGCTATGTGCTGCCCTCTAAAATTACAATTGTAGCAGGACAGAGACACTTCAGTGAATCTGTTTTGTGAAATCAATATTTGTGTGGCAAAGTATGCTTCAGACTGGACTGTTCAGATTATTTGGGTCCACACATAAATGCAGGTTTGACTAAAGAACCTGGACTCCAACAGGATTTAGCAGTAACCTCATAAATTAAATGCTAGCTGGATTTATTTGTATAAATTGCAGTCACATTTTTGATTCAGACTCATAAATCCATTTATTAGCATTTCAGTCTCAGGTGATTTAAACACTAAAGCAAAACTCGATGGGATGCAGGCATCTGAGACACATAAAACTTGAAAAAAAATATTCTGCAAGTCGATTTTAATAGCCAAATGCAATTTTAAAGGTGAATCAAGAAACACAAGCAGGATTTTGAAAATATTTAAGTATTTACTATTAAATCTGTTGGAGTCTGGTTATTTTAAAAATCTCCCTAGGTATCTATAAACATGTTTAAATCCATAAGTATACTTCTTTTTCTCTCCCTATTCAAAAATATAGGAAGGCCTGAAGCAGTTTCCCCCTTGGAATGATCTACCTCTGGATGTAATGATTGTTATTTCCTAATAAGCATTGATAAGGCCCAAGAGGACTGTTCCATGGGCTTGTAAAAATAATACTAAAAAGCAAGGATTTTCATTTTTAAAGACCTGACAGCACCAAGTAGCAAATATTTCAAGTTTAATTCCCAGCTCAGTATTTTAACTCTTCTTTTTCATAGTCAATGGCCTCAATGTACATCTTCAGGACTACATTTTTACACTTTTTAAATGCTGCTAAATACTACTTTTTGGGGGTGTGGGTTGGCGGAGAGGGGGGAGTTGACTCTTTTTTTAACACTTCTTGGCGTAGCCTCTTTCTTTTGTATAAAAGCCAAGCCCTTTTATTTAACAGGGAAAAAGCACAACTCGGTTCTTTCAGTCCCTGAATACTCCTCTTTTTGAACACATGCTCCCTTGTGACACAGGCTGCATCACGAGCTCACTTGTTAAAGTCCTGGCACTCTGTTATTCACCATGAGCTATGGAAATTCCACTTACTACTCCATTAGTTTCTGTTCTGTAAGTAAAATGTCAATTTTCTGCACCTGCACAAGTTTCTGATATGCATCTAAGGGGTGCTAGGAGTCTGTAACAAAGATATTGTATGGTTTAGAAAAAAAATTAACGAGGCAAAGACATCATCTAGAGAGTCTGTTTTGACATTTTTTATTTTCTATGAAGGGGATATATGTATTTGCATCATGATTACACCTAACTTTGAGCAATGATTGGCCAAACAGGGATATCCCTCCATGAAAATTCCTCTCTGTTTGCCTAGGTGTCATAGCCCAGTGCACTGATATCTGAATGTCCCCACCACTATTGTGGACAACAGAGGCAAGAATTATGTTTTTTCCTTTCACCTTAGAAAAAAAAACCAAAAAACCCAAATGTAGATGCAGAAGAAAAGTTAATTACACTGACAAATCAAAAAGAAATAGTGAAACATGTATTTGCTGGTTGATGGAAACCTAAAATTAAGCAAAAAGAAACACAAATTACTTCTTTTCTGAAAGCTGCAGAGTACACCTCCCACTAGCAGTTTTGGGCATCTTTCCTGTACTATTCTAAAACTGATAAATAATGGAGGTCACTTTGCAATTTTCTACACTGATTCTTCCTGATTGCATATGTCTTCATACAGTAATATCCAGTTCAATCCTGTTTGGTGTTTTCAGGTGAAAGCATAATCCAAAAGAACTGGTCACCAAAATAAATAGAGCAGAAAAGCAAAATGATGAATAGTTAAGGCATATGCATCTATCAATTATTCCTGTTGACCAGACCTCAAAGGCAGCATGGGAGTTTTTCCTCAAGAACAATCTCTACCTGTATATGCAAATAGATCACCTGTGTGCCTTAACAGATAGCTACAGGTATGTTTTTTTTACTTGCACATACTGTTTTTAATCTACACAAGAGATACATCTAAAGGCAGAGGGTGTGAGCTCACAGCTCAAACAGGTGAGTCTCCTCGACCTTTTGTGCAACCAGACTGATCCTCTGTGGCACTGCAGATCTACATACCATAATATAAACTTCAGCATCTATCACAGAATGAAAAACTTTCTGGTAGATACTGATGGAAAAAGCAATTTTTCCTATACTTGCTACATCTTTATATCATTAATGGAAGAATACGAGGGAACAATCCTGATATTGTATATCAAAAGAGTTTACTGTCTTCCCCTTGAAGTGTTTGGATATTAATAAATTCTGAAGTCATAGGTAACTAGACAAGCACTGTATAGAACTTCAGTCAGTGCTTTCTGACGTCAAGGACTTTCTTGATAGTGATAATTAGCTTTAAAATATTCCTCCGAGATCTTGAGATTCAACTCTTAACTGTGATGGCTTTCTGTTCTGCACATGGCAGTTGTTCAGGGCAACTGGAAGTCTACTCCCTGAACAGCCACAACCTACTTTTTGTTTCAATTTGATCAACACAGTGGTTGCCAGCAAAATCTAAGTTACGTATTAGCATAAATATATTGAGATCTGAAAGGGCTGCTATATAGAGTGCATGTAAATTATTTACATCTAGTCAACCCAAGTGACTGCAGACATTGTAAGAAGCACAGCTGCTGCTGGTGCTAGAACCTTGAAGCTGTTTCTTAATTTGAATATTCATCATTACTCTCTTAGAAGACTGTAGGGAAAACATAGTCAATAAAAGTATATTCTGTGTTTTGTAATCTGTAAACAATGTAAGCAAAATAGTATGTGGAGGACATAGAGCAGCTGCTCTTTCCAAATGAATGCCTAATTGTGAAATATTTAGACCTCAGCACTATGATTTCCTTAACAATTCTTTTTCTTGTTAGGGTAGATTGGACGTCCTTGTGCTTTATTTAGATTTTCTGTTTTTCTCCTCCACTCACATGTTACCACAGAGTCTAAAGCAAACAATCACAGGACAAAGGATTCAGATAAAGTAACTTCACAATAATGACCTACATTTATACAATGCTTCTTATCCCAGGGCGTCCCTAGGCACCACAGTTACAGCATATGTGGGAATTTCACACTGATAAGAAAATATACTTATGGCATAGGTAATCCATTTCCCACTGCCACTTTGGATTGATGGAGAAACCCATAATGTGTGCACTGCTGTTTGACTCCTGGCCCTCAGGCAGAAGAGTGGTTTGAGCACTGAGTGCAGCAAAGTGCACTTTGGAACCTCAGCAATGAACTCTATAATGTTACACAAGTTAATATTACAGAGTTTAGGGCTTGTAGTCGAGAACATAAAGCACATATGGAAACAAGATTTCCTTGCTGCACAGAGACTATTCAGTAATTGTGACTGCACAGGTAAATTCCTGAACCTGTGTGTAGTCCATGTGCAGTCCAGAGTAACTCATCCCAGGGATGCCAACCAACAGCAGACATTTGCTTCCATGGCAGCAACTCACAAAATCTGCTCCATAATGAAAATTCTCATTCTTGGAGCTCACTGTGCCTTTGAACATTGCAGTGTCTGCACTCATAAATGCATTGATCTAGCACTACTTTTTTAATAGGTTCATTCTTGTTCATTTCATATTGTTCAGAGGAAGACTTGGTCTGTTTAAATTATACTCTGTCCTAAGAAACAAATACGAGCAGTTTTATCTGTGCAACAATAAAAAAGATACGTTTTACTGTTCCAAATACCTCCTAAAGCCTCTACAGGGATAAAAACACTCTAAAATAAATAGGGAAGAAAAAGGGATAAAGAGCAAGGATGAATAGCACTCTACAGGTGCTATTATTTCCAAAAACACTTTTTATTTTCAGAAAATATATTATAGTGTTTAAATAATTTTTTATAGATCTAAGTGAGAGCACCTAAACATTCCACCAACAAATTAGAAACATAATCTTTCAGCAATATAAAAAATTTAGATGATCTTCTTATCATTCCCAAAAAGAGAAATGTGCTTATATAACTTCAGGTATTACAGTAATAAGGAATTTTTATTTATATTTGCAGAATGGAATGAAATTCCTTGGCATTCTAAAATATAACATTCAAAAGGTATCATGTATGTGGTGGTAACTGCTGCATGGATCTTCCCAGCTGAAAAGGTTAAACCTGCACAGCAAGCAAATGATGCTCACCAGGAGAAAACTGGAGTGAGCTGAAAGTCAGCTGATCTCAAAGCACAACCACCTTTTTTTTTTTTACTGAATTAGATCACCAGCTTTTATTTATAAGGAAACAACAGTTACTGTCACCAGAGACTACATTCTGAGACGAAGCTCTTGTTTCATTAGTATTACTGGGAGCTTTTTTGACAGTGCAAATATCCAGTAAATAGATATTACTGGGCATCACTTAACACCACTGATTCACCTCTTGCCTTTTGTTCTCCTAGAAGTCATGAAAAACTCAGTATATTGAAAGCTATGGTTTCTCAGTACCTGTTGACAACTAATTAATATTGTATCAACTTTACGACATTGTACTTTCTACCCAAAGCGTTTACAGAAGGACAGATATAAAACAAGACAGAAAGGGGTAGGACAGAAGCCACAAACAAGTCAACTTATTGTTCTCAGCCACATTTTTGTTTTCCCTACACTTACTAAACACTTCAGGCGAGCTTCCCTACTGTATGGCTTCCAGTAGGTAAGTGTTCTATGACGCTTTCCCATCCATTGGACCTGTTGAGCATCACCTTGTGGATCTTCAAGGGTCAATTCCACAGCCCCAGTGCTCCTCCCACCATGCTGGGAGTGACTTTTCCTTCTGGCATTACTCCTTATGCCTAGGCAATGAGTTTCTGACCTGCCCTAAGAATAAAGTCACATTCCCAGCCATCAAGAAACACAACAGAATGACAAGTTTCATGCACAGCAGGCTTTCCATGCTACTGTAGTACAGTGCCAGATGTTCCCATAGCTATCTAATGACTATGACATTTCATTTTTATTTATTTAGTCATTGAAAGGAATTATTGTTATTATTATTATTATTATAGATAATTTTCAAATTATTAGAGCAGATCAAATGATGTTTTTCTTTTATTTTTGCTGCTAAATGGTAGCAGCGAAGAACAGCTTTACATCTGCTGTATCTCAAAATGCAACTGAGGAATTAAAAATTAATAAATAATGGGGTTGTCTTGCCTTGACAAAGAAATACACTGTAGCTCTCCTTTTCCTTTGCTTTAATTTTAAAGATAATAAATGCTGCAAGGTGTAGGTATCATAAGGAAACAGCTGGATGAAAACCAGAAAGATCACTCAGCCTGTATCTCCTGTAATGAGTTTTAAAAAAGGCCTTTCACATTTTCTATTGTTACAGTTACTGTTCCATTTGGGAGGGTGAGGGGTGGGAATTAAAACGTTTCAAGCATATTTTCCTGGGGCAATAAATTGAGAAAAGAAGAAATATTTCTTTATAATGTCAATCTTTACACACACATTCCATATCCTTTTGTTTGTTTGTTTTAAACCCTGATGATAATGGTTTTAGATTTAGTATTTACTTCAAGAGCTTGGAATGTTTGTATTTGAATAAGCAAAAAACACAGTTTTTTTTTTACCTATAACCAAGTAATGCCATAGCTACATTTGCTTCCTGAATCTTTCAAAAAAACATTAATGTAAGTCTATGAATAATAAATATTGTCAATCACTATGAAGGATAATCTATTGAATGATATGATTTTAACTATTTTAATTTCCATTACTAACATAAAGCAAATATTTAATTATAACAAGTGCCTCATCTGTTCACACTATTTTGTCTTAACATTGTGTTCCAGTTTAGAATTTTCATTTTCTGAAAAAGAGATTTTTGCTACCTATTCCTTATCAGTAACTCTCCTTTTATTATCTTCTTTCTCTTTAATCTCTCATGCTTGCTGTTCTTTTTTCTCCCTTTATTTTCAATTTTCCCATCCCTGCTTTTCCTTCTCCACAGAAGCTTGTTTTCTCATCTGTCCTATCAAAACTTTCTCTGTAGTATTTACAAGCTCTCATTTTCAGAGGGATGTTCTAAGCATGTGCTAGGTGCCTTATGATTCAGGGCTTTACAGATGTTACAGAATTAAAATTTTCTTAACACTCCTGGAGCATAGCTTATTATAGAGATACAGAGGCTGAGAAGTTCTGACCTCCAAAATATGAAGGATCTCTACAAAGGGAGAGCTGGAGTTTAACTAAGCCTTTATTATTTTGCCTTTGCAGTTTAGATAATAAATACGGAAAGAAAAAAGCTTTCTGATAGAACTCAACTAATGAGAGAATCTGGGTAAAAAGTATATTAAATACAGAGTGAAGATGCACTTGAGTATGTCCAAAAAATCACTGGATCACAGAATTGTTAGGGTTGGAAGGGGGTTCAGGATTTTATCCAGTCCAGGCAGGGTCACCTGCAGCAGGTGACACAGGAACGTGTCCAGCTGGGGTTTGAATGTCTCCAGGGATGGAGAGCCCTTAACTTCCCTGGGCAGCTGTGCCAGTGCTCTGCCACCTTCAATGTAAGGAAATTCCTCCTCATGCTGAGGTTTTAAAGGTTTAAAAACTTATTGTGTCTCAGTTTATGGCCTTGTCCTGTCACTGTCCATGCCTAAAAGACCCTGGCACCTGCCTTTGAGATATTCATATGCAGTAATGAGATCCTCTCTGTCACATCTTCTCCAGACTATGAACGTCTAATTTCTGGGCTGCTCAGAACTAAATTTTCACCAGTTAGAAGAATCTTGACAAAAAAGAATTCAACTTACAGTCCAGTATGCAATGAAGTAAAAAAATAAAAATAAAAATAAATTGGATTTTAGGCTTACTGGAGAGAAAAAACATTTATTTTTAAGCTAAATAGAGCCTCAAGTACAGTCAAAGTTGAATTTTAGAAAGAATAATGCTTAGAAAAATATTTCTGAACAAAGTGAAGTTGTGACCCCATTTTTTAATAAAAAAATTCTATTTTCAAAGCCAATTACAGATGCCAATTTAGCAGAGTCATTCAAGATGCAAGTTGTTTCATTAAGATAATAAAGAAAGGAAGACAATGATGTAAGATTGTCTAAGATACAGTTTGGCTGATTCTCTCTGCAATTAATGAATGAATTAATTAAACTTGACAAAAAACAAAATGCACCAGACAGCTCATCCAAGAAGCAGTCCAAATTTGGCAGATGACTATAACCCAAAGAGCAGCCGAGGTTACCTGAAATCTGACTGGTCAAAAGAAAACATTTATGCCACTGGGGCTGGGACTTGCACATTTCTGCTCTGATTACAGTCACAAACAAGATCATTTGAGGGAGTTAAGCACAACTTCAAGTGGAAGAGTTAGGGAGCCAAAGTGCCTTGGAACAGAAGAAACTCATGAAAGTGTCCACTCCTTTTTCCTATGTAGATTTTTCTCACACACAAATACCATGGAAGATACTCACCCTGGTGTTACTGAGCTGTGGCTGCTAGATGTTGCACATCTAAGATGAGGGTATTTGCTCATCAACCGTGGTCTGAGCTCTAAATTTTCTCCAATTTTGCTGGCTCTGGGCTTGGCAGTTTAGTTTAACTCTTTCTTTACACCCCCATTTGAAAAAAAAAATCAAAATAATTTAGGTGCTAATTTCTCAGCCCAGTCAGCTGTTAGTTAACAACCTGAAAAGAAACATGAAAAAACTGTACTACACAGTGAAAGGGAATGCCTCAAGAGTTTCCAAATATAATCGTGTTTACAGGTTTGTCTCGGTTTTTGGTATTGTTTTTCAATATTGTTTTTCCATGGCAAAGTTGTTTCAAAACAAATTTTATTAATTTTGCGCTAAGAAATACCTCACAAACATGTTTATCTTTAATTACAGTAATTTCTTGCTCAGACTGATGCTTTCTCTAAATGGCAAATTCTTGCTTTGAGTGACAAGTTATTTTGAGTAATTTGAGCGTTTGCAATAGTCTTCTCACATTCCCTACACAGATTTGTTTTCCCATTTGTCTTATACCTATCTACTAAAGGAATCAAAGTAGATCAAGGATTTCAACTTTTTTTTCAGTTTCATAAAAATTATTGCTTATGAATATTGTGGATCAGGGGAGTTACACTCCAGAACTTCACAAGTGCTTTTAAGAAAGGCACCACCACACCCTCCTGTGAGATTCCAGACTATTACATCTATGATAGCAAGGTGAGTAAATGACATTCCTCCTGACACTTGATACATGTCACAAAAACCAGGTGTGCACAGGGTTGAACAGTCAGTTGGTGTGCAACACTGACACTCTAATTAAGCCATTTTCAGTCCTAGCTGAAATGGCAGTATCATCCAAAAGCAGCAGGTTGATGGCAGGTATTGATGGCTGACAGGAACTGATGACAGGCAATGGTGACAGGTATTGATGACAGGTATCATCTCACTGAGGGAAAAGATTGTTGCCAACATGATGTGATTCCCTGCTGTATGGAACAGGATGCCCAGGAAGGGAAGCTCAGCAGGAGACACCCATCACAATCTCTGCTGGCCACTAGAGACTTCCTCTATCTGCCTGTTTTTCCCTAAGGCAATATGGACATAGTTGTAGGTCATCAGCTATGTGTCCATGGAATAAAAAAGTGTTTGTGCATGTCCAGCTGCCTCAGCTTTGGGTTCTCTAGTTTGTTATACCAGTCCCTAAAATACCTTCTTTATTTAATATTCATCTGCTACATAGCAGCTTCAGGTTTTCTGCAGAATGATCTGGAAAAAAAAAAACAACTTAGTACTAATTTGTACTAAGAGGCTACGCTCAGGTGGGTAAATTCACATTTCTTCTAGTTCCAAACCCAGGCAGAAATGGCACATGGTGGCAATGAAGTCAGAAGACACAGTAGAAACAAGTGCTGCCCTAGTGCTATTAGAGACCACAAAAACAACCACCTTATTTTAGTATTTGTATGATCAGATGATTTGACATGGAATCAAATTTATTGATTTTTATAGAATTTGCCCTCTGTGGAATCTTTCAAAATAAGGAATTTGGTTCCTTTATGTGGAAATGACCTTTTGGGGTGAGTGTCTTGGTTGATGTATCCTGTGAACCCCAGAAGGTCATCATTACAGTGGTTTTATTTTTTTTCCCCCCTAGGTCACTCCCAAATTTATCACCTCCAACTTTAGCACTCAGGCCCAAAAGATAATGGTAATAATGACAACAGAGTCTGGGGGGTTTTCTGAGCTGTTTATCTCATTATTCCTTTTTTTTTTTTAAACCAAGTGAAGAAGGGAAAGATAAAAGGAAGAAAAATAAGTTATTCTTTCTCTCTTGTGAATGCAGCCATGGGAAACTGTGCTCCACAGGTCGTGAGACTTAAATTACAAAGGCTAAAGGCTGGTTTCAGTCACCTCACATCAGAGCACATGTCTGCACTTTTATATTCTCCCCCTCAGTTTACAGAAGGCTGCCTGAGATCAGCAGCATCCTTTGATCTCCCTGAAAGTCACTTGTCTCTAGGTAGGGACACCATATATATAGAGCCATCTCTGCTCCTCTCCCAGCAGCCTGCTGTTTTAGTCTTTCACTTGTTTCCAATCCATCTTTTAGACATACATACAAACATGCTCTTCCTAGCCAGCTCAGCAAGCTGTCCTACCTGGAAAGCACAGAATGTGTCTCTCAAATGGCTTTTTAACAAGTTTCACAAGGATGCAAAATTACCTAAAATGACACTGTAGATGGTCAGATGGAGCTGCCCACAACAGGCACCTGGAACTAACATGCAACTGCCTCAAGCTAGGGAAAGCAAATTTGAGAATAAAGCATCACTTGGAGAGCAATTGCCCATGTGCGTTCCCACTGTGAGAAATTCACATTTGTGAAAAGCAAAATCTTGGCAGGCAACCCCTTGATGTGCAGAAATTTGCAAATCATTTCAGTCTAAGCAATTTTCCCATCCTTACCAGAGAGCACTAAGGCTGCAATTGTACCCTGATAATCATAGCTACTGAATTTTAAGCAAAATGAAATTTCAGCACAGAGTCAACACTGCTAAATTCAAAAATGCTTAAGAGAAATGGCATTTTAATTAAAATAGAACTTTTGTAGCGAATGCATTAAACTTTGTATACTAGAAACTTTAACCCAGGATCAATGGAAGTTTTAAACAGGGATTAAACAACATGGCATTACTCTGATAAAACTGCAAAACATAGCAGTGCACCTCCACCCTTCCCCTCACCAAAATGTGAGATAAGACTAAGTGATACTAATACCCTTCACTTTTATATCCCTCTTTAGATATCTCACTGGTTAAGAAACAAAAAACTTGCCCAAAAATAAAGGTAAAAAGAGGGTTTAAATGTCAATACTTCCTACAGGTAAGCTCAGTCATTCAGCACATTTCTAGCACTTACTAGAAACATCTGGTCTTACAAATAGTCAAAGGTGAATGAGTTGGATCATGAGTTTATCCCAGCATGGTAAAACTTCCTATCTAATCATGACACTAAGATCAAAATGAGAAAAAAAAACCCCAAAAAATCACAGAAGAATAACATAAAATGAAGCATGTTGTGAGAGAGCCTGATATGGCTTAGTGAGATAAGAGAATTGCTAATTTACTAGGTAATATTTCCCTGCCTCAGACAGTTCAAGTTACTCTCAGCCTCCTTCCAGGATTTAGAAACAAGCAGGGAAAGAGCAGGGTATGAGTTACACAAACTGTTACATGCACATGATAGCACACCTTGTTGCAGTCTCAAACACCAGATGAAATCCTAGACACTGATATGAATTTGAGCAATCAAGTCACCTGAAAATTCTCTCTGTTTGAACAAACTGCTGCATGTGACCTCTATAAACCCATCCCTGCACTTGCATGGCTGACTGAGGTGGAAATTCACCTATTTTCAAATTAATCCTAAAATATCAATAAAAAGCACTGCTCTCTTGAGATGTTCACTTTCTCCAGAATGGCAATTACAGTAGTTTCCAATTAATTTTGTAGTATTAAGCTTGTCAGATGAGCAACACAACCACAGATTTCAAGTATGAAGGAGTCCAATAGAATGGAAACTGCTTACTCAAAATCTGAATGGAGCTGCAGCTTTTAGCATGAGATGATCAGGTTTACAGAGAGTCCAAAGACATCTGTCTCCAAAAGGCAAAAAAAAAAATAAATTATCCAGTATGTTAACACAGTTAAATAGTTCTTTTTTCATATTAGATTTCTGGGGTCTTGAAACCTTTTATAAGAAATGCTTCTCCTACCCACTCTCTATTTCTAATAGTTTTCCTACAAAGTGCTACCCACTGTCTCCTATTCTTCTTTTTCTTATAATTTAAGTGTTTTCCAAACTTTTAGTCAACAGTAACATTATGGAAGATAAGCAACTAATGATCAATTTTTAAAAGATTACAGGGCTTAAGCCTCAGAGACAGGACACAATAGCATGCAGTAGGTAATTTTATCTGTGAGACACCCATTTTCTATCATTAAACTACACTATATAAAAGGAAAAAGTACAGTACAGCAGTACAGTAAGCAAGCACAGTTATTTCAGCAAACAAAGCACTCAAGGATTTTAAGGTGCAAAAAATTGCAAAATCATATGCCACAAGGCTCTAAGCATGTTAGAAAAATAAAACCAAAGTCTTGTAGAATATTGTTTTAGTTAAGGAGAGGTAGTTGTAGGATGTCTGAATGCATACAGGCACCAGCCTCCCAGTGATTAGCACAGTTTCACTGACAGGCTCGGCTGCAGAATCACAAAGCAAACATAAATTGCAGCAAATTAGCAGAAGATTTTTCTCCTTTCAAGAAAAAAGTTTAATGGATGTTTTGCCTGAGGAGCTGATTTCAATGGCTTCTCAGCAGACGAGGCTGCGCTGCCAGGAGCCACAGGAGCGTACAGTAAATTTAATAATGGCCCTGTGCCACAGCATGGTTCATAGAGCTACACAGCAGATCCCCAGTCAGACACAGGCTCTGCACATCCAGCACAGGACACTGAGCATTCCAGAGCCATCAGGGCCTGGGTCTCGTTAGGCAGAGATAGGACTTGTGGCTGTCTACAAAGAAAGACTCTTAGAAATTCATCTTGCTTCCAATGAATTTAACATTTTTTTATCAAAAAATGGTGTCATTTAGCCCCTAAGCAAGATTACTGCAAGATGCCAAAAGGAAAAGGAGATTTAGAAATATTTGAGAAAAATAAAAATGAAGAAAATGTAATATCAGGACTTTTTACTGCATCCAATTGATCACTGGATTCATCTCTCCCAAATTAAACACACAAAATGCACATCAGCTAAAAAAAAAAACCAAAAACAACCAAAAACATGCCAGGAATATTGATATCAGAGCATGTTATTTGAGTTACAATTGGCATTAATTGCCAGTCTCTGTTCTGGAACATTTTAATTTACTCGTGGCAAACTGACACTCAGATAGGTAGAAAAAATTATTTCCTACTTTTAACATCAGCAAAGAAATTGCTTCCAATCTGATCTTTACAATTGACTAACCCCAGCATAAACACTGGGCAAATATCAGCACTGAAAGGAAAGTGTTTTCAGAGGTGATGCTTAATCATGATAGCCACAATATCATTGCTTGCTTCTTTTGCTGTCTACAGAATTGATATATATGTTCTCATAAATAAATTCATTGATCTCTCTCTCAGACATTAATATGAACAGACATTATGCTACAGAAACATATCCATTTGGGATGCTCTAAAGCCTTCTGGGAAAAAGCACACATAAAAATAGGCACTGAAGATGAATAAGTATTTTGTTATTATCACCATTTTCAAGTGTATCTATCACTGATGAACTCAGACCTCAAATATCATTATATACTTGATGCTTTTCTCAAAGAGGTATGAATTATTGCTGCTAGTTTGGAGCAGACAAAAATGTTCATTGTTATGTTAATGCTTACATATCCTCTACATGTCTGACACATTTTCCTTTAAAAGTTACACCGGATAGCAGAAATCGCTTTCTGTAGACAGCATCACAATAGATAGGATGAATAGCTTATTTATTTGTGTCCCACTCACATCCTACAGGAATGAGTCCCAGACTCATCCTGCCTATGCAGGCAGAAGAGGCACTGTGGGTGGTGAGCAGGAGTGGACCTGACAATCCCAGTAATGACCCAGGAAAGGCAGAGCCAGAAGAAAACTTCAAATCTCCTTTTTGAGTCCTCACTGTCCTTGAATTGTTTTGCTGTCCTGGAGGCCAGGGGCAGAGGGGACATTTCCTGTTCTGACAGTGCTACTGCATTCTATCTTCTTAAGGTAATTACTCTGGCTTTCTTGAGATATACTGGATTTTGACTTAAGGCCTTTTTATGCCACTCCAAGAGGAAAAAATAATAAAGGTTTTAAAGTGCTTGAAAACAGCCTCAAGTCCAGTCATAAATAACTACAGAATTACAACCTAAATGTTTACTAAGCTGAGGGAAGAGATAAATCACATTATATCTAAATGGAATAAATATACTAATAAATAGAAGTTTTGGAGCACAGATGGCAATAGAAATAAATATTATTGTAAATCTTTTCCTTTTAAAAGCTGATTTAAAGTGAACATGAATGATGACACAATCATATTTTAAGGACAAGTGTAGGTTAAATACTTTACATAGATTAAATAGCTAAGTCTTGGCAAAAAAGAAAAAAAAAAAAAGAAGAAAAAAGAGGCAGCCTGGATGGGATTGTTTATTCTTCATGACCATTAGACATTTTTGTTGCTCTCTGCGGCAGAGTGATATATGAAGCCTAATTATAATTTTATGTTACTTTCTTTGAAAGTTAAAACACACACACACATATGTGTATATATATATATATATATATATATGTATATGTATAAAATTTAAAGAATTTTATTACTACTTCTTCAACCACACTGGAGTGGATTACCATGGCTCTCCTTTGTGCCTTGGTGACACACAACCAAGACACAATTATGGGATCACTGCCAGCTTGAGGAACAGAACCACATGCTCCCACGGAATAATAAAGAATGCTAGGATTAAAAAGCAAATGAAGGTTAAATCCTAAAGGTCTTCAGGGACCCCTGGGCTGTGTGTTACTCCTTTTATCAATCTTACTTGCATAAAAAGACACAGGCTCTTCTCAGTTAAAAAAAGTCCATCTCATGAAATGCCTGAATTTTCACACAGCTGAACATGTGCAATGTGCAACTCATATTAAACCTCACCTCTGGATTTATAGCTTCTTCATCTTGAAGCAGGAAAAAGAAAACAGACAAATTGTTCACACTGTCAACAACTCCAGAAACTCAGCTAAGAATTTCACATTAAGAAGACATCTTAAGTCAGAAATCAGAAGAAAAATTTTAAAAACGTTGTTATTGTGCCATGGTTAAATTCTACCCCTCTCTTTTATATTAAAACAAACAAACAAACAAACAACTATATTCTAATAGAGCGATGAAAAAATGATTTATTCAGAATCACTTAATAGTGGTATGAAGGAATAATTTTAACTGTCTCTGAGTATATTAATCTAGAAGTTTTTGTCTTCATATGAGACTACTTTTATAATTCTGTATGTGTTCATATTTTTTTCCCATAAACATACATATTAGATTTAATTTCAGAATATTCAAATGAGGGAATAGCATTTGCCAATGTACAGGTGCTTCTCAATAGTCCATATTTGAGTTTAAATACACCTAAATGTGAACAATGGCTTGTGTAGAGTTCCTTCCCCACAGTTTCTATTGTTCTTAAAAACTGGAAGGCTTTATGCTCTTAATACTCAGATCACTCAGAACTTTGCTTCAAACTACCCAGAACAGCCCAAAATTTATCACCTAGAACTGCCAATACCTATATGCCAGGCTATGATTCCTTACAGCTTCCACATTCTTATTCCTTCTTGCTTAAGCTTTTCCAGTTTTAACAGCTGTTTAACACACAACTCCACCAATATTTACACATCAATAACTTAGTAAGGCACAAGCTGAGCAATATTAACCTCTGTTCTCAGCATCCCCTCTCCATATGAATTACTTCTGGCATATCAAGCTGTGGATGTAGCTCCCCAAGATCTTGGCTTAGAATGCAGAGCTGGCCTAAGAAGTTTTTAAGCCTGAAATTTGCTCCAAGCTGGTCCCCCACAGCCACCACAGCTGTGCTGGTGAGGCTGAATTACACAATGTCACTTCAAAACATCTTTGCCATCCCACGCCTACCAACACCCCCATTTTGGAAGGTATATGGGACAAACAGTTTATAGAAACTGAAAAATAAAAGGAACAGAAATCCTGCTCTCAGAGAGTTTCTATGTAAGGTTACATTATAAGGGTGTTAGGGGAATTTTATGTTTCTACTTAAGATGCTGTTCCTGCTCTAAATGTAAAGGTTTTTCAGTTTTGACTTTCAAAGCAGACATTTTCCAAAGTACTTAAATTCAATATATTTTTTACAACACAACCTTAATCCTGACTTCATTCTTCCTAGAAAATTGGCCTGAGGAACAAGTTGAAGCAATTCCTTTGACAGCTTATTTATCTTCTGATCAACTAGTTAAAAACAAAAAGAATTATGCAGTGCAGAAACACTCAAAAGAAATATTTTTTCTACATATCTGAAACTACAATACACTGCATTTTTGTTATAGGTTTATGAATCAGCTTTTCCCTGTTGTCTGGCATACAGTATCACACACAGGAAAAGGTTAATCTTCAGAGAAAATATCATCTCTTGGCCCTGTGCATTTGTTGGAGTCACACAAGCTTTCAGCTTTCTTTGAAGTTGCCTGTCATCCCAGCAAAGCTGCTTTAAGTAGTTCAAATTAAATATCAGTAGTAGTACAGGTTGGTAGCAAGTAGAGGCAAGAAAGAGAAAAGCTTTGGGGTAGAATTTCAGGGGGAAATAGAATTATGTTTTCTCTGTAACGTGTCCCTCAAATTATGATTTTTAAAACTGTTCTGGCCCCAGTTGTACAGAAATTCAATCCACTCAGTTCTGAAAGTATCTGAACTTTATCTGACATGCCACTATTGGTCCAGCAAATTTGGAAACATTTTTCATTTATTCCTGGTAGTGCTTTCAATTACAGAGATACTATCATTTTGAATATTTCCTCTTATGATGACTTCCCCCCAGGGTTTACAAAAGGAAACCTAATAAAACGTGTCCCCATCCTTTTAGCAGGGAAAAAAAGACAAGACTGAATAAAAGAGGAAAGACTGGAGCTCAGCACTAAAGCAAAATATAGCTGAGGAGCTACCCTAGCCACTGGAGCAGAGGAAAATTCATGGCCACA
This sequence comes from Parus major, assembly GCF_001522545.3. Taxonomy (NCBI): domain Eukaryota; kingdom Metazoa; phylum Chordata; class Aves; order Passeriformes; family Paridae; genus Parus; species Parus major. The sequence goes on along the minus strand of NC_031770.1, from coordinate 13,434,189 downwards.
ATCAACCTAAGGCCAAGCTAACATGTTTTGGTGATCCATAAGATGGAATAAAGAGGGGAAAAAAAGGAGAGTAGAAAGAATTTCAAGTAAGTTCAAAACTTCTAGGTTTAGTTTCAAGACTGGGTTTAATACCTGAAGGAGATGGAAAATTCCATGACCCTCTATACGACTTTCAACATATCACAATCAAGTCATTCAGCTGGTGATTTGAGACTCAAATTGTAACTGAGTTTCAGTTTGCTGCTAGAAAGCATCTGTCCTGTCTAAATATCAGACCATTGACCTGATTAGAAGTTTTCTTAAGATTCACACTATTTAAAAGGGAGAGAATTTTAAAACATCAAAACACTCTGTAGTGATGACTCCCTTATATGGTAAAGCAGGCTCCGAGTTCGAGATGATTTGCAAATGGTATCTGTAAATATTAATGCACTTTGACATTGAATATTGCATATCATACATTTTAAGTGTCTTTTAGTGTGTGGATGTTTACAGTGAGATGATGTGCTTCTGAATATATCTGTCTTCAATTCAAAGTGTGGCTTCATTAAGGAGAGTGATAACATAAAGCTTAGCAGCGTGATCATTCCTCGAGAACTACCACAAAATTGACATCCATCCTTAACACAAACTTTTAATTGGGTTTGTGGGCAGCAAACAGCTTCATAAGCTTTAGCTGTTCTTCACCCTCTTTTCTACAGTTCCAGCTTACCAGTACCCAGCCTGGATACTGACTGCTTTTAATACAGAGTGGTTTTCCCCAGGCTGGGACTTCATTTTGCAGCTGCCTTCATCAAGCAACCAGACACTAAAAACCCCGTAGGGTTCCTTCAGTCCTAGGAGCATTGCTTCCATCAGTATTTTTTCATACTCTTATTGCTGACTCTGTTACCTTCTTTCATAATATCCTAGAATACCTAATCAGAAAATGGCTATGAAGAATTCCAAACACAACGCCAGCACACAAGATTCACAAGCCTCAGCTGAAATGAAATGTTGAAGGATCTTAAACATTGCTGGTGACACTGAGAGAATAAGCACCCTTATAGATGCATATGTCAAGAAAAAGATGGGTATTTCATTTAGATTAACTGCTGCTCAAGTGGAGTGGCAGGCCTGAAGTGGCCAAAACAGGTGCAATGTCCATTCTGCAGCATGGGAACAAAATCATGAAAGCTGCAAAAACGTCTATAATGCATCTTTGCCTGTGCCTTTAACTTGGACTCTGAAACAGCTCAATTTACCTAGATCACATTCAGGGCATTTTCTTTATTCTGGTTTTAATAGAAAGGTTTTCTTTCCCTTAATCTTCTGCAGGATTTGGCAAAAATGAACACAGAGAAGACTGTCAAGAGACTGACAAAATCTCGTTTCTCAATGAGCACGGGAATGCCTCATATGTGTGGAGTTACTTTGAATCTAACCCACCTATGCAGCTGTCAAGCCAGAGCACATGCTGAGGAAGAACAGGTTGCCTTAGCAACCCCAGTCCTGTTGAAGAGACTTCAGAAAAACGGAATAATTTTATCTTTCTGAAGCACCATTGCACCATAATGCTTAAATACCTTACACATTAAATAGACATACATTACCAAACTCTCCATACACACTTTGAGCTTTTTTCATGCTATGGGTTATAGAAGACTCTGGTTGGGAGAGGCTTTCGTCTTTCTTACCATCTGAGATCCTTGAAGCTGTCATCTACTAAAAAAGGTAGCACTTATTCATTGCCTTTTTTGGGGGAGGAACAACTGGCTTTTTTGGAGATGAACAACTGACATCAATACAGAGTTAAAACTTCTCTTCCAGCTGTGCCATGTATAATGATTAATCTAGCTCAGAAAACAAGCAGGCACATAAAATTGATTTTACTATATGATATTGTTGGGATGTTCAGAGAAATCCGTGAGAAGGAATAATGACTGCACTTGACCAGTATGCTTATTATTGTGAATAGCTTTTGGCTACACAAATTTCAGGTCTGAACTGTACATAATATGCCATTAAATTGTAATAATTGAAAGTTCTAGAGAAAGGAATCTGATGATACCCAACAGAACAATTTTAGTTCCATGAGAATATATTTAATTAACCCTTAATCATTTTCACCTTTATGACACTGGAAACACTTCTAGGATTTGATTTACAAAATTATGATGCCATTAATAAGAGAAAGATATTATTGACATACCAAAATCCAATTTAATTACTCCCTTGATTCCTCCAGAGGCAGAGAGAAGCCTGCAATTTTCTGACACTATGTTCCATTTTTAAAATTGTGCAATAAAAAAATCTCTGAGTAGGCCAGAAATGTTGCATAATTGCTTCTATCTGAGTTACAAGAACAACTATACCAATGTATTTTGGCTACCTTGAAAGTTCTTTTTTGGTTTTTTTCTGTATCAAGTATCCCACTTAATACTTTACTTGCTACTCTTTGCTAGAAATAATTCTGCATAAAAGAGCTTTTACAGTGACTGCCAAACAACTTGCTATTAGTTTTGTTTTTTAAAGGTATAGCTTGCAATGTATTTAAGAAAATGGAAATTCCTGAACTATTTTATGAATGGATAGCTCATCTGACTACTTCAGAATATACATGTAAATAATAATAAAAAATCTTTAGCTTGTTTTCAAACTGTCAAGAAAACCACGCCTGTCCACTTACATAATTAATAGACTGATATATCTTAGCAAAAAGCTAAAATTTACATACTTCCAAATTTACATACTGCAAGACCAAATAAAAGAGTGGAGCAAAAAAACCTAACAGAGTTGGGACAATAAAGGCCTGAAAAAATGTTGTCATCTATGCATCAAGCTCTCTAGTTCTTCCTGAAGCACCCTGTGCTGCCATATTATATCACAGGGGCCTAAAAATTCAAGGTGAAATCTATCTTGATTAGGTTTCTAATAAAAACAACAAAAAAGAAATAATCTTGGTTGACAGCCACAGGCAACACTTTCCTTGCACTTTTTACAGCTTTTCTAATTCTCCTAAACACCTCAATTTCTCTTCATGTTCAAGATGTGTGTAAAGTCCTACTTCCTTTGAGTTTTATACAAACTAGGCCATTTGTCATCACAAATTCCAGATGTTAATTGTAGCGAGATATCAGAAAAGATAAGCTGAGCAAATTGAGATTTCTTCAATTAGTTCATTCCACCATCTTGCCCTGCACTGTAATTTTGTGTACAGCTATCTTTATTTCTCATGTGTAAAGTGAGTCTCAGTGGCAAAATAATCATATGAAGTATTTGGACTGCTATGTTACCAGGGACAAATCTTTTTCATTCTCAGCTACTGGAGATGAAAATCAAATGTGTTTTAAAGTACACTTGAGGAATTTCCTATCCCTTTTCTTAATAGCAGGTAACTTGTTTATTGGTGGCTAGCAACTACAAAGCTAGGAATACGTAATATTATTTTGGAAAATACTACTGAGAGTGGATATTATGGTTAGTTCAGATTTTGGCCACTGGATTAATTAAGTTTCAACATTTTCTATATATCCTGCTCAGAAAAGTAGCATTAAGATGGATCTTACATTCCAGGTGTCACAAGGTCCAGAAGACGCACTATCAATAAAGTTATATCAATTAATAAGTGTGAAGGAAATCTATGTAGCAAAATTATTTAAATCTATCCTTGGTGTCATAGTGGACTGATAATACAAAGTGAGTATCACCCTGGTTTGAAATCCAGAAGGAAGGCAAATGACTACCAAATTCTCAACACTGTACAAGAGTTCAGAAGACTGTAAAAATTTAGAGGCAAATACAAGACAAAATAAGAAATACTCCCATTTTTTATATGCTATAGTGTGTGGTTTTTTTCAAATATTTATACACAGATTGAAAACATTAAACAGTGCAAACCTCAGGATAGCCACATCTACACTTGTGATACTGAATTACCTGTCTTGCATCTGGGCTATTACATACTCACTAATTACATGTTCCCAAAGTATAAGACTCCTGTCTCATTTAGTGTGAGAAGGTGCTTGTTTTGATCCGAGCTCTGCAGTGAAGGTGGCTGGAATTCATAAAGCCACTCATTTAATGCTGAATGCTGACCCAATATTTCAAAGTTTTGTGCTTCAAATTGTACTTCAGTATTACTTAATACACTCCAAACACTACAGTGAAGCAAGAATTCGCTTCCTTCTCAAATTTTTATCATGTCAAATACTCTAATATTGAAATCTCTTATAAATTTTAACTAATGTATTTTTACAGTGTCTTGTTTCTAATATCCTCAGAAGGAGTCAGAAATATCCACCATTCAATATTCATATTCAATATGAAATAATTAGAATTTTTTTTTTCAGGAAACATACATGTTTCAGCCCCCAATGCAGAAAGGGGACTACAAAAGCCAAGACACACTTGGAGTTTGGTCTGGCAAAGACAGGTAAAGTTTTAGCTGGAGCATATATCTGTAATAAAAACAAATATCAAAAAAAATCAAACATGTTTTATGTGAAGCCATGTTTGTAATATGACACAACTCTCCATTTAAATTAGGGTTTTTGATTTTTTTTCTTGGTAAAGAATAAAAATAAGATAAAAGAAACTTTTAAAAAGAGTTTTCTACTCACAGTGGCTGAGAATGTTGAATTCCTAGCCAGGAGATACTGCATGGTGAAGTACTAATCCTTCAGAACTGGATTTTAGTGCAAGAGTTGACAAAGTGTTAGTTATCATGAGTACATCACCAGTGCATTATTCCTTTAAGGTAACAGTGTTGAAGCTGCCCTGTAATTTGGCACAGAACACTGCTATACTAATGCAATGTGGCAATGTTATTATGTCTGCTATTTTCCATGCCATAATAGCAGTGTTTGTTTCCACAAATGTGCCATTACATTCACTAATACGGCTATACTTAAAGACTGGCAGAGTAAAAACCAATGCAAACTTATAGAAAGCAGATAATCTCTTATAGATTTGTTTTGCTGTGCCAGAGCAATTTTCAACACTATTATTATACCAAAAAAAAAAATTAAAAAAAAATAATAATAAAAAAATAATAGATGAATTAGATTAATTATTTGGGAGAATACCTTTCACTACATAACCTGCTGTTAGATATGGTTGCCATGTTCATGATTTTCTCATATTTTCTCAGAGGACATGCATCCATTTGTAAGAACAGCCATTAACTGTCCTTTTAGTACAGTCTCTTCAGGATACCATCTGTAGGAAAAACCACTGCTGCAAGTTTTACACTAGTCAGTGTAACACTCCCGTCTATCGCACCTATAGAGCACTGGTGCCCCGAATCTCTAAGTGTCATATCACATCTAAACTAAAAAAATTACAAACTGGATAGCATCTTGGGGTCTAAACTTGTCCTGCCCTGTTTATCTTCCAGCGGACAGGACACTGCAGCACACTGAAAGTTCCCACCTCTGCCACCATGAAGGCTTAGGGTCTACAGGCACTTCATACTCACTGGACTACTGAGATTTGCAAATTCTTTAGATGCTGTTCCTGACTACACTTTTAAAATTATAGCCTTACACATAGCTGACCCAGTTCTTTTTCCATAGGTGTGCATTCCCTAAATTTCTCCTTCTTCCCTAGCAGACACATAGAGGACACTCTTGCACTAGGAAAGAAAACAATCTGTCTCACATGGTGTTTATTATAAGAGAACTTAAAAAAAGAAAAAAAAAAATCTACCTTTTCATTTCCACATATTCACCTCTAATAATGCACTGAATGGCACAGGAGTAATAATTAGCAGTTATCACAAAAAAATTAAGGAAATATCTTTGACAGAGTATTAGTGGAATGTATTATAACACTTTCCAAGAAACCATTTCTTTCATTATTTCCTCCACACTTTCTGTTTTGGAAGTTTAAGACAAGAATGATACAAGTGAAACATTTGCACTGTAAAGCCCAGGCATGATGCATGTCAGATCTTTGTGCTCTGGGGTTACTACGGGAAACACACTGAAAGTATCAGTTCAAATGCAGCAAGGTAATTTGTGCACATTTATGCAAATTGCAGATGATATGAAGCTGGGAGGAGTGGTTGATCGACCAGATGTGTGTTCCGCTGTTCAGAGGGATACTGACAAACTGGAGAAGTGCACTGACAAGAACCTCCTAAAAAAATGCCAAATCCTGTACCTGGAGAGGAATAAACCCTCACATCAGGACAAGCTGGGGCCTGACCAGCTGGAAAGGAGCTTGGCAGAGAGGGATCTGGGCATCCTGATAGTCAACAACTTGCACGTGGGTCAGCAATGTGCTCTTGTGGCAAAAACAGACCAACACTGGTTGTTGGTGGTAAAATGTTGCAGAAAGGTTGAGAGATGTGACCCTTCCACATTACTCAGCACTCCTGAGAAGCATCTAGAACACTTCTCCCACGTGCTGGGCCCCCCAGTGCAAGAACAACATGAGAACACAGGAATAAATGCAGCAAAGGGCCACAGAGGCCATCAAGGGCTCTCTCCTGTAAAGAGAGGGTGCTCAGCCAGGAGAAGACTCAATGGGGATCCACCAATGTTTTGAAATACCCAATGTATATGAGGTAAAGAAGATGGATTTTTCTTGGTGGTGGCCAGTGACAGAACAAGAGGCACAAACAGAAATATATGAAGTACCATTTAAATTTTAGGAAAATATTTGTACTGTGAGGGTGAATGAGCACTGTGACAAGTTTCCCAGAGTGGCTATGGAGCCTTCATCTTTGGAGAGGATGACCCAGACAACCTGTGCAATCTGACTGTGCTCTGAACAGAGGGGTTGGACAGGTCACCTCTTACCTGGGCACCTTTATCACTGAAATTTCTGCTTAGATATGTCCTCTAAGTACTTGTGGAACAAAACAGAGGTGATGTGTGATGGGTAGAATCCCAGCTGAGAGTGAAACACCCACCCATCTGAGCACCCATTCACTCTTTTCTGACTGTTTTGTTCCCTCCTCCTTCATCTGTCCAGCATTTTGGCAAGAATGGCATGCTTTCTAAGAGTGTTTTCACAGAGATACCATCACCTTGGTTGAGGGACTAAGTACTTCTAACTGCATCTCTTATTACCACTGACACATTCTTAAATGGTCATTTTTTGGAGTTTGAGACTAAAAAAATCTCTGTCTATGAGATTTTGACATCTTAAGTATTCCATTTTATATAAAACAGAATATTCACATGTGAAGTGAGCCAAGGGCCTGCCTGAGTAGCAACACTGGGTTAAATTTGAGCTTCTGTCAATCAGTGTCGCTCCACGCACAATCTGCAATGGAAACATGCTCAGGAAGGTGCCTACATCCTTCCTGAAGGGGATGCATTTTCAGCAACAAGCAGGTGCTATTCCAGACCTGGAAGGTTTCCTCACATGAAGGGAATTTGTCTTATTCAGTGCTGTGAAGTTTAGTCTGTGGTGTGCAGCCTCTGCCACTTTTCAAAAGCTGTAGTAACATTTCTTCTTTTCTCTTCCCATTATGCTCTTCCCAAACACAGCAGAGAGCAGGCTTGGAGCATGCAGATGACACTGACAACATCGTTTTTCCTCCTTTCCAGCACATTTACTATTACAAAAATTCTCTCTTGTTAGATGGGCTTTGCAGAGTTTTTTGGTATTTGAACTAATCTAAGGAGCCGACACAAAGCAGAAACCAAATGCATTATATTTGCTAGACTCTGCATTCTATTACAAAACATCCATATGGAGGATAAATTTATATTTTGTACTTCTGATAAAAAAAAAAATGGGTAAAAAAGATACTTCTGGGAATAAAGTAAGTATTGGTAGCAACCAGCTTCTGAAAGGAGTCCTTTGCCATCATCAGAAATGGCATATTGTGAGATATCTCAATTGTGTGCAATGTAGTCCATGATATTACTATATAAATGAGTATTCACGTAACTATCTTTCTTAAATAAGCTCATCAATTTGCCAAATTTATGCATTAGCTGTTACTCAAAGAAATAATTCATAAAATATTCCAGATCCACACGACAATTACTACTAAAAGTTATAGACTGAGTTTCCCCTTTGTTAGATGTTATATCTGCAACTTTCTATTCTAGGTTTTAGTTACTTCTGAAACAACTCAAAAGATCAAAAAACAAAAATAACAATGTAAAAGCAAAACAGAAACATTTTTTCTCTTGTAGTAGGTAGGGAGACGAAACTTTAAAAATGTATGTTTATCAATATGACTAATCATGTACATTGCTGGGAAGTGCAAACTCATGTACATAAAGTAAACCCAAACCTTTGCTCAAATCCTTGAAAGTTTCATTTCTACCACATTTCATTTCTACCATGAGAGCAACTGCAGAGAAAGAGAATCAGTGTTTCCATCCTTTCCCTAGTTTTCAAACCTTGGAACTTTCATGGGAATAAATTATTGGCTTTTGGATACAGCTAATTTCCTAGTCTTGTGATAAACACAATTTGAGCCAAAAGCTTTTCAGATTATAAATATTATGCTGGTTTTGGGTTTGTCCAAGATGACACGCCTTGCTGTAGAGTGGAGAACAGACAACCAGAACAAGACAGAAAAATCCAGAATCCAGAACTTGACTAGGCAGTTATACAACACTTTCTATCATCAGTCATTTCTTTTTCAGATAAATGTATACAAATAGAAAAAAAATACCTTGAAGAAATTCCATCTTCATATGGGTATATAAATGTGCAACATTTGGATATTACAAATGTGATAAATTAAAACCAAAAGTCAGCAGCTTACTTTTATCATTTACCGTGGAACATTATGGCTCTTCCATTATTATTCCACCATCACTCCTGCATAATTCTATTTAGATCAATAAGGTTAGATTGGAATAAAACGACATTATGAAGCTGGTGAATCAGGACTCTTATTTTTGACACATTTCAGCTTTTCCTGGAAGACCAGATGGTTGCTGTGTGTTATTCAGATGAAATCTAAAAGAACTAAAATACTCAGCATGCTTTTATTATTGGCATGTTTAGTGTGTCACCTAAAGAAATCCACAAAGGGAGATAATAAGCCTTCTCAACTGTTTCACAGTAATTATAGTCCTTGTGATAGTGCTACATTAAGATAACAAAATGTAAAACGTGTTTTCAATCAGGAAAAAAAAATCCATTTGTAATATTTGTACAGGAAAGGGAATGCATCAAAAAGGTAACCATCAGTATATTAGACTTGGAATCAAGTGCAACAAGACCAAGCTCTGCTTGTGTTTGATATTGTACATTGTCCAAAATTTATAAAGCACATTCTTTGTTCTTACCGCAAACCTCACAGATTTTCACTGGGTTTACCAGTTCAGTCAAATATCTAATATTAAAACAACATAAAGCTTTAGGCACTTGTTTCAAATGCTGCCTTGGAGGCCTCAGGTGTTCAGAGGGACAATTTCTCATGTACTTACGGTCATTGCATAATGGTCCACTAAAGGAGGTCATGCTACAGTCACAACTGAATCCATCCCACTGCTGCAGGCACACGCCCTGGTTTGCACAGGAATCCTCTTGGCACGTTGTGCTGGGGCCTAATGAGAACACACAAAACAGGACTTGCACTTCGTCTTCCAAAGAAAAGTACTTCTCAGTGGGTCACATTGAGTAGTTGGCAACATCTCAAATCAAATGAGCAAAGAGTTACCAAGTCAAACGCACATAAACTCGCTGGTTTTGGAGCAGCATGTAACATTAAAAGGGGGGGAGGGTTGCTTTAGTTGTAAGATCACTATGTCAAACACATAAGAATGCACAAAATGGAAGCAGAATTATTCCAGGTACATTGGGAACGTTAACTTCGTTATCAGGTATTTGTTAATCTCAAGTCAGACCATTAACTGTCTAAACGTTGTCTAAAAACTTCATTGTTTCTTCCTGTAAACGCATTTCAAACAGCAAAGCCAGATGCTGCAGGAATCAAAACTCTGGGATATGAAAGATTGGATAGTGAAACAGAAAAATGAAACAAGTTTTAAGAAATAATAAAATGAAGCTACGCTACTACAATTATTTTAATCCCACAAATTATTTTAAATGATTTAGGTCTGAAATTCAGAGTCGTTTGGGATTCTTTGGCTGGAATGTTGACAAGAACCGATTCACATGCTTTAGGGATCCCATGCAGGTTCCTTCTTAAAGGGGAAATGCAGAAAATCAGACTACTAATGAACAGGCATGCCAAAATGTGACATACACATGAAAAAACAAAGCTACTCTATTTCTAGAGAATCATAACTAGACTACTGAAATATAAAGAAATTTCAAAAAGGAATGATCAAAGCACTAAAGCAATCATTATACAAACATATTCAAGACTGAAAGCCTTTATGCAAGCAATGTTGGAAAATGAAAGTTCGTTTAGCCCATTGTTTTAGAGGTGTGAAAGGCAAAATCAGCAATGAAATAACACTCTACTTCTGAAATGTACAGAGCATTTATTGCAGAAATCCAACTATGCATTGGGGGTTTCAGTCTTGTTTAATACACACAGGGCTATCTACCTTGCAAATCAGCTTTCATCAATGCAACTTTGTCAGCAAAATAAAAAAAGCAAAATATAGTAAATGTTAGTAAGCAATATTGAAATGGCAGCAAACACAGAAAAAAACCATTCAGAATAAAGTGCATGCTGCTGTTAAAAAGAGAAAGAAATGCCATATAATGCAAACAAATTAATGCTAATAGCCATAAATCTTCAGGCAAGCCAAAATAAGAAAGCAGTAATTTGCCAGTATTTTACTAGAAATATAATGGTTAATTGAGCTGATGACATGTAATGGAGGAAAATTAAAAGTGTGGGGTTTTTTTCTTCCTTGGATAGCTATGAATGCATTAACAAAGTAAATGCATGGCTGAGTCCTGACTAGCCCTTTGTCATGTCCACATACACTGAATTCAGGAATAATTAGCACCATCATCCTCTGGTCTGCCTTTTTTCTAGGCCTTTCTCTGTGACTGGTGAATGAAGGCTGAAATACAGACTGTGAACCACAGTTTACTACGAGCTCTCACACACATTTCACACTAACTCCTGACACTACAAGGAAAAATTTGGTTCTGGGATTGCAAAATTGTCCCAAATTGTTTTAGAGGAAGCACATCAACATCCATTTGAACCCCCACAGCCAGTCATTGATGACAGGGCAAAGCTGGTCCAAAGACTACGTAAATTAAAAACACACCCCAGAGAGAAATCCTCACAACACTTTTTTCCGTGACACCTTCAAATACCTCAGTGTGGGATTTTCTTTTGATTTGCTAGACTTTTAAAAAATTCTATATCAATATAATTTAAGTCAGTTCAACAGCCTCTTCTTTTAAATGAGGCACAGCTCAATCTCTGAAGCAGGGCCTGAACAGTTACCAAAGTCACTGAGAGGGAGGGCAGGGTACAGTACTTTCTTGGCAAAATTATTATTTTTTCTATTTTCTCCTGTTGGGATAATTAGTAGTAGTAGTAGTAGTAATAATAATAATAATAATAATAATAATAATAATAATAATAATAATAATAATAATAATAGTACCACCATCACCTATAGCTGACTGCAGCAGGCAGATATTAGATAGTGGTTTCCTTTTCTTTGGAGTTCTAAGCCCAGAAGTTTAAACATTTGGGCATTACATCACCCTGTCTCGAACAGAGGATTATAATGACAGAATCCTGTAGCTGACAAGACACAATTTTTCTCACCAGATTCTGCTACTCAGAAACTTTACAAAGCTGAAGTGAAAATATCTGTAGGTGTTTAAATGTTATATATTCATGGATTTATTTACACTTTAGTTATGCAATGTTGAATTTCCTCATCTTTGCAAAAGTAGAGCGAAAGTCACAAGGACTTGAAAGTACATAAACTGCAGGACCCTGTAGGCACATTAGGAAGTGCATATGAAAACACATAAGTTAGAAAAAAATACAGATAAAATCTTGCTAAAAAAGTGAGGTATCTTTCTTTGTATTAAATTGATTCTTAGCACTCTTGGCTTATCTATATTAGTCATTCTAAAATTACCATCAAGACTAGTTGCATATAAGCATTTCTTTTAGCAAAAGTAGGATTATTTTTCCCCAAAGAACAGAAGACAACTGTTTAATGGTGGTAAATACTATATTTAACATAACAAGTTCATCTTTTTCTATATATATTTATATATTTTGAAGAACTAAGGTAGTTAGTAAAAAAACTGTGATACACCCTTCTCTAGCACTTTTTCTTTTTTTTTATATTAAATTTTTTAAATATTCTAATTTATTCTGTCTTCACTGCAGACTTTTTAATTGACTGACTTTGTGATCTCCTTTACATTTGTCCTATGTGAGGGCTTGCATGCAATATATATCACAATAAGCATTATAAACTGACACATGGATGTTTCACAATATATTCTAAAAACAAATTTCTTCTTTTACCACCAAGAATCTTCATTATGTTAATACTGTGATATTTTTCATATAGTTCATATAATACACTAATTTTATAGGCACATGTACACACAGTGCATTTTTCTTATAACTATATAAAAACTATGTGTCATACTTTAAGTGGAAAAATGAAATACAATTGATTTGACTAGAGGAAAACAGTGTTGACACAACCTGGCTTTAGGGTTTGTCATTAACAATTCAAAGAGCTAGTTAACATGTTTATCTTTCTAGCCATTAGTTTCTATCTGTTCTAGTCACTGAAAATTTGTCAACAAGGTGGATTCAGCAAAGTGTAAATTATGTTTCATGTTCAATGATAGAGATATCTTTCTGCCTGTGGCTGAAACTTCAAAATGCAAACCTTCCAACTTGCCACAGCAATCCCATGCTAAAAATGTTTAATGCACTTATGACCGTCAAATTATTGAGAAATATAGATATTTTAAGTACAATATCTAACAGAATTAATTAGAAGTACATTATGGCTTCAAAGTTTGACAGAAGAGAGAAAAAGAGTTTGTTTGTTTGTTTTCTTTTCCTTAATATGTACCTGAAAGTTGGGGAATTCAATTCCATAAATCTGGGAAACAATAAATCCAAGTGCCTCACTTCTCAGGACAGATTTTCCAGAGCCTGATGTCTTAACACTGGACATATATCAGCTGTCTTTGGGATTGAGAGTGGTGGTGACTAACACTTCTGAAATTACTTCTGCTGCTGTGCCCTGAGCTCTTTGGACCTGATGTCCCAGGAGATCTCCAGGGCTTACCCATCCCATTTCAGGGTGAGATTGGTGTGGAACTCTCAGCTCTGTAAGGATGGAGCTGGTCCTGTGCTGGACACAGCAGCAGAGGTGGGAGCAGCTTGAGGCATGCAAGGGTTCTCTGGGAGACACCGAAATTCACAAGTGACCTAAATCATCTTTTAGGTGGCAGAACACTTTTTAGGAAATCTGATTCAATGGTCTGCAAACAAGAGACTGACAGACAGGTCAGACATGAGGACTTGAAGTAAACAAGTGAGATGGAAGAGATAACTGGCAAGGTTAAACAGAAAGGGTGGTAGGGGATATTTTGTTCCATGTTGTTAGCAATTTCCTTTTGCAGGCAGAAGACTTTTGAGGAGGCACTTCTCTGGGAGCCAGGAAGCACATCTGGTTTGATTAGTTTGTTATGTCAGGCGATTTTGGCATTGGAAAAAACTGTCTACCAAAAAGGACAATGGCTTTATGGCCTTTAGTAAATTGTTGGTAGCTTTATTAAATCCACAGATAGCTGAGTTATGCCAGTGGATTAAAAGGTGAACTCACACACCAGGCCTGTGGCAATATTTCTTTGAAGTACAGAAAATTCATTTAGGAAATTACATAATTTCAAAAGAAGCTATGAAATGCATAATGGAATTAAGGCATACTTTGACTCTCTGAAGGGATGGTGCAGGGATAGAATTGCTTAAACCATTCAGAAAGCAGAATCTAATTTTCTAAACTCAGTGGCAATCTAATACATATTTTTGCACTCCTGAAAGAAATGTGCAAAATTCCCCATCTTATATTTTCCTGTAGCTTTAGTGTCTGTTTCTATGTACTAACAATAGAACTTATATTGCTAACTAAAAGTAGCAGGTAAAGAACAAAAATGTTCCACCTATCTAAATGTACTGTAGGCACAACAAAAGAGGAGGGAGACTTTATCCACCAGGAAGATTTTTCTTGTGAAACTTGAGGAACCTCCAGCTCTCCTTGGATTTTTACAATGTCAATTTGCATACTTAACAAATTTGATATCAAAATCATTAAGATTCCAACTCGAAATAGATTTTATAATGTCATTTACACATTTTTCTGTCCAGAGAAGAATGGCACTTGAGAGAAGGGAAAACACATAAAATTGAACATAAACACAAAATCCAGAATTATGTGAATAACTTAGATATGCAGGGACAGAAAATATATTCAAATTATTCCATAAACCATAGTAAAAATAACGTGGGATCAAATGACAGTTGGAAAAATAGCTAGAGATTGACACCCCTGAATTAGAAATACACTTCTTCTAATTCTGTCCTCACTTAAATTTCATGGTATTCCAGACGAGTCAATAAAGACACAAAATTGTGAGATAAAACATATTTGTCTGTTACTGATTTCAGATAGAAAGGTTCATGTCAATACTAATCTAAGGGCTGAGCAAAAATATAGAAGATAGAAGATTGGTATTAAAAAGTTTCATAAATTAGCCTTGAAATAACCAACTCAAAATGTTTGTTTTAAAATTGGAATTACTTAGCTACTGTCTCAGCATTAACTAATGCCTGAGAGTTATGAAGATATAAAGAGCTTAATTGAAGTCAATTGTTATTGTTGTTATCATTAATTAAAATACATCAGAAGTAAACAAAACACATGCAAAAAAAATTTGCCACTGGAGAAGCAACCTACATTTAACATTCTGAAGTTAACTCATGTTCTCAGATCAATCTCTGTGCTTTAGGGCAGGCACATGCCTGTCTCCATAATGCTAAAAACCACAGCCTTTATGTAAGAAAGGGTCAAGCAAGATCAATTAGAAGCAGGTAAAATATAGTCTCTTGATGTATGGAGTGTAAATATCAAAAAAACCCTTACAGGATTGGCACAGCACTTTCACCATGATATATATATATGTATGTATTTATATATTAAAAAAAAATTTAAAAAAAAAAATCCAAAAAACCAAACTCCCAGCAACCAACAAAACAAGCATATTTAATACCTTCACATCCTCTTTCTATTTGTCCATTGCAGAAGAGAGCATCTGAGATGAGATCAGGGAGCCGTCCGTTCAAGTCAACTGATGCAAGGCAGCCCTGGAATCCCTCCTTTGCGTGCACCAGTTTGGGCAAGGATTTAAACATTTCTTTGGCCACTCCTCCAATATACAAATCACCTGTTGAGGAGAAAGAAATATTAGATACAAAAAAGAACCAGCAGAACCTTTGACCCACTTGATCTTCTGGCCTTTCTGTGCTGAATGACAGATATGTCCAGAAAGTATTCTTCAAAATAAATGTAGAAGAAAACAAACACTGATAACGTGTATGATAACTACGGCATGGAAGGACTGTGTTTTTTCAAATGTAAATGTAGACTTCAAATTTGTGTGGCTGCTTACTTAGAAGTACTTGGGCATGCTTTCCACATGCCAGCTGACAGGAAACATGCATCTATTTTGGAGAAGAGGATCAAATCACAGAACCCCCACCTAGAAACTCATCTAGCACTAACACAGCTGTTCATCTTTTTGTTCAATATGATTGTTCAGATAATTGTTATACAATTTGTTCATATAATTGTTCAATATTCAGGGAAGCTGACCACAGACCATGCCAGTGATGGACACAGCACAGTGAGATGAAAAGCAGTAAGTGAAGCACTAAGAGCCACCCGAAGCCCTGTATCCAGAATTATCCATTCAGAAGTACACCATGAAATAAAACATTGAAAGATACACGAAAGGAAAAATTTAAAGATACCATTTTTAGTCAGCAAAATGATCAAATATCCCCACTGAAACTCATGTGGGAGCAAGGGGATTTAGATATCTTTAAAACAGCAATGTGAACACTGAGCAAAACAAAAGAATGGAATTTCGTTGCTGAAATTATTCTAATGACAGACACCTATAACAAACAGCTTGCTCTGATGAACCTCTGGCAAGTTACTTGGACTGAAAACCAGTGCTTTTCTCTCTTCAAGTCATTCCTAGCTCTGTGACAGACTTACTGTGAAAGGACATAACTATAACTTTCCTCTTCAGCACCAAGGGGAGGATGCTTTTCTGTTTTAAAACAATTCAAGCTCTACATTTCTTTCACATGTTGGGTGTGTCTGGCAGACAGAACAGTCACCTTTCAATCCAACATAACCAGAAGAAGCTTTCTAAGTGTGCCTCAAGTGTCAGGCTGCAGGTTTAAGCAGGTGCTTTCCATACCTGCTGCTGAGGACATGCTGCAGAATAGAACCTGGCTGCTGCTTGGCCAGAGAAGGGAAGCAGGCACAGCACAGTCTCTGTTTAGACATTAAATCCTCCTTGATGATGTATTTTTTTGCTAGCACAAATTTTCAGCAGTTTATCTGGATATAGATCCTAATCTGCATTGTGCTTTCCTGAGCAACCAGTCTGGCTGATTTTGGAGCCTAGGCCACAAGACCAGAAACATCAGAGTGTTTCTGCATCAGCTCAAATGCAAAATTGTTGGTTTCCTATGAGTTTGCTGAGTTTTGTAGGTTTTACAAGGACAGAACTCAAAATGTACTATTGCCACTACCCCATGTGGCTAGTTTTAATCTCCCTCTGATTGGTGTAAATCACAAATACACCTTTTACTGGTTCTCCTGGCTTATTTCTTGTTTGAAAGGGACTGCAATTTAGTGAAGTTTGTAATGGTTAGCAGTTTACCTGCAAGGAAATAGCCTGAAACAAATAAATGTCTGTAAGACTGAGAAAAACCTTTAGTTACGACATGTCATTCCTAAAATTCAACTGCATTGGAATTAGTGAAATAGAGAGAACAGAACATGCTTAGGAAAATGCTTATTAACACATAGAATTTATAAGCAAACCAACCAAAAGTCTTAGCCACCTTTGTAGCATCATACACTAAGACACCTCAAGCTTTATCCATTCTTTGTAGATAATTTGGAAAAAAAGATCTTGCTTTCCTCTAGAGCTCTGAGGTACAATGTAAATCTCATCAATGTAAAGCATGAGATTAAATGTAACAGATTAAAATATGGTGATCTATCTGGTCCCACAAAGGGGATCTAAGTCATTCACAGCAGAAAGATTCCTGAGTTTTTCAATCTGCTGTACTGAAAACAAAGTTAAAACACTTGTGTCACAATAAAGGTTCTCCATCTTTTTCTCAGGCAGAACATCTAGAAAGCAAAACTTTTCCAGGTTTCCTGAAGCTTTGTGCCTTCAGTCACTGCCAGCTCGGAACAGAGAGATAATTCATCTCAACTGATCCCAATAGACTTAAAAGAGGAAAACCATTCCAGAGAATAGTATTAAGAAAATCACTTCTGTGATAAAAAAATTAAACTTGATCTTGAAGACATGTGTAACCTCTTTTAAAAATATACTGTCCAAGCAACATTTTTTATTCTGTGATTAGTAACATCTTTAAAACCACAACCTTTCAGACTGATCCCCTGCTAATTGCTGATATCCATCTCTCAAACCTATTGAGATTGCTATATACAGTCATGCAGTAGCTGCCAGTTATGATGGATGGCTAGCAGAAGCCCAGGTCAGTGTGCCAACATGTAAGCTGGAACTCAGAATATTTGCTCCTGAAAATATACACTGGAATATTGCCAATTAGGTATCATATGCAGTGAAGTGCAATATATTGAGTCTAAATAAGCTGCATCCCTACAGTTTACTTACAGTACTTTAAGTGTTGAAAATTGGCCTGCTCATTTTATACTATTAAAGATAAAATTTTTACAAAAACATGTTTTGAGTAATATTTCAATTTTGTTGATGTTCAAAACAACTGAGTTCTGCTTTTAAAAATCAAACGTGCATGTAATGCACACCTAATACACAAATACACATCTTATGTATTCAGTAGCCATCCTGTTATACTTCACCTTTTATAAAGTATATAAAAGTATTTTTATGACTATGAGTTAATTGTCCCATATTTAATATCAAATGTTTAATATTATCTTTGAGTTTGCCGCTGCTGGCATGAAAAGCACTTTATCTCAGACACAAAATTTTGCTAAGGGATAAACTCTGGATTAAAAATTCAGATTTTTCTTTTTGTTTTAAAGTTTGTTAATATTTTTCACTTGGTAATTTTTCCTGCCATCACAAAATTTTTGCATTGATACTTTATTTCAGTTAATCACATGTTACTTCCATGTTCATCTCAATGAAGAAGTAATTTCCAGCAAAACTCAATCCACTAGACTTTCAGACAAGACAGGATTGCAGAAAATCTAGTTAATTAAATTTTATCTCAAATACGTAATGGCAGAGATTCAGAAAAGATAAAAATTGTCCCTGTTCCCACTAAAAGAGATCAGGGGAATCAAAATAGTGCAATAGAAATTCCCAGGTTTTCTCTTTCTCACTTCTTATGTAAGTACAGCTTCATTGCTGGAAATTTTACAGAGCAAATCCCTTGTTGTGTAGCTGCCTGTTTACTTACAGGTGAGAATTACATGCAAGTTATTTCATGAAGTATGGTACCACACTTCATCAGATCAATAGTACAAGACTATGACACCGTGTAAACTGGCTGGAGCCTCAATGCAACACTAATGATGCACTGCTACCCATGAAATGTGTAACCATAGTTTCTGGAATTAAAGCTCTGCTGTTGCCTTCCTTGAACACGTTCTCTTCTAAGTTTGATTTTTAAATGTATTCCTAAAAATGTGTCTTTTTTTCTCATAGTAATCCTGATTTTTTTTTTTTTTTTTTTACTTTATAAAGGAAAATATCCAATTTACATAAAATAAATGTCAATTGTCATGGTCTAAGTTGGAGGTAGTAAAGAAATAGGTGAGGTAATAAAGTGATCCAAGATTGCCTTCTGATCACTGGAAAAGCTTCAAATAAAGCCGTTTATTTGAGAGCAGATCTCACATCTCTCTTCTTTCTTGTATTAAGGGTCAGTGCACAGATTTTTGTTTGTTTGTTTTTTCTTGAAGTGGGGGGATTTTTTCTTCCCTTTGTTTTTGTTTTTCTGAGGAAAAAAAAAAAAAAAGAAGTGTGCTGCAGGCATGTTCTCACTGGCAAGTTCATGGCAGGCCAGAGGAATCAGCTGGAAAGCTGCACTTTCAGAGCTAGACCTGCTCATGGCAATGATGGTACTGCTCAGTTATGCCATAAAATAAAGAGATTTTAGTGGGTTTAATCTGCACCTTTTCCAGGTACTGCAGATCCTCAGTTATTCCAATGATCTTTCCCATTTACACCTCTTTATCTCTTTTCTGACTTAGAGCTGATCTGTGCTTTATTAACAAGTAAATTTAACACAGAAAAAAAATGCTAGCTAATAAATTAACCCAAGTTCTCAATGTATTCATTATTGGAATCACACTTATGCAAAAGCACACAGAACACCACACAACAGTGAGTCACACACAACTGTTGGTAAAACAAATGCCAAGTCCTCCTGTAATAGCTCATCTTTTTTTATCCCAAGCCTCTGCCTTTCTTCAAAATACGAACTTTGCAAATGCTAAGCCAAAGAAATGTAAAACAAAGATTGAAGATGCTGTTCTATTTTCTGACTAACAGAAGCCATTAAAAGTTATTATCTGGTGCTAGTGACATTGCTGACAGGTCCCTTCAATAGACTTTTCTCCTTTTATCCATCCCTGAGAATTCTTACATGATATATGCTGGTGGGCAGAAACTATTAACTTCATTTAACAGCTACCATTGTCTTCAAACATAAGTAGAGAGGGAATTGTTTTCCATGTGTTTGTGATGGTAACAACATAAGAATACTGCTCATGTGTGACTGGTGCACCTGGACCCCTTAACCAAACCAGCAGCAGTTTGGTACAGGAGATTTGTGACATCAGGGAATTAGTTTAGCCAGGGTATATTTAGTTCTTTATTCTCCTAAATCTGTGTGCTTTTTGTACATATCTAGTGTTTATTTATTGAACACCTTTGCTGACAAGAAATGAAAACAATTAATTCAAATATGGTTCCATGTATGACTGAAAAAAAAATAAAAATGAGGAGGAAATACAAAACTGGAAGGACTTGTGGCTTGACTTTTTTCATAATCCATAAAAACAATATCTCTGGAATATTTTTATATGCCTGAACAAAAGCATCTTCAAATCCATCATTCTCTCCAGGAGCAGACATTCTCTCCCCCAATCTCTTGTTGTGCTGTGGGTTTTAAAAGTACTTTTTGCTATTCTCCTAATTTCTCTTTCATTTTGGAAGTTGCTTTGTCATGTTTCTAACGTCACATTGTACTAAATCACTACCATGGCAAGGAATGAGACTGTTTCTGTGGTGTACTAGAGAGGTGATACTCCCCAGGAACAAGATGGATAGCCCTGGCATACCCTGGTGGATTCTGAAAACACAGCAGGCATCTCCACAATTCCTTTATATGACACATGCAAATACAAAGGAACATCTGGCTGTGGCGAAGCCAAGGTGTCAGGCACACTTTTCCCCAAATATGCTATTTCAAAATGATCAAGCATAAAACAGCTTCTTCCCTCAGGCAGGCAAAGACAAAAGAGGACTGCAAAGACTGAGAAATGCCATGGGGAAAGTCTAATCTCGAAACAAAAAAGTGTTCACTTTATTCCAGTCCCTCCTAAAACAGATGAGCTGCTGTTACCAGATCAATAGAAATCGCTTAGTAGGATCTTAACAATTGCACTACAAAATACGTGGTGGAACTCATCCTAAGACAACCCACACAATCCCAACTCATGGTATTTTTAAGGCAACTGAATGGTGAAAGCAGTTTCTCTACACAAGCTGAATATGCACTGACTGAAAGAACAGCCACCGTCCTGGTTGCGTGTCAAGGGCTGTTGTGTCAAATGAAAATTTTCAGGTAGGCATTCAGGTGTCTTTGATGTTCACTGAAATATGGGAGCCTACTTGGCCTTGACAACCTTCTCATCTCCCCAGTGTACAAATTCACCCACCTTTTGTACATCGTGCAATAGGCAGAGCACAGTGGAGATTTTTCTTTCAAATTTCAGCACACGTTCTAGAAAAGGAACTGGGCCTGAATAGTGGATGAGTGGTCATTCTAGAGTATCTCCTCATCTTCATCAACCCTGAGTTAAACATTTGCTCTTTGTTCCATATAAAAAAAAATGTTTGGTCCTTTAAAAAAAACATTGATGAGACATAATTGCTCTTTTTTTTTCATAAACCAAGAAGCCCACTGTGATCATATCCCATTAATAAACTGAAGAACGGTTGACAAAGGCTTAAATGCTGCATCCACACAGCTTCTGCAGCACATACGCTCCAGCATATGGCTTTTCAAACCCCCTTTGCAGCAGAGAATATGCACTTTGCTGTGCATTCACAGGCCTGCTTGGTGCTAGAGCAAATCATGACTGAATTTCGTCTACCACTTGCAAGGAAGGGCACTTGAGGGAAGACATGAAAATGTAAACTCAGTGTTTTATGTCCACTTACTCACTTCAGAGATCCATTCTGTAGCTTCAGTATTGATTTGTGGTTGATGTCTTTTTGTTTTTGATGTGATTTTTTTTTTTTTAAAGAAAAATAGTATTTTCAAAAATTTTTTTCCTACTGGAATGATGAATTCTATCACTTTTAGACCCTCTGTCACCTAAGGAGGGAAAGGGTGGCTAGTTTACTTGTCCAGGCTCTGTTGAATTATCTGTCCTTTGAAATATTTCAGGCAAGAGGCTGTTTGATGATGTGACTGGTGGTGGCTTACATCTTTCACATTCCCTATACTGATAACCAAGCAAGGCAAAAATGGTTACAAGCAAATAAAAAGAAAAAAAAAAAATTAAACAATTTCTAGGTTAGCAAGTCACTCTTTTGGGAAGGAATATAGAAACTGATCTTTTCACCCCAATTCTGCACTGCTTTCAGTATCTTGCC
The DNA here is from genome assembly GCF_001522545.3 of Parus major. Lineage (NCBI taxonomy): Eukaryota > Metazoa > Chordata > Aves > Passeriformes > Paridae > Parus > Parus major. The sequence continues at coordinate 13,412,148 of NC_031770.1, read as the reverse complement.
TGAATACCCCATTAAATGTATCAGGAAAAAAAAAAAATAAAAAGAAAAGAAATCATCAGCACTGAAATGCTGACATTGTGGCTTTTCTTCAGGCACCCTTATTGGCACATAGTACATTTTGTAGTTATTTGTCAAGAGAATTAAACTTTGAAGATATTTCTTCCCTTGAGTGATACTTGACTGTTCTGTTTTACAATTTCATTGTAGCATTGCCCCGTAGTGCACACTGACAGAAAAAAACAAAACAAAACAAAAAAAAAGACAAGGAGAATTAAGAGGTACCAGAAGAAATTTACAGTTGATGGGTGCAGCATCTTACAGTTTTCACTTGCCACCAATTTCCATGGCAATCCACAGTGGAGGTACATGTGCTGCTCCACCTCCAATCTCCTGATTCCATCACAGTACACATAACTACACTGAAGACTTTCCTCACTTCCACAAATATTCTTCTGCCAAGAAACTTTTCCTTATGCTCTACTGGATGTGCTGTCCACTTCTGTATGCACCTCTTGGTGCTCAGATTTCATTTTTATTACAATTTTTGACTCAGTTTAGTGCTCCTTAAGGATTACACAAATGTGCCTGTGTTTCACAGGCAGGTAAAGCTGTGTCATAGGAAGCACTGGATTGTGAGAAACAGAAACAACACAACAACATCCTCAGGAGATAAGAATTGGATAGACAAAAGGAGATATTCAAAAAGTAAGTGCTCACATCTGAAGATTTCTTCAGGTTAAAATCTATCATTTCCCCATCAATTTTGTTCTCAAAAAACGCTTTTTTTTCCTCACAAGAAACAGTTACAAGAAAACATTTAATGTTTTCCTGACAACAAAAATCCTCAGATTCCCAGCTGCTCTGTTTCTCTCTGCTTGTTTCTACCCCAGCTAAAGACTAGATGGAGAGCACTGGCATTGAAAAAGATTAAACAGATGTAAAACCAAAGCAGTCTGCTTGTGCAATAGACTGTGAGGAAAGTTGGTGATGCATGTTAAATGGTAAATGATAAAATCTAATTGCCATATAAATGTGCGTGGCAATCCATCTCCCACATAATCAATGCTAGGCCAATTACTCTGTATGAGGGGGATGGCTGTGGTGGAGAGGTGAGGCATTCAAGCACATCAGATGTCCTTCATCTCTTTCCTGTTCTAACCACTTCTGGAGATTGTATACACCTCAGAAATAGCCAAATCTAACCAAGCTGGCATTTGCATGGCACAGTATATTCACATCTCCTTTCCTCCTGCTATAATTTTTTCACTCTCTGTTTTATCACCCAGCACATGCTCTTAGCAGAGCTTACTTTCAAAATAGTGAGGAATTCCTCTTTCCAACAGACCTACTAGACCTCAGAGATCATCTAGAAAACTCTTCCTTTGGCTAGTGCTCCACAGAAAGCTACCAAACAGCTGAGATGCTAAACGGTCTCATTTTGAATGTAGGCTTGCAGAAAGTAATTTTTATATGATATTACATTTCATCAAGACAATCACATTCAGACTCTGAGGATATTCCACTAAGCTGCCCTTTTGTAAAAAGGACGGCTCAGTTGAAATACCAGGGTTAATGAGGGTTCACAGCAGCACATTTTAAAGCAAATTTAGGATGTGCTTCTTCACTCTGTGTATCTATGGGGGGGCTAGGATGCAGTGGATGCATATTTAAACTAAATATACAGAGGTTTTGGTAAGTTTTAAGAGCATCTATGCTTTCTGTATTATTCTTAACAACTTTTACTTGGTGTTCCAGAAAGGCTTGAATGAAATTCCACAATTACCAGCAGTAATAACCTGCATGTCAAACATCTGTAGGAATGAAGGCAAATCTATCCAGTTATATATGTACAAAAGACAGAAGACCAGGGGAGAACAGGCAGAAAACAAAAACCCTTCTCACCACGTACTGATCTTACAGATTATTGCATTGTTGTTGACTTCACAGTGCAAGCTCTAGAATATCTCTATTTAATCTAGAACTACTGAAATACATTTTCAATTTTTTACCCCATCTTATAATTTTGGCAATTTGGATACAATTTCTGAAGGTTTAGTACTATCACAATTATTTTTACAGCCTGGTAGACAACATTGCTTTTTGAAAGCACATGTAAAAAATGCCAAAAAAGGAGGATAAAGGACTTCAATCATTAGATAAGGTTGTCCAATGGCCTGTTGTTATCTGCTCCTAGAACTTTGTTACATAGGAAGTTCCAAAGAAGAGTTCTCTGTTTCAAGACCCTTGTTTTTAACTCTGTACAGAGTTTGCTTTTCTATGCTATCAGGAAGACAACAGCTGCATTTGCCATTGTCTACTCCAATAGGTCACACTGGGAAGATCTATTTGCTGTTGACAGTATCTGGAACTCTGTATTTGGAACAGAACATTATTTCTGCATGAAGAATTCACAGCCCACTGGCAAGGTCATTGCATTTAGCTCAAGCATGATTATTTGAGAATTTTAAGCATTAATACTTAGTCATTTGTACAATGTTTCCATGCTTCTTAAAACTTTGTTTCTCTAGTAATAAAAATCTAAAGGATTACTGCTGTTGATGGAGACCTTGCAATGTAGAGAAAAATCATACAATGAGGCAACAATAATAACTGCCTCAGTATAAAACAACAGAGAGAATTATTACATGAAATTGAAACAATTTCAATTTCCACTGCTGAAATAGGAATTCCTTGTTATGATCAAGAATAATTTAGCTCAGCATGAATAACCAACTTTGACAGGGAAATGAAATATCAATAGATTAAGGGACTATTACAAATCATCAATGAATATGCCAGGCTAGTGGATCTATTGATAATTTAGTTAATTGAATTCAAAGTTTACAAGGATGAATTAATTGCCAAGCAAATATTTATGCACATTGAAGAGCTATAATTTGGTGTATTTGTAAAACCACTGAGGTGATACCAGAAATTAATATAACTACTTTTCTTTCAGGTCCTTCAGTCCAGTCTGTTTTCACAGTATTGGACAAAACAGCAAACAAAAAAACAAACATAGATAGAAGCAGCAGCCCTATCTCAAAAGAATAAAGGAAACCAGGGGCCAGTGAAGAGATAGAGAAATAAAACAGACAACAAGAGATCTAGCCAGGTTATTTAATCCAAGTAGGCTGATTCTGATGTGTGCTCTAATATGAAAAGCATTTTTTGAGGATGCTGTGATATATCAGCACAGGACTAACATATGACTTACAATGGCTCTAAGAGTGACATTTAGGAAGGCCATATGAAAGATGATGACAGTGAGACAAGTTGAAATAATGAATGTCAGTTCAAAAAAGCCGGTCTTGACATATGAAATGATGCACAGACAGCAAAAGTTAACCCATAAATGTTGAGCTGTGTAGGATTTTTTTTTTTTCCAGAATGGTGATTTCCTTCTAAAAACTATATAGTTAGTCCAATATCAAGATTAAGATGACTGCAGATCACCTCAGAGGAGGCAGCATATCTGTGAATATATCTTGTGACCTGGAAAATTTAAAATTGTATTGGATACTGAAGTAAAGAAACTACCAACTCATATAAAAGTTTATAACCACTTATTGTTCAGTCTAAAATAACTGCAGCAGTCTTTACCTTCTCGTTTGGTAACAGTACAATATCTCAACTTCTCATTTCAATTTATAAACTATTAAAATGCTAAAATATTTTAATTTTCTGATGGGTATTCCAAGAGAATTATGATTGGATTTTTGCAGATTTTTTTTATGCCTGCTGTTTAAAAAACTGTGTGAAAGCTTTGGGGATTAAAATACTGCCTATATGTGTAGGAGAGAAGCAAGAGGAAGATTAAACCCTAGTAGGTAAGTGGATATAAAGTGTGCTTGAGGATGTCCTCCTCCTCGGAAGCAGATCATGCATCTTCAAGTACTTATAAAATAAAATAACTTCTCACAGAACTACACTTTCCCATACCACAGAGAAAAAAATGTGGAGAAGGAAGAGACATTATAAACATGGCAAAAATCACAGTCTGAGAAAGGAAGACAACATTTCTTTGGCAACAGAAAGGAACAAGGATCACAAATGGTTTGTGTTGGAAGGGACATTAAAGATTATTCAGTTCCAACCCCTTTGCAATGGGCAGGGACACTTTTCACTAGACAAGGTTGCTCAGAGGCCCATTGAGCCTGGCCTTAAACACTTCTGGGGATGGGGCACTCACAACTGCTCTGGGCAACCTGTGCCAGTACCTTAACACCCTCACAGGAAAGAGTTTCTTCCCAATATCTAACCTAAATCTACTCTTTCACTCTGAAGCCACTCCCCCTTACCCTGTCACTACAGATGCTTGCAAAAAGTCGCTGTCCATCTTTCTTCCAGGCTTCCTTAAGGAACTGGAAGCCAAAATTTGGTAGGCCCAAAGCCTTCTCCTTTCCAGACTGAACAATCCCAACCCTCTCAGCCTTTTCTCTTAGGAAAGGTGTCCAGTCTCTCAGATCATCTTGGTGTTCTCCTCTGCACTGGTGCCAAGGGTCCTTGTCCTCTGTGTGCCGGGAGCCCAGCTCTGGATGCATTATTCCAGGTGGGGTCTGAGTGGGACAGAGCAGAAGGGCAGAATCCCCTCCCTCCCCTGCTGCCCACGGTGCTCCTGCTGCAGCCCAGGACACATTTGGCTCTCTGGGCTCCCAGCACACATGGACAGCTCATGCCCAGCCTCTCACCCACCAGCAACCTCAAGTTCTTTGGGGCAGGGCTGCTCTCCATCTCTTCATCCTCCAGCCTATGTTGACACTGGGGGTTGCCCCATCCCAGGTGCAGCACCTCCTGCTCTTGGTCTTATTAAACCTCATGAGAGCAAAATAGGTCCACTTCTCCACTTGTCCAGGTCCCTCTGGATGACATCCTGTCCTCAGGTGTGTCAACCACACCACTCAGCTTGCTGCCATCAGCAAATCTGCTGAGGGTGAACTCAATCCCTCTGTTTATGTCATTGAAGGTATTAAATTTAATAACACTGGTACCAACAGAGACCCCTGAGAGATACCACTTGTCAGTGATGTTCATCAGGACTTTGAGTTGTTGACCACCACTGGATGCAAGTGTCCAACCACTTTCTTATCCATTTAAAAATCCATTCATTTAATCCAGCTCCCTCTAGGTTGGGGAAAAGGATGCTGTAGGTGACCACAGGCTTTGGTCTTTGCTGTGGTGTCAAAGGCTTTACAGAAGTCCAGATAAATGACATCTGTAATCTTTCCCTTGTCCAATAATACAGTCACTCCATCAAAGAAGTCAAATTCCATTTTCTCTTGTTTCTCTGTGCCCTTTGAGGCTACTCAGACCCCTCAGAACATCAGAGCACAGCATCAAGTACAACAAGCAAGAATTCCCCTCCACCCAACTCTTTCAGGCCTTGAAAGAGTTGCAGCCATGCCAAGCATCTGAGCCATCCTGAGATCAGGACAGGGAGTCTTCTCATGAAATACATGAAAGGAAATTTGCTGTGTTACTGTGTTGGCAGGCTTGAATAGCACTGCTTTTGCTATTCAGAGTAATTTATCTTTTCGGGTTATCTGCTAGAACTGCACCTCAGCACACTTTGCTAATTTTCTCTGCAAGGAAAAATAACACAGTTCTTGGAATCCAAACACAGAATTATTTTCACTCATTTATTTGTCTCCAATTTATAATTTACCCATGTAATTACAGCAATAATTAGGCTGCAGGATATAATATACGTGTTTCCACAGGTAGCTGCTGAAATTGTACCAGAGGTTATGCAGGGAACCAACGTGTGTGATAATGAACTTTCTGTGTTATATAGCCAAATCCCACACCCAAAAGGAAACATATATTGGAAATTCTCTCTCATACTTTTATGGCAGCTGCCTGTTCTCCCAGACAACTTCCATGCTGTGCAGGCTCAACAACACAATCTGTGTCTTATCTTCTCACTGAATTCACTGTGTATTTGCAAAAACCCACATATAGTAGATTTCTTTTTCTAGGATCAGCTTGAATTTCAAAATCAGAAGTCTGATAACTCAACAATTACTCAGAATGGCTGCAGGTTTCATACTATCTGCACACATATTTTACCTAATGATAACTGGTTAAGCAGAACTATTGATACAAGTAGCAGGAAGTGGGATTTTGCATTTGCTTTGTTGCTAAGGCTAAGAAAGCACAGGACTGTAACTATTTATATCAGGAAAGTATATGAAGTGCTTATAGCACAACAGAAACACGTCATTGCAAGAAACACAGATGTAAAATAGAAAAAAAAGCAACGATGGTAGATCATTTCTGCTAAACACAAATGAAGGAAAAACAATAATGAAAGGAAAATTTTTCTCCCTTATAGCCTGCTGGCTAAAAAGTATCAAGCTTGAATCCCCTTCCCAAATCCAACCAAAATTCTCAAGATATATATGGTGCCATATTTAAGGGAAGCTGACTGAGCAAAGTGTAGTATAATACATTTTAAACAATAAAATAAAATGAGGCATATTAATATGAGAAGACAGAGGTTGAGGTCTTGTGTATGCTAGACCAGTTTTAGAGAGGTGCTTGCTATATATTCCTGCACTGAACACAGGCTTGTTATTCTTTCACTATCCACATCCCCTGGGTGGTGAATTACAGAAAATCATCTAACACAATTCACCTTACTCGCTTCAAATCTCAGTATGTTTTTTGGTTGTTTTTTTTTCGTGCTCCTCATTTCCTTGATTTTTATTTTTTCCCCCGTTCCCCCAGAGGAATTCAAGGTTAGAAAACGCGGCAGCTATGGATTCAGTTTTACTTCAAAAGCGTAAGGCGAAAGTAGCATTTCCAAAGCGCCGCACACAAAGGGATGTTGGATTTTTCGGGCTGTCCTCGCTGCTGAGCCTCCGTTCCTCGGGCAGTTCGGTGAGATCACAGCGCTCTCTAGTGCCTTCAGCCAGCACATGGAGAGAACCTCATCCCATCTCCCCAAACAGGGAGACACACCGAACACCCATTTGTCTTTGAAAAATGTGTCGAATAAAATGGCTGTGTTAATTATCAGCTCGCAACCGGATTGTTGTTTTTTGTTTTGTTTTGTTTTGTTTTTCCTTACCCATGCCTGATTTAAGTACTAGGAAAAGAGCCAAACACATTAAAGACATACACATATGCATAAGTGCTATTTGCCATCTTAAAAATGTCAAGGAACAAGCTGGGTGCTTTTTCTATAGCATCAAAAACAATGTTGAAATATTACTGTTTCAATAAAAAATCGATGATGCTTGAAAGAATGCAAACCCAAGAATTAACATGGCGTAAATTTCAAATGCTACTTTAGGAATGGAGTGTGAGCCATCCAAAAAGCTTTAGGTTTTAAAATAAAAGAATATCTTATTGAAGACTATGACATATCATGATACTGTTTTCACAGTACAATCTTAATAGCACTTTCAAGTGAGGCAAACATGTGAAATATCACAAAATCCAGCATAATTACCAAGGTCAGCTCATTATCTGTGACTCAAAGGCAGTTAAAAGAAAATCCAGCAAGGAATAAGCTCTTGATGGAATATTAATATCTACTTTGAACATCCTGGCTTTTGAAATATCATATTTCTTTGACTGTTATGAAATTTCAGTTTTCCTGCCAAGAGCCTTTTTAAAGAATGGTAAAAAACACACTACTTTTCCACATGACCAGAGCATATATTCTTATGCCTGATTAGGTAGTCATTATTTTAAAAGTATACCTATACATCCTTTCAAAAAGGTATTTTCTTCAGATGCAAATTAGTTTTTCTGAAACCTATCTGTAGGACTCATTGCTATCGCTTATTTTAAAATATACATATGTTTATAAAAAATGGATCTTAAGAATCCAGCTGGACTTAGAACATGTATGTTTAGTGCTGTAAAACAAAGTTCATCACACCTGCAATCGAAATTACAATACATATTTAGATGAGTATGTTACTTATATAACTTATGTTCATGTAAAAGTCAGGCTTGTTACATTGTTTGCCTCCTTTAGTCCCTCAACTATATTTTGGGTTGTATGGGCTACTTTGTGTTATTATAATTTCCTGCTTTTTTGGGTTTTTTTCCCAAGGGATTGTCACATGTGTAAAGTTGTACCTACCTGTGCAGAAATGCTATTAAGCTGACATTGTTAAACTGGCAAGGTTAAGGTGATGTAATCTCTTGTGATCATATTGATTATTATAAAATAAAAGGTTTCATACAAACTTACAAAATTATATCGTACTTTACATCCATGATTTATTCTGTTTATTATTCTGTAATGGCCTTCACTGTAGATAATATAAGAATAACTGTACTTACTTTTGAGATCTAAATTTCTGGCTCCTGCTGTGCTCTGTGTTGTGATTTTAGTGTCAATCTTTACAGTGTGTAGGTTGTTGGTATCCCTTGATATCATGACATTATGCCACTGGTTGTCGTTCAGAGGTTTATTAGAACTTCCCTTGATGAGGTTGGCACCGTTTCCCAAGTCAAACACATAGTGTAAATACCTGGGAAAAGAGAAAAAATTGGAAAAGTTTCCTTTTTCTTTACATAGCAAGGGGGGCAATAATTAATATGTCTAATACTTTCTATTTGCTTGTACTCGTCAGCAGAGCTGGCCAAACCAGCAGACAACAATGAATGCCAGATGGGGAAGCAACTGTCATTCCGAGAAATTGCCGCTCGTTTGGATGAGTTGAGGTGCAGTCCCAAGTTTCTGGAAATCAACGAGCACTCCATGTACCGAGACATGCATACATACGTAGAGAGAGAGAACAAGAGGGAGGCTACAAACTAGCACTTCTTTGTGGTAAACACGAGAGAAGTTATACCTATTATTTACTTTCATACATTTCAGGCATCTAGCTTCATCTGAAAGAAAGAGTCACAATAAAGCACATGAAGTTCAACATGAAGAAACATTTATCGATCACATCTACCAGTCAGAAAAAGAAAGGTTTGCACCCTAAACTTTCCTGTGTATTCCTCCTGTACACACATTTCGAATGGACTGGTTTTGTCATTACGCTAATCCATACATACCCTTTTACTAATTCAACCACAATGAAATCATTTCCATCGCCACTGTTAAAAAGTATCAATCCATCCAGGGAGGTGGTTTTGAACTGGAAAAAAAGGTGCATAGATGTGTACGCTTGTAGCGTGGCCAGTGCAACATAACTTGCTTTTGTTTTAAAGGTTACGGGGTCTGCTATGATGTTCCTGAACCCGAATCTTGCATTTAGCTCACAATAATCGATGTCTCCATTTTTACATAAGTCAATGTATGCCATGCCATTAAATGTGAGACTCTGTAGATGCCCAATAAAATTAGAAGGCACAGAAGACAGGTAGCGCCGTTCTGTTATTATTCCTGTTTCTATGTTGTGGAATTCCAGTCGTGTGTGATCGCCAGCCATTTGACCTTTAAACAGCAACAAGAAAACACGTGTTAGTGTCTGAAACGGGAGGTCAAAGAGCACATTATGTGATTAAGTATCTGCATCACTTTCACACTTCTCAGTATGTGCAAGGCCAATCGTTGGTTCCAAAGGGAATTCTTTCAAATTCATCCTAATTACTGGTAAATCCAGGAGCTTTTCCAAAGCATTCAGTATGTTTGGATAAGGCCAACAGCAAGATTTCTAAAGTGAAACACTTTACCAGAGTACATTAAACTGCCAACTTAAAATCCCTCACTTTAGTTATACTTAACCAGATGTGGGGTTTTACTGTAAGCAAGTGCAATTACTTTACATGAGGATAACAAAGGCCAATCTCAGAGCTAAACCAACAATATCAGAGACAATATCAGGGAGCCAGAACAGCTTGAGGGATTTTATCCCATGTGTTTTCTTCAATGTGCATGATTTGACTAGAGGTAGGAAGGATTCCTGTTCCAGCTGTCTTAGGTACACTAATGCCAGCCCTGCTGCACAGCTCTATGGGACAAGGGTGGAAAGCTGCTTGAAAGCAACTGGCTTTGTACCGTGAGGATAAACCGTGGGGAAAGGTGCAGAGCCCAGAGATGGGCTGAGCAGAAAGCCTGCAGGAAGGGTGCATGCCAGTGTTCTGTAATCCTGGAAACAGCAAGTGACTTGTTTACATCAGAAAGGTGACCAAAACCAAGCCCCACAGCTGCCTTTGAGATCTCTCTGTCATACAAGGACCACTGCAGAGCAATAAGCCTGAAATCTGATGAGTATAAAGCTAATAATGGAGGAAAGGATCAGCACTGCCGGAGTATGCTGCATACAAGTCAGGTAAGTTTTTAAGCTAGTTATTAAATAGCTTACCCAGCACATCAAAATTGTGTTCACTGAAGAGTTCCCTTTTCTGACAGAACTTCCAAATTTTTTCCATGCTTATTTTAAAGAAGTAGGGCAGTATTTTCACAGGGCTGATTCATGGTCACATTGTGCGGAAAACCAGCTTCTTATTACTAATGAATTTCATCCCTTAATGTACCTTTTGCAAACCATGGCCTAGATTCCCCAGTTCCTTAGATGTTTCACTTCTCTCATGGAGTACAGAGAAGGTGAAGAGCAGACCTAGCCAAGCTGGACTAAATAATGGCTTAAAACTGCTCTAATGCAAGTTCCCACAGTGGCAAAGTTGTTGACAAGCCAAGTTTCCTCTGTCCATTCCCAAATATTCTATTCCAAGAGAGAGTGTGAGCACTGCCCCAGGCTGGACATGTCAGAAGTGGTGCACAGGGCCTGGAGGAGGCTGTCACAGCTGTACCTCTGTAGGTGTCACAAGCAAGTGTCTGTGGATGTGTGTGTGTGACAGGAAAAAGACAAGGGAAAGAGAAATGTCAGTATCTGAGATTTGCCCAGGGAGATTAATTCACAAGCAGGTTAAGTCACAGCACTGAGATACAAGTACAGACATCAGTGAAGCTACAGGGAAAATCGCTCTGTAAGTTTTAATAACATTCAGGCACAATCATTGCTCCAATAATCTTTGATAAATATTGGCAAGTAGCTTACTTAGCTTTGGGATGAGTTCTGTAGGAGAACTTGTCATTGAGCACCACCACCACCACCTGGGATCTGCACTCAAGGGGCTGAGCACTGCAAGAGGCACCTTAAACCCCGGGGACAGTCTTCTTGATGTTCTTGTTTCTAAACATCAGTTCTGAAGATACCACTTTCCCTGAATGTATTAAGCAAAAGTGGGTTCTTCCTTGCAGTAATGAGTCAGGGAGCTGTCTTGAAAAATGCCAAATGTGTAATTTTTGCTGGGACAAGAGCTGTCTATTGGATAGCAGCCAAAGAGCTGAGAATCAGGTTTCAGAGAGGAACATTATATATTCCAGTCTTGTACCCCTTCAGATGGCATTCCAATAATGCCATGGCAAAAATCCACCAAGCTTTGGCTTGTAGCACAATATCCCCACTACATTAAATGTATTTCTTTCTTGACCATAGTAATAAAAAAGTTCCAGAATCTGGGCTCACATCCCAAATATCCCTCCAACATTTCAGTTCTACAAACATGCAAACTTGAGAATTCACATAATGCTCTACAGGATTAGTAAATGCAGCAATGAAGTAAAAGAGAATGTAGTTTGCACTTACAAGGTTGGGTGTTTGGGGATTTAGTGGTGGGGTTTTTGGGGTGTTTTTTTTTGTTTGTTTGTTTTTTGTTTGGTCTGGATTTGGTTGTTTTCTATGTTTTTTCTAAAGTTTGTCAGGTTTGTGAAAAAACGTCATACTAAAGGGCAGTTGAAATTCTGTTCATAACCATGAACCAGCTACTCTGTTATCCAAATTTAGTCATATTCTGACCATTTTTATTTTCTATACAGTCTTAGAAAATAAGGTTCATCAGGGCTGGAAGTATTGAAACTCTTCTGTGATGAGTAACTTCTTCAAAACCACCTGCATGGCTTCCAATGAAAGCTAGCTATGACTCTGAATTATATTATGTATCGATGCACACATTATGCATTTGTCAAAGAGAACCAAGCACAACCCACGAATGAACAAGTGGTGTTTTATAACCTGCAAAAATTGGAAAGTCAGGCTGAATTATGTAATGGATTTTCCTCCAGTTTAAGCTTTCTGGTTCCGATGATGTTTCTTTCATTTACAGCACAGGAAATGGAATCAAAAAAGGAAAACAATGTGTGGCAGGAGAAAGTTGGAAATTTTAGAAGGAAGCCAGTTTACTTCCTTATTCTCCTCATAAAACTATAATAACCTTTCAGATGAAAAATTAATGGATTGTATTTTCTGAACATTATTAGAAGAAAAGTTCTTAGCAATTTAGAACAAGCACACCATAATCTCATGTGGCAACTGTTTCCCTATCCTTTCAGGAAATGCAAAGCAACTACACATTAAATTCTATTACGTACATTTGAAATTTAAACTTTTAAAGGCTTGTAAATCACTAAGTGTTGAAAAAAAACAAAACAAAACAACAAAAATCCCCAGTCCTCCTCTCCCTAAAAACACTCAACACAACCAAAAAACCTCATCACCTACACAACAATAAAGATTTTCTTTGTAGGAAATGTGACATTCATGGAACTAACAGCAGATTACCCATATTTAAAGTTCCCTCTGCTCCTTCTCATATGGCATTTTCCTCCTCACTGGTGGAGGAGGCCAAAGATTGGCCACACAGATTCCTACAGGGAGTTTAGGAAGCTTAGGATGTCTTTTTCCCTCCAAAATATTGGGATGAGTTTCTCCTTTTGGATTAATAATGTTAAACGTCTGTGGATTATGTAAATGCAGACAACTTCCAGCTTGAGGAACGGAGAGGGAATCCAAGTCTTTGGATGGACATTTTTGGACATAGATACTGAGTTGTGGAAAGAATACAATGTTGCACAAGAAAACTGGACTCAGGTGATGTTACCTGCAGTATTTGTAAATTAGAACTCTGGCACGAGGAGTCCAGGAACTCTTCCATTTGGATCACTTGGATCTTGCACTGGATTTTGATCTAAGCAATTTTTTTTTCTACATTAAAATCTACCTTCTATATTAGAAACTGCCTTGGTAGCTGAAGCAGAAAGATTATAATATTTTTTTAGCATACTTCTTCCCATATTATAAATCTATTATCAAAAAAAAAAAACCAGTAAATTATTTAGGCCATCTAAATTCTTGGGAAAATGACCCTAGGCATCATAACATACACAGACTTCAGCTCTGGAACATATATTGGTAATTTCTGATTCCAGAAAACATGTTCTTGCAACTATATGAATTATTTTTCTACCAGTGACACAACCCTCAGTGTTCTGTTGAGGTGAAAATGGACTATTAAAGAAGTTATACTCCTCTTTAAAAAAAACAAACAAGACATTTAACTTGTTATCATTTTAACAAAGTTTACAACCAATAATAAAAGTTGTTTAATGCTACACAAAACCAAAGGATAATTTTAAATATCTAACAAAAAATTTAGGCACATTCTGCTGTGCAAGGAATCAGAGCCAGAAGACAGGTCAGTTGTTATTAACAACATGCGTGTAAGCATAAGTACAGGACAAAATCAATGTGTTCTCTATTAACATTTCTGATAATATAAATATAGAAATAAATTTCTGTCATCTGCTAGTATGCATGTAATTTTTTTTTTCTCTCATTCCAACTGCTATTTTAGAATTTGAGAAAATATGCTGCCTAATATATAATTATATTGAGGACAGCTGATGCAAGATTCAAACCACAGTAGAATACCCTTCAAATGTTTATTAAGTTCTTTCTTCCAGCAGTGGCTTAGAGTTTAGCCCTAACAATGTGTTGCCAAAAGCATTTTGTTTGCCTTCTCATTAGTGATGTATCAAATCACTTCTCTCCAATTACTGTATAAAAACATCCATTTAAGTCAGCACGAATGTTTTCATTAATTTCAATAGCAACCTTAGAGCAACATTAATATCAAGTGTAATAGCACACTTCTTGTACCAGCATTCCAAGATGCATAACATGAATTTTGAATCTTACCCAAGAAAAGGAAAAAAAAAAAGCATCTGTTTCTTTCAGATAAAGTAATATTCTGTAAAAGTTTTGGGGTTTTTTTTGTTTTTGTTTTGTTTTGTTTTGTGTTTCCCCCCAGCAACGTGGAATCATGGAATCACAATGCCACAGTACCTGTCACAGCCTGCTGGTCATCCACCATTAACTTTAAACCTTTTCCTCGCCGCACCACACGCACTGTGTGCCACTCATTATCATTGAGGTTATAGCCAGCAAAAAGGGTTTCTGGGCCTTTGCCTGTAGGATATGCCAAACAGTCATTATGCAATCTTTAAAGCAGTTTACATGTGAACCTCACAGAGAAAGAGAGAAACAGAGAGACTGGCTGGGCAAATGTTAAAACTCACCAAAAGTCACAACAAGCAAGAAAATTACCAAGTATAAGCAAAATATAGAGCTACTAAATACTGTGTACTATAGAGCTACTACATTAAAACATTTCTAATGCCTATTTAACTATGCAAACACACTGTATATGCGCCAGGTTTTCATAAATAGGCACAGTCAACATGGATTTAATTATTCACTTTTCAATCTCATACAGGCCTTTAAGAAATGGGATTACTGAACCCAAATAACTTCAAGTATGGATTTACAAGACTGGATTTTTGCTCCTTTATTAAAAATAATTTGGTGGGAAATAAAAAGTGGTAAATGTGTGTGCATGTGTGTTATATTTTTCTTAATCTGTCTCCACATCTGTGTTTGCTTAGCTTCTGTTTATCAGGACTTCTCAGAGCATCATCTATTACCTGATCTAGATGACTTGCTAATATTCATATTCAGTACCTTCTGCTGTTAGAGAATCTTCAAACCATACTTTCCTTTTCCTTTAAATGCATATGGTTTTTCCTTAAATCTGCTATTTTTGTCAGCAGTACAGCAAACACTTTTGATGCAAATTCTGTGTATAGCACAATGCACTCATGATAAGCAAAGTATTCACAAACCTAGTAAAAAGGATACCTTTAATGTTCAGGAAAAGATTTCTCATAAGAAAAGGATTATGGAAATTGTACCTTGCATGGTTGAAGAAGAAGTGAGAGAAAGAAAAACCCTGGCTTTGTCCTGTCATTGATATGAATAGATGATAGACCAAGTGCTGAACCAATGGATCAAAACTCATGTGGTGACAGTCCAAAAGGCAAAGCTAATCTGCAATAAACAAACTACATTCTTGTAAAACAGAGAACTCCCTGGCCTGTTTGTCAATTCCTGTGGCAGAATAAAAGCTGCCAATAACTAAAATTTGTCAATTAAATTCTGGACTCCTCCAAGACAGACACAGAGCTCCAGGAGCTGGTCCAGAGGACAGCTACAAAAATGATCAAGGGACAGGAGCGTGTCTCTTGCATGAGGCAAGGATGAAGGACTGGGTCTGTTCAGCCTGGAGAAGAGACACTTGAGAGGGAACCTCATCAATGTCTGTCAGTGTCTGCAGGGAGGGCTCCCAGGATGGACCAGGCTCTGCTCGGCGGTGCCGGGCAAAGGGACAAGAGGCAACGGGCAGGAATTGAGGCTCAGGAAGTTCCCCCTGAACATAAAGAAGAAGTTCCTTTCTGTGCAGGTGACAGAGCACTGGAACAGGCTACCCAGATAGGCTGGGGATATTCAAGAACCATCTGGACACTCTCCTGTGCCATGTGCTCTGGGATGAAACTGCTTGAGCAGGGAGGTTGCACCAGATGCCCCACTGTGGTGCTTTCCAACCTGACCCATCCTGTGATTCTGTAAAAGACACATTATAAAATAACTTTTGACATAGAAACATTAGGGTTACCCTGAGTCAGACCCTTACCCCCACTGTGCCCTTCCAGGTGACTCTATCCCATGTGTCAGTCTTGCTCTGAAAGGGACACACAACTAGCTCTGAAACTCTCCTACTTTTCTCTTAGGATTCTTTTCCATCCAGCATAGGCTAACTGTGATTGGTGAGATCTGTTAATAAAATCAAAACCTAAAATCAAAGCCTCTCTGACTTCAGAACTGCACAGAAGGGAAAGGACACTAAGAGCTTGATGTAGCTGTTCAGCATATTGGACAGTTTTCACTTCAGATATTTTCCATCTTCTGTCAGCATTTTTTAAATTGCTTCTGGTTTACTGCCATGCTTTTATATGCAACCTTTGGTATTTCAGGCATGCCAAGGCATCTCCAGGAACAGAAATGCAAAGCAAAGGCAGTGAGAGTCTCATAACACTGTTTCTCTGTGTCTCTGTATTGACACCAACATAGGAAAAGTGTTCAAACCCAGCCAAAGCAGATGATTGGGGTCAACTACCTAAATCATTCTGTTCATTAAATATTTGCTTTCTTTGACAAGAGAAAGACCAGTTTTGCATAAAACTGAAGTGAATAATATTGTCTCTGAATGTGCTGGTATAGATGCAGTGACTAAAACTTTAAGCAATTTCTTTTAGGCATTTCAATGGAAACAACTTAGATTTGGAGACAACAGATGGGTTTATAAAAAATAAAACAAGAGCAAAATCTTAGTGAGAGTCAATAAGACTGTCTGGGCTTACACCATTTAATATTATTGTAAACATATTCATGTTTATTTGCTAGTCCAACCTCCTTTTATTTTTTTTTAATTTTTAAAGTAGTTGAACCACTTAGTTTCCATTATCTTGCTTCAGATCTCTAAAAGACCTAAAAGCATATGCAATTTTAATTTACTCTCACATTAACAACCCTCTGTAGTGTCCCTTTTGCGTAAAGGTGCCTCAGTGTATATTAATATCAAATCCAACTTGGCTGCTCACATTTACTGGCAAATCTATCTATTCTATTTTAATGGCTGGGGACTTACAAACACTTCCTGCTGTAAAATTAAATGTGTGTTTTCCTTTGCATCAGCCTATTTTCCTTGCAAGAGTACCCTGAGTAAAAAAAAAATCAGGTCAGAACTCCATGAAAGCTGCCTGTTCCCACAGCACACAATCCAAAAGAGGATTGAGAGAACCCCTGGCAAAAGGGGTTTAAAAAGGACAAACCTGGGTGTGACACACTATGTGAGCAGTGCCCTGAAAAGAGTTCTGGCCTTGGAGAAACTATCCACTTGCATAGAAAAAAGACCTTTCTTTCCTGGGGCTGGTCTCTAACAGAGAAAAAGGGCTTTTGATTTGTCAGTGAGAGTACAAGAAACTACAAAACAGCAAGGTCCAGGGCCCAGGGGTTGTGTATGTTCCATCAGACCTGTTCCATCATGCTGCATCTCTGCAAAGTACAACAGTTTCCCATGGCAGCTGAAGAGAAAGGATGGATGCTCACCATTCCTGTGCTAATGCAGTGCTTGGCCAAGGATGTGCTTTCACACAGAAAAGCAGAAAATATGTTTGTGAGCAGGGTATTTAGGAGAAAATTGTCTAAATACTTAAACACAAAAGCATGTAGGAATTCCTTGATACCACAAGACTACCAGAACTGCAGAAGAAAACTCTTAAAACACCTTATTAAATGGCATTGGTCAACCTGAAACATCATTCATGTTAGCATTTTCCTCACTGACTTTCAAATATACTGACCTGAAATTAATTTAAACATAATATTGAGATCATAATGGCACAGAGTCTTCTTCTGCCCAGGTTATCATTTTTATGGTGAATCTACTATAAGTTTTTATCTACTTAATTATTGTCTCTCCAGTCTTATTCTGACTTTACACTGATCTAACTTCATTTAAATCATGCCAGCAGAAAGTGCTCCTAAATAAGTGTATTTAAATAAGAATTGGCATATTGCCTCGTGTTTTTGGCAAGATGCAAGGGGTGTTCTGGGCTTTAAAAAAAAATAAATTGCTTTATATATGTAAAATTTTGTTTTACATGGACTGATACTATTTTTTCAAGTTTATGTCCCTCCCTTTTATTTCCCATACTGTCCTTCCCCTGGAACTTATCTGTCTCTTTCTAGACAGGACACAGTTATTTTGCTTCACACTGGCTCACTTTCTGAGCTACTGATTCTCTGAGATACTAAAACCTTAATTATAAACCTTTTCCTTCTGAGACAAGATACAAACTGGGAAAAAAATCCACTAAGTATCTCTTCCTTAAGTATGAAATTTATTATCAACATCTATATTCAGCTCTTTTCCTATTTTAAAGGCTTAAATAACTACCAGATTTTATGTATCCTTAGAGAAAATGGATAGTACCAAATAAAAGAAGCATTGGCACTTTTATGGCTACCAAAGTTTGCTCAGAGTCCATCATACCAGTAAAATTTCCACATCCATTTAAAAGCAGATAATTGCTTGTACAAACACCTTTTTACAAAGCAAAATGCAGACTATGCAGTCAATCAATACAGGTACAAATCTTGGTGGTGTAATTCATTAAGAACTAGGACATATAAAGCCCCAAACATTCCCAGTTATATGTTTACTTAGCATCCAAAGCTGAGCTTACTGTCTTGTCAGCACCTCCTGGAACAGTCCTTTCAAAGTTAAAGGAAAAAAGTGTGAACCTCCCAAAGAAAAAAAAATAAAAAAAATCTCATTTGCAGCACACTGAATATTCTAAATGCTCTCTGGATACTCCTATTCTTTTTACTACCTTGTGAGGAGTTTATCCAGCCTAATTCAAGTGCTGAATTTGCAAGATTTGCTGAATTCCAGCAAATCAGTCACTTAACTTTAATATGCACAATTTTTTCCTCTTACAGATATTTATCCCGTGGCACTTTATTTTTAACCAACTACTTGAACAGAACTGATGATTTTGAAAGAAGATACTAGCTCTTACATTGTACCAAAACAGGTTCAAAATGAGTTGTCTGAATTTGTTTCACACAATGCCATCCACCTCTACCACTAAAGCATATACCAAAATGCTTGGTGCATTCAATTCTGCCATCAAAATAGATATGGAACATGAAATATAGAAAGACACACTACAAAAAGAGACTAGCAAGGGAGGCTGGGTGGTTCAATGAATGCTGTACTAGCCAGTGAAATCCAAGCCAGACACAGACAAATCACTGATATTTATTTATCAGTCAGAATAAGAAAGATTAGTGGTTTCAGCCTGGTTTGCTAATAGAAAACTGTGCATACTACAGCCATCAGTATCAGGTGGCATTTAGACAAAAAGACATTTGGACAAGAAGACAAAACCCTGAGATTAATTTAGTTAATAGAGAAAGTTACTTTAAGTCAGCATTGTCAAAATTTCAGCTGAAATAATAAATATTTTATGATTCACCTTGCTATGTATAGACAGATGCATGGCTTTGAGACACCTAAGAGTGTTATTGTAAATACCTGGTGCAGAACAAGAGGACTTTGTGCCATCTCAGTTATCCTGCTTTCCAGAGTAAATTTAGCACACCTCTAATCTAGGCTGCTGTTCCAGCACTCAGCCAGACTCACAGTCACTGTGCAAACCTCACAAGGCTCCTGCATTACACACCAGGCTGCAGCACAAAAAGTTCAGGATTCCTCCAGAGCAAGACACAGAAATACAAGACATACAGGGTAAGGCATCTTAACCTTCACTATCCTTTCTGTGGCTGGCTGCAGAAACGTTGCTTGTCTTCCAAAACACTCATTAGCACAGCTGATCTTAAAAAGTCAATTAATATAGTGAATCAGCTGTATTTTAAATGACTGTGCCTGTAACGTCCCAAAATTCCCTGGCTAAACGTGTTTCTTGCCAACAGAAAAATTACATTGCCTTTTGCATATCAGAAATGTGCATCAGGTTATCATTTACAGCTAATTGATAGGATTACTTGAAAGAAAATCTAATTACAAGTCAAAGAAATTTTGTCCACTGTATGTTCTCCCCAACAGACTCGTATGGAAAATTCCACAAGAATAGCACATTCACTGAATTGTATCAAGAAAAACATATCAATCTTGCATTGCTTGATCCAAATGCTTCAGCCCACAATAGTTTTATTATAGGCAAAATTGCTTTTGGCAATTTGGGTAATGCATTGGCAGTTATGTGTATTTTTATCCCCCTTTTTTTATCAAAATTTGACATTTCAGAAATTAAAAGGAAGGAGATTTGAGCTGCTAATATTATCCATCAGCCTTCATTCCAGCTGTAGAATAGATTTGCTAATATTCTTTAAAATAACAGGAATATAATATTAAATATTTCCATCGAGGCATATCTATATTTCTCATACAGAAATGCAGAAAGCTAAACAAGATACCTTTGAAAATTCTACTGGCTTCCCCTACACGGCCAAGCTGCATACAGACTGCATTTAATATTGATCTAGTTCACTAGCAAGGAGAAACAGCATACACAGTGAATTCACTGGGGAAGAAAAATCCATGGAAGGATATAAAAACAACAAATCCAGGAATCAGGCTGGAATCATATCCAGCTCTGAGGGCACAGAATTTTCATTTGTCTGGTTCTTTTCTCTCTTTTCTCTACATTTGCTTCCCTGACCATGGTCTGAGTTGCTGTGCATTTTCTTCCTCCCAGCTTTGTCCTTCTTTTGGAAAATGTTTAATTTAGGGTGCAATATCACACATACTCATCCACTTATTTCTTTTAAGCTGTGAGATATTCACTGTGACACAGCTGATGTCTAAACAGAGCCAGTGGATCCAGGTGGGAAGGCAGAACACAGGCAGATCTATTGGACTAAATTAAATCTAAGGATTCTGCCAAGAAAGGTGTTTCTGCTGAACCACTGTCTTGTGAAAGACTGTTCTCTACAAATAGCACCAGTACTCAGTTTCAGCAAGATGGAGAAAGAAAGGACAACATCAGAGAGCAGTAAACTTTAGACCTGCAAGTCTTGGCCTCTAGACCTCCCTGCTAGACCAAAAGATAAGTAGAAGACAGACACATGCTCTCAAAATTGTGCCTTACTGGTCTATAATTGAGCCTACATAATTTGAACTGTATTTCCTGGAAAAAAACCCCAGTTTTGAAGTTTCACTTACAACTTTCTGTGAACTCAGAGCACATGACAGGATAAAAATGATTCTGTTACTGCATTATGAAATGTCTGACCCATCCTAGAGATGTCTCTCAATGTATAACTTAAAACATTTATGGCTTAAAATCAGTTGCATTTTATTTTAGTTTTGTAACTCATCTGTCTAAGCAAGTGAAATGCAAACAGCCCTAAGGACATGTAATTTTCTTGTTTCTTGGAAATAATGAAAGAAAAGGATTTTTTAGAAGTAGCTGAACCCAAAAGTCAGCTAGATCTCTACATTTTTAACAAGAGTGCAGTTTCTCTTTCACACCGTTCGTTCTCTGAGGATCATGAATATCAGGAAATGTGCCAAAGGTTGTATGAATCTACCCCAAGGCCCTGAACTAAATCAAAGTCAATGAGCTTGAAAAATGTGGTTGTTGCTTTGTCAGCTCACTGCTGAACGCTCTGAGACACATTTTCAGAAACCACGGTGAACCTGACAATTGACTTTGCTGCAGGTGAGGTGAGCTTTCAATACATGGAAATTCTATGCTAAAAAAAAGTTGAGTGCAATATTATTTCCTTTGTATTTACTGCAGGTAAAGAAATGTGCACTTACAAAGATTGTGCAGCTTTACAATCACACTGTCAGGTCATACCCTGCCTTGAATCAGGCTAACTTTTGAAAATTCACTCAAGACTTATCAGTGTGAGTTGGCATTCAGCACACTCACTTCCACAAGCCACTTGCATGGCTTTAGTAAATATTAATCTGTTTTCACATTAACTTGACATGGCTGCTATAATGAAAAATTTCACAAATTTTAAGCTGAATGTGTTTGAGCATTTTAAGTCAAACTTAACACAAACACTTTCAAGTCAATACCTTTGACTTCATTGCACCAAAGCTACAGCTGTACATTAGGAAAGCAGCCATTTCACAAGCCTTCTCTCCCATTTGATTACATTTTTTTTCAAATATCATCCACCATAAGCCTGCACATTACATGAAAAAGAAAATAGGAAATTTTAATCCCTTTAAAAGACTGAAATTCTCTCATGCAGGATTTTTGCAGTACAGCTTTCTAACTCTGAAAGCTTGTTTCAATGGAAAATTCTTTTTAGGTCTTATTTAACAAAAAATTTGTAAAACTGCTTGAGAAAAGAATGGCTAATTCATTTGGAGTTATTAGCATTTACTGTTTCCCCCTCTATCAAAAGAATAGGATTGAAAGTCATGAGAACAGATGGGGGAACTTGGGAACTCCTATGTAAAATAGTACTAAAACTAACATTAACCCCCAATTTTAAGCAATCTTGAAAATCAGCTTTTTTCAAAAGTAAATATTCACTGATTGGATATGACATTAATAGCAGACAGAATCTCTAATATTCATTAATTCTGTATAAATTAAGAGTTTTATCAATACTACTGATTTGTGAGATGTGGCTCAAAGCAGGGGGAAGCAGCAATTCTAAGATAAATTCAAGTTAAGTTTCTCCTTTACCAAGAGGAGTTCGATTTTTACCTCAGCAGACTCATTATTCTGGTCTTGACTACCAAAACAAAAGACCCAAACCTTAAAAAACACAGAGGCAGAAATAAATATACATTTCCCTGTTGTGGATTTCTAGGAGCAGAAAGAACATTCCTCTGTTTTCCAAGAAAAGAAATCTACTACAGCTGATAATTTCCATTTCCTTGGACATCATCTCTACAAGTTACTGTTCAAATAAAGTATCCTCAGTTTCCAGGGGAATTTTGCTGTCTCCTCTGATCCCAAGAGATCTGGAGGAATTCTGACTTGGGAGAAGGATTTCACAATAATATGGCTATCTAAAGATAATCTGCACCTTAATCACTGTCATTCAGCTGATAAACAAATAAACAAAAATACTGAGACAAAGATGCAGCTGATCTCCAAGTCTACCCTTAGGAGCCTAAAGAACCTGTGCTACCTCTTTGCACTTAAACCCACTGATGTAAAAATAACCTAACTTACAGCAATCTTTGTAGAAAAAGTAGGCACACATTTGATTGTATTTTTTTTTTTTTTGCACAGAGAGAACTGGAATATTTGTTTTACATTGGCTAGTTTATAAATGACAACAGGAAAAAAAAGCTTTGACACACTAGCCTTTCTGACAGTGATATTGACTGTGCCCATTTATATCAAAACCATAGCTGTCAAAACTCGTTACATTTTAAAATATAAGTAAGCACAACTTAAGTATGCTTATATATATGCTTATAATTTACCTTGTTATAGAAAAAAAAAATTATCTTTATGTTTAGTTAAATTAACATAACAGAAAAAAATCCAAAACATTCAAATATTTATTTTTACCCTTATATCTTGCACAATGTTCTTAAGAATAAGCAGATTGGAAACTAGCTGGCATTGAAAGGAAGATAATTTGGACTGTGACTTTATTTTAAGAATAGGCTCCTCTTAATTTACAGGTGTCTTCATCCCAAAACCGGTTGTTATAAAATAGTTACAACTAAATCTCACACTCATATCCTTTATTTGGGGTTTTTTGTGGCTTTTTTTTGTAATTTAAATGCTGAATTATAACATTTTGCCTAATTAAGAATAATGAGAATAATATTTAAAGGTTTATTATTATTGATTATTTAACTGTTTTAAAATATTTTTATAACCACCATGGAACAAAAAGCACAATTTATTGACACTGCTTATTCTTGGATACTTCTAGGCAGACAGGAGTCAAGGAAGGAGACTAAAACAGACATTTCAGTTTTCAGAAATTACAGATGGATGAATCCAAAGGTTGATGCCTGTTCTATGATCAGTCTCCACTGACTTTGATGGGTATACTCTTGCATGCCCGAGTAGAAAAGCGTAGCTTTAGTTTATGGAATTGTTTTTAACATGGGGAGAATCTCTCCAATGCTCTTGTGCCATTTATCATCACTTTAGGATTGTGCTCAGCATCAGCAAGTGACAATTTTTTATTTAACAAAACAAGTGAGCTTCTTGACAGAAGTGCCTACTTGCACTTTCTTAAGGTGTGCTCTGTATCTTGATTTATGCAATTTTAGGGAATCAAGAATCCGTGTTGCTGACTTTCAGCCGCAGTGCTGCTCTTATTCACAGCCAATTAGCCCATCAGCTGAGCTCCCAAGTGTCTTGTATCATGTCAGTGATGGTGTCAGCTGTCTCCTGTTAGCTGGAGATGCAAGAATACTTCTTCCCCCCAGAGCAAATGGTGTGGTTGTTTCCTCCTAGGAAACAGCAGACTTGCTTTCAAGCTGCTGAAATGTTACACAGGGAAAACTGCAGAGACAGTTCAAAGGATATCAGTAACCACAATGAAAATTCAGCAGGTAATTTGCACCAATAGTCAACAATTACAGCGCTTAAATTTTGGTAAAACTGTGACTCCTTAAATGGCAGGGAGCACGATTGTTATTTTTCACTTCTGATCCAATTTCCACAAGTCATATATAAACAGTTCATGGCATGTAAGTGAAAGATGGAATTGTTGACTTACCTATTTGAGCTTTCTTTTCCAGACAGATTTTACTACTAGTGAGAAAAGCTTAATGTGCAGAGACAGAGAGGAACTTTTAACTAAGGAAATTTTATTTCTACATAGATGCACTTCACTCCCTGGAGGAAAATCTCACAGAATATAAAATGAATGAGAAATAATACCAAAGAATTAGTATAAGCTACATGAACCACAGCTCCCTTTTTTTCTTTAATTGCTTTTTCTCATTCCATGTCTTGGTCTTCGTCTTGTGTCTTGTTGCTTCAAGACTGCCTAGACAAATAACTGCTGAAGAATTCCTTGCAAACTTCCCAAAGGGGACTGCATCTCAGAAAGCCAACTTTATCTTGATGTCTCAGCTCAACAGAGCAATATCTCCTTTGAAGTGACTTGTCTGATGGATTGAGGCCTAGAAATCAGCTGGAAGGGAGCATAAGTTAACCTCTTGACATGTCATCCGAAAAAAGTAATGTGCTTGGAGGGAAATTTCAACAGCTACCTGAATATAATTCATTAAAGTTATTGTCAAGAAGAGATAATAAGGAAGCATTTATGTGGTTCCAGTAATAAGCTACTGAGTGCTTAAAATGTTATGATAGATGTTTCATGCATTTTAATAGACATAAATGCAAAATGTGCTAGATACAGAGTAAGTGCTTTTAATATAAGTGCTCATCAGTGACATGCACTGGGTAGATGTTTTTAATGTTATCAGCTCTTCAAAAAAAGCACATTGAGAAATGAATTACTGTTCTTATAACATTAATGGAGAATAATGTAGCTGAGAGCTTGCCAGGCTCCTTCATCAAGGCTGAACTTAGAAAACGAGGCCTTGCTGCAGAGAAGCGAAGCAGGGATAAAAGAGCCACCTTTCTGAAACAGCCATGGAGCTAAAACTAATACATACTTACAGGTTTTTGCAGATGCTATAAAGGATGGGCCATCAAAATGCCACAGATGACTCAGGAAACAGATTCTGTGAACTTGTGTTTATGCCAATAAGTGGAAATAAGTGTGCTACATATGGAAAGGACAAAAGCTCTATGCCCATGTGCTGTTCTCTACTGTCTATAATCAGATTTCACTGGTCTTAGTGCTGAAAGAGTAAGTTAATTCCTTACCAGGGGTTTATTCCAGACTTCCAGCAGAACAAATATAGAAATGTATCAAAATAATTTTGATATATGCAAAATTTTAGTTTGGCACCCTTGTCATTTCTCCTTTCTTTGATTGAAGAAGAGGGAGCCAAACATTCCCTAAGCAGCTTGGCTCTCCTGGAAAAAGAAAAAGCTGAAAAATAGGATCAGATCTGACTCTCACTGAAATTAGCTGCACTTTTTTTGATCATTTAGAAGTAGTATCTATTAATATGAGAGGGACAGACAGAAACTTGGCAATTCCCCTCAACATATGCCAGACTTACTGCAATGCTCACTGGCTGTGCTAGTGAGAGCCAGACACCCCATTCCAATTTCACTCTCTTAGATTGTTCCCCCTTTCCCTTATTTCCTACCAAATGCATGTCCATTTTATTAAAAATAAAAAAAAAAATTAAAAAATCACACATATTCTATGAGTTCCCTACAAGTGTATATTAGGACAGAATGACAGCTGTGAGCTTGTGATGTGCTGATCAGAAAAGTAGTCTCTTCCTGCAGAGAGATGGCAATTTGGTTGGTTTTCCTTGAAAAGTTCTTGAAATAACACAGCACCACTGTGGCTTTGTTTTTGGAAAAAGTCCTATTCACTTAATAGATTTAAATGCTTTCTGAACTGAACTATTAATTATTTTAGTATCTTTTTACAGAGATTTTTTTGGTTTTGTTTTTTTTTTTTAAAAACTAATTTTCCATTCCCATAAAGTAAGTCTTCAAACTTTAGTATTACAATAGAGAGACTGGAGTGTTTCTCCATAGAATTTTAATTTATAAGCACTTATAAATGTTTTCTGCAAACATATTAATAAATGTTCCTCTCAAGAGCATTATATCTTAGAAACAAAAGTGGAAAAAACAAATAAAGGTGTTTTAACTTGAAGTCTGATGGCATTTTTAATCTGTGTATAAATTTAGAAACATCATCAACTCACGAATGCTGAGTTACTGTTATTTTTTCTTAATACTGAATGCCAACAATGAATTTCTTTTTTAAAGAGCTACAGACAAAAATTTCTGGCCAGAAAGCTCTTAAGTTAAAAAAAAATAAAATTATTCACAATGCCTAGTGAATATAAAACAGCCATCCTAATTAATGGCTTACCCTAATTTGACTTGATTTGTCTGTTAATCAAGAAGGTTTTTTGTGAATTTGTTGAAATATTGCCTTGTGTCATCTGCTGCCATCTGTGTGTTAACACTCTAATTTTCATGGAATCTGATTACAAAGTTTAGAATGACTGTATACAACCCAGTTGATGATAGATTTATTTTTTTTTTCAGCCTAATGTTTCTGTGAGTCTGTGATTACTTTCACTAGCAATTTCCTGTTGCTCTGAATACAGGGTATAAACTAGTGATGAAATAATTAGGGAAAGAAGTTGCAAATTAAGCTGGGTAATGGCACATAAGACCAGCCAGTTCAGCACTGTGCTTTCAAGAGCAGCACAGAGAAGCAGAACTTCTCTGTAGTAATTACTACTCTAACAGTCACAGCTTCCAGTGATGGACATGTTTGGGACTTCTGGAGCTGCAAAAAACAGCCTTATCTTAGAAAGTCCTTGATTTATTTCGATTTCATTTAAAAAATCAATTTATTAACCTCCTGCTGCTTCTTGTGGCTGTATAATCATATATTTATAAAAATACATTCATATTCTCTCAGGTATTTAATTTTTTTCCTACCATTCCTGGCTGCCCCATGTAGGAAAGCTAACCCATAGTTGTAATCCTCTCCGTTACAGTGACCTGTATTTTCCCCATTTAAGTTAATCACAAGGAACTGAACACACATGGAGAGTTCAGGAAGCAGATAAACCACAACTGCATAATGACATAATGCTGCTTTCACTTCTGGTCTTGTCTCCTCTCCCCATAGCCACTCTAACCCATCCATTGGGATTTCTGGTCACTTCTGAGCACTGAACTGTTTTACAAGAGCTATTTACAATGACTGCACAATTTCTCCAGCTCAGTGCCACCACATTCCATCCCTGTGCTCGCATAATTAAGGTTTCTTTTTTCTAGCATGAATTATTTTGGGCTTATTGCTATTTAATTCCACCTACCACTTTACTGTGCAGTCATTCAGCATTTTGGAGCCCCTCAGAAAATCCTCAAACATGGCATTTCATTTAATTTTGTTAAATAAGCCCATTCCATTTGCAAATAATATCATCTCAGTGTTCATCTTCATCTCTCAATCACTTCTGAATATGTCAGCAGAGATTCCTGTGAGAGCATTTGGGAGCACAGCTTTACTGTGGAATGACTGCCATGGCAGCCCAGTTCACTAGTATGAATGACATTACATTAGCTTTTATATATTCTTCTCCAGAAGAAAATATTATTCAATTCCTTTGCTTTACTGATTAGAGCAGGATTCCTTATTATCCCTGCAAGATTTGACTGTAACACCCACTTTCTGTCACAGAAAAAAATTGTGAGGATAATTTAAATCACCAGTCCTGAAATATGATTAAGTCATCTTGCTTCTCAAAAGCTAAAGGAAGAAAACATAAAAGTAAAATAAGAGAAATTTAGGACCTGCTATACATGCAAAATGTACTTTCAAGTGCTTCTTCCCATTAAAATATTTAAAAGTCCTAGTCTACTTCTGAAAAGTCCTTTTATGAAAGATTTGTTAGGACCAGTATGAGCTAGACACGCACAGCTTCCTTGCATATAAATCAGGATTTATTAATTCAAGGCAGTCTATTCTTACAGATCCAGCACA
This sequence comes from Parus major, assembly GCF_001522545.3. Taxonomy (NCBI): domain Eukaryota; kingdom Metazoa; phylum Chordata; class Aves; order Passeriformes; family Paridae; genus Parus; species Parus major. The sequence goes on along the minus strand of NC_031770.1, from coordinate 13,383,853 downwards.
TCCTGGAGGCTGCTTTGTCCCTGTTGGTAAAATGAGAGGCTGCATGCTTGCAGCAATCTCTGCTTTCCTACCCTCCAAGAGTCCTCTTGTCATATTTAGTGTTTTAGAGGATCTCCCACTCCCTGCTCCCCTTTCAGAGCTGAGGGATCAGAGGGAACAGCTTCAGTCCTCTTCAGGCTGTTCCCTTGGGCTTTGCTTGTGAAACTTTGGCAGCATTCCAGATCTCAGAGCCCATTGATACGTAACCACACTGCGGCCCTGACTCAGCTAGCTCCATATATCCATCAAACTGACAATTATCTATATCTGGCACAGCAAAAAATTAAAGTATACACTGAAATATTGCAAATGGAAAGTCTAGTACTTTTCAGCAAACTTAAAGGAGTTCCTGAAAATATTAAATGGTAATGATAAAAAAGTCTTTACCTGAATGTTAAACTAATGATTTTTCACCACCAATTAGGGGAACTAATTTTCAAATTTACATAAATAGCCCTGTGTTTAAGCTTTTACTGTTGCCTTACTGTGGCTATTGCAGAGCACACCACTGTGCCTTGAGAAAGCCACAGATATTTTATGTTTGATTAGTGAGGACCCTGTTAAATCAGCTATGGCTTTAAAGTACCATGGGTAGAATGTGTGACTTAAAAAGACAAAAGTAAGATGAATGAAAAGACAGGAAAGAAGCATACACACAAAAAAGGAAAGCATGTTTTCTAGTAAGAGAATTGAAATAATATTTTACTGACAGCCTGCCAGGAGACTAATAGCAATTTTCTCCTCTCTTAGATAAGGAAGAGCAAACATAGAGGAGGTTTTATAAGGAACAAGTAGAATTCACAGAAATAAACTTCTTTGCTGTTCTTCATGTAGGCTGAAAGCACCGATAGAGCAAAGCCCTCAGCAGCCAACCCTGAAAGCTTTGTCGGGGAGAAAGTAAATATCATAGGCCCTTAAATGGTCACCCAGCATATATAAAGCCTTTATTTTCACTTTAATGAAGCTTTGAGCTTTTTTGCTGCTAATATGATTGTCTCCCAGCCCCAGCTAAGCAGGTTCAGGCAGGGGCTTTGACAAATTATACGTGCAAGGCTCTTCTCAAGATCTCTTCATAATAAGCTAGTTGATTCAAGTTTTCTTATGCTCTTTATTAGTTCAAGATTTCTTAACAACTATAACTGGATAAGGAAGAGGTAAAAATGGAAGCTTTTTACATAACTTGAGCATATCCCTGCAAAATTCCTGTGTATACCAAAACATAGGCTTGAGATGAGAAGTCAGTGTTTCACAAGACTGATTTTCTCAGTCAGTCACTAAGTGAGAGAACTCTTTCTTGGAAGTCCAATATGCCTTCATTGTTGTCTTCTCAGAGTCCTCCACCAAGCCAAACTAAATCCATGTGAAATTTCCCAAAATGCCACAACATGAAATGGATTTCAGACCTTTACTGCCTTATGTGAATGGCCCAAAAACATGGCATCCCGTCAGCTGTCATCTCCTAATTTGTATTCTCTACATGATACTCAATGGCTTTTCCTCATTCTTGAAACTCCCTAAAATTTGGGATCAGATATTTCCTAGGTTCAATGTCCAGTTTGTTTTACAAGGCTACTTCAGAAGAGAATAATTGTGATGTGCAGAACTGAAAGTGCACGTTTACCCAGAAACCTTTCCAACATTTCCCTGCATTTGTCTGAAATCACTTCCCTAATTGATATAGCCTAAGCATTCCACACATCTCTCAAGAAGAGAGATCTTTCTGCACACAGCACGTACTTTTCCAGGATGTTGTTGCTTAGATGTAGGCCAGATGAATTCATTTTGGGATAGCATAAATCTGTGTTGCTGAAAAAAGCAACGTACACTTTCTACTAGAGGTTGTTTTTCTACTGTCCCTGCACCATCCTGTCTCCCCCTCATCCTGTTTTATTCTACAACAGGTGTCAGAAAACTGCAGCAATTCAAAATGGACAATTTTGTTAATGGGTCACTTTAGTTAAATTCATCATATAGATACTTGAATCTTCTGCACTGGTAGCAAAGCAATGGACAATGTAAGAGCAGGACCAGCAGGCAGGAAGAGAGAAAAACACAGTTTTGAATGACAGCTTTGTTTTAGAGACAGATGAAAGTCTGCAACACAAAAACCAAAGAATGGTATGAGAACTTTTGAAAAATGATCAGCAGTGGCCCAGCTGGTTCACTTTACCCTCACACCATTTAAGAGACAGCCACTGCTTTTCTCCAGAGCAGATGGGCAAGCAGACTGCAGGAGGAGGAGGAGGATGGCTTTGCAGCCACTGCCCCAGTGAGCCATTGAACATGTTGTGCTCACAGGGTACAACCTGTGCAGCCTCACTTCTTTCCACCCTGTACTCAACAGAGAAAGAGAAATTAGAGGCATCTCTCTTGTAACTGGCTTCTGTGGCTGTACAGAGTAAATGATGTGCTATCCCTTAATGGCTCCAGCCCTCCTGATTATATTTATACAGGTAGGCTCTTCTGCTTTCAAACCTGAACATTCTTCCTGAGCTGAGCTGTTTTCAACCTTTGTTCCAAACATAGTGCCTGGAACAAGACAGGAGGGTCTTAATGCAGCTTCAGGATGGAGTACTGAGGGCTCCAGTGAGAGCTTCTGAGTAAAGCAGCAGTCTTCCCTTTTTTTGCATGCTATTAGCAATTAGGAGATTGTAATCAGAATTTGATTGAATAGAGCCAGGTATGTTTTCAGTTTTGTTGCATAGCAGCAGACCCTGTTTTTCAGGAAATTATATGAAAAGGGGCCTTTAAGCTGATATTGCAGAATGAAAAGGGATCAAATGACTTTCTGTTCTAAATCTGCAAAGTATAGACAAAGCTTTAAAAGAATTATTTATAATTATTTCAAACTTTATGCTGCAAACAGAAGGAAGTTTCTGACTGATGTCCTCTATGGTAAAACTCTTTTGCATATTTTTGCCAGGCTGTCAGCAACACTTAATGAGGGAAAGATCAAAATTCATGCTTTTCATAAGCACTCTGTAAGAAAACAGGCCAAGTACAAAATCTTACATTTTGGGGGGAGCTACAAAATTGAATCGTTTTAATGATTTTCTACTGCCAATAACAGCAAAAAAGAGAATAATATATTCTTATAATTCTTTTCACGAGATAGTACGAAGTTAATGCATAGAAATGTATTAACAATTTGCTTATCACAGTAGATTTAGGAATATCCATAAGACCACAGCTGAAGATTCTGGATTTTGCAATAAAATGCAGTTTTACAAGCAGGAGCTTTCAAAAAGATGTATAGTCTTTATGTAAGATTTTCTGCTACTTAAAATTAATGTTCATATTGAAAATGTAACGTAATTGAACGTTCTTTAATAGATACAATTCTCCTCTTATTTACCAATAATCTGACAAATCCCCTTGTCATACCCTGGATTTGTAGGATGCTTTGACAAGAAAGAAACGCCTCAGTAACAGATGTTTCCAAATAGAATAACTTAATCATCTGTAATGTGCACAGCTGCAGAATAGGAAAATTTTAAAAGGATGAGCATTCAAAACAAGGAAAAAAAGATTAAGGGCTATAGAGAAGAACAGAGAATTGAAATAGCATGAGAAAATAAAATGAGAGGAACAATAAATTATATGGGGAATGGGTGAATAACTAGACAGACACAAGAACAAGGGGTGCATGTAAATACAAACACTGAAGGGGCACTTCTCTGGAAGAAAAAACAGAAAACCTTCCAAGCCCAGGAAACCCTCCCTAATTCATAAAGGTGGACATGCAGCTTGCAAACCTGCTTCACACATTCCCTGGGGAATTGTACACATTTACTACCACGGAACTCTCTGTTCCCTGACATCCTGCAATTCATAATCATTTCTTGTGGCAGTCCCACATTTGAGTATAACTGAATTCAGTGTCATTGCACTGTGAGTTATTGCCTACAGAAGCAAAGCTGCACACTAGAAAACTAACCTAAATCTCCCCAGCACTCTGGGCCACAAGCTGAGCAATCTTTCACAGAACCATTAAAATACGTGTCCTGTATTTTTTCATTTTAAACAAAAGTATCAGACTGGGAAATGAGAGCCAGCCATTTACCAATTTATATTATTAGAGGTATATAGTGGTTTAAAAAAAAACCCTTACAGTCCTACCTGGCTAACTCATATAAGTATATAGAAAATTAATTTCCAGAAATTATAGCAATACAATAATAATAATAATAATAATAATAAAAACCCTCACTGTCTAAAAGATGAAATCATGTTTAAGACTGCAGACATCTGTGACAAAAATATAACGAATATTAAAACCAGCAGCCTTTACAGCTACGTGGATTTTTCATATACTAATATTTTGGAATCATTAAAACTAAAATAAAAAATAAAAGTAATTTAATTTAAGCCAAGATTGTGGCCTTTAAGGTTACAGCAGTGAAAAATATAGCTCACCTATTTTTGTTCACAAGTCAGTCAGAAATTGTTACTGAACTGCAACTGAAATTTTATTGGAATAAAGTTCTGTCTCTAAGAAATACAAGGGGGAAGTCCCAGTCAGTTCAACAGGATTCACAGTTATTTATAATTTATGCTTGATAGTTTGGAATTAAAGGGTAACAATTACTTATTTTTTCAAAAGACAGAAATATGTTGGGCTTTTATTTAGTTTTTAAATATAATTTATTCTTATGCAATTTTTAAGGATTAGTTTGTTAATTCTCTATGTAATGTAAAAGACCTCTACAACTATCAACTTATTTTTTACAGAATGTTTAATGCCAAAAAAATGCTTACATTCATATTATTTAAAACAACAGAGTTCACTGCAGTCTTACTTAAAAATTAGTTCCTCATCCTATGACCACTAATATGGGAACCACAGCAGCTATTTCTGTTCATCAAATAAGGTTTTCCCTTTCTCCTGCTGTCAGCCCCAGCACTGACCTACATGTACCTGCAATTTAAAAGCACCTTTTAACTCATTGCCTGACAGACAATTTACTTGTAGCTCTGAAGAACACAATGAAGTTATTTAAGGATGTACTAACCCAACATTTCAGCAACAGTATTTTCTGACTGACACGAGACAAAATTTCTAGTGATGTATGGTTTTATGGCCATATTGATCTTCTAACCTAGCACAAAATATTTAGCATGTCACATATTTTTAATGAAACACAAGTTCAGTAGTGACCTGATACCTGATTAACATTTTAAAATTTAAAAAATTCTGTCCTTCAAACAAGGAAGACCCCAAAATGCCACCTCTTCTGCAAGACAGGACATCAGCTAAAGTTGAAGGGATGACCATGTGTCTTAAAAGTTGCTGCCATAATCTTAGCTCATTTGATCTGCAGTGAGCAGAAGACAGGCTTCAGGAGAAAATGAGAGGAGGAAGAGGAGCAGTATTTTCTTCCCTGGGCTTATAATTCACAGCAGGAGAAGGTGCTTACATTAACATTTTTCTTCTCTCAAGCTTGTTGATGTTCATCTTAAGTTTTTGGACTTTTTTTTAAATTGTCTTTCCAAATTCAAACCATATACTTTCATCCTGCCCTTAACTCTGTTACTAGGCTAGTTATAACATAACTCTCAGTGCCAACACTGAGGTTATATTAACAGGAATAATTTCTAAGTAACAGAAATAAGAAATGGAAAAAAGGTTTTTCAAACATGATAGCCAGATTTATTGCTATTGACCTAAAATCAGGATTGATTTGTGTCCAGCTCTTGGTGGAAAGAAGAGAGGCACTCAACTATCACAGTGTTTAGCAACTTAATACTCCAGTTCTGGATGCTGTTGTTTTGAAACAAATTGTGTCCCACTAAACCCCATTATATTGTCTAATAAGCATTTTTAAGGACTGCTTAGAGCAATAATTCTCCATAATCTAAAAATTAGGATATAGAAATTGTTTGTGAAACATCTGGTTGCTGAAAAACTCCAGTGCAGATAAGAAAGCATTGTAGTACTTACCATACTGAAAGCTCCCAAAACCCTGCTCAGTACACACAAGCACCACAGGGAGATGGAACTAATCACCCAAGTTCATTTCTAATAACAGAACCACTATAAACAAACTGTAAAGAAAAATTACTTAAGAGTATTTTATGCCAAGGATATTTTGTAGAGAGGTTATGTTGCTTCTATATGAGACCAAGAACTTATAACTGGTAGTCCAATCCAGTAGATGCATTGCTCCTCTTTGCACTCCTCTAATTGGAGGCTTATTTGTGTTTGCAGATTCTCCTTTGATCCAAAACTTGCTTAAAATGAAACCTAGAAACCATGTAAATTTATCTTTGACACATCATTTAATCCAAAAGAGATGAAAAAATGAAAACCTGTTATATTGTGGTTTTATTCCTGGGGGGTTTCCTTATGTTAGCAACTCTGTTTTCAGAGGGATTTTCAGATTTTATTAAGGAAGTTAGGAAAAAGGTGATATTGTTTTTCCTAGGGAAAAAATGGAATTTACCAGCAGCAAGCAGACTCATTACAGTTCTGCCCAAAAAGCTGCTTATCTTACACTTTTTTTTCTAATTGAGATTTCATTAGTAGAAAAGGATAGTGTCCTGTGGCAGACCAAGAAAATGCTTCTGAGATTTTTCATGATTTTATATATTTTAGCAAGTGGAAATAGGAAATATTTGTGTTTATAAGTGAGAATTTTTTACTTTTTTATTATTTTCATTTTAATTTGAGGTTGATATCTTTATGCATTAGTGATTACAAGCATTTCCTTTATTGTACTGAATTCTCTCTGAATTTAAAAACAGTTTAAATTAAATATTTGCCTCAACAAATTTCTTGTATTTTTGTCTTGTAAAAAATATTCATTGAAGAATCTATTAGCAAATGACACATTAACAATAACTACAGATCCTTTTTTTTTTTATGGGTTATAAAACTGTTAAGGAATGTTATGTTCATATATTTTAATTCTTACCAACTACAAATTAAACCTGTGCAGTTTGTTGTTTAGCTTTTTGTTCTATTTTCATAAAGCCAGTCCTCTGGCCTGCAAAACCTGTTAGGAAGGGAAACAAAAAAACAACCCAAAACTCAAATCTACCATACTTACTATCAATAATTTTGTTGACACCATTCAGGAATTCCATAGACTCAAAATAAAATCACAGTCCTTTTTCTCCTTTCAGAATATAGCCTCTTAATCCAAATAATATCAGAGAAGTTAAAATTTAGTCCAGTCATCTGGCAAATGTTTCCCTCTGTTTCATAAACATGCATATCACAGAGAAAAATTGTTCAATTCAAGGATTTTTAACATAATTAGAGTGTAAAAAATCATCATAGAAATAGTCATTCTCAGAATTAATAATGTCCTTAATGCAATGTATCACATTTCCATAAATCAAAGATTTAGCAAAACCAAATTGTGCTGTAACCAGCCAGTAAATATAGGTAATTGTCTAGGGGGATTGTAAAATAGAAATTTTTGTATTATGTTCCAACAATCTAACCACAAGCGGAAGGTAAAATGTCAGGAAAATTAGAAAGAGGACATGGGGGAAAAGTGTGCAACAGCTTATCAGAAATGCTGGTTCAAAAATTCTATGGCTACTGTCAATAAAATAGCCCATCTAGAATAATACATTAGTACAGGCACCATTTCCTCTAGGCTTGTTTACAACCTGTAGATTGCTTCCTTTTTAATATTTTGGTTAATGTTAAGTCCCATGGGAAGGACAAAAAACAAGTGCTAAAGTATATGATGACTTTTTACACAGTGATAATTAATCATCACATTTCATTAATAAACTATAAAATGCTTGCAAGCTGTCCACAATCTTTGTCATTCTAGTTTGCATATTTTATAATGGTGGAATAACATTTTAAAAAGTTTGAATAGGCACTTACTGGAATTACAGTTAATCCTGATACAGTCTAGATGGGGAAGAATAGATGAAAAATGAAAATTTATCCTTCAAGGTAATAGCTGCAGACATCCAATAAAATCACAGTCCACCCTTCCGGGGACAGACACATGCAAATATGGCCACTCCATATCATCAGTCTTTACACAGTGTTATAACCCAGATATACTGCGATAAGTCTTTACCAATAGAAACGACAAATAGGGTAAAAAATGGCCAATTTCAAACAAAGCTACATGGTGACAAATCTAAGTGAAAAGTCAGGATTAAAAGTCAAAGATGCTTAACTGAGGCAGGCTGCAACTTTCTCCCCATCTGTGAAAGAACAGGTAATTTCTCTCAGTGCAATTAGAAAGTGCTCCGTCACAATGGGTCATAGAGCAGGCCAGGCCCCAATCAGACACCTTGGACAACTTGTGGATAGTATAACCTCAAAGGCTCATCTTCAAAAGCTAAGGATTGACACACAGCTCATCACCCAGGCCCAAAATAAGGGCTTGTGGGCTTACACATCCTTAAAGTCTAGATTTTAGAAATGAACGGTGACTACTTTAAAGCTATAATAATACAGAGGAAAAAAAATCACTTATTTATAAACACTCATTAGAGAATGAAGAGAATCCTTTCTATTTTAAGATTATTTTCTTGCCTGACTAAAAAAAATAAACAAATAAAAAAGAGAAAGGGAAAAAAAAGAAAGTTGTGTCGGAGGAAGGAACACTATTGTTAGGGCATGGACTTATTTAGTTTTTATTGACTTTCATGAACTATAGAAGTAGGCAGAGGGTGGTGTTTTGTATGTAAAGTGAATAACGTGATCTGTGCACGATCCTCTGCCGGGCTACCTGCATTCATTTATTACTTAATAAAAAAAAGCCAAAACAAAAAGCCAAACCCCAGACCCTACACCACGCTACTCGGTTTGTATGGCTACTCCTGCTTTACACCTTTGAGGAACATGTATACCATCAAACCTAGATTTTGTTTCCATATAGCTGAGTTTGTCATGTGTCGTCAACCGCATCAGAAAAGTGGTTGCAAACAGCCGAGGAGCAGCACCTGCACAGCCCCTTTACAGAAAGAGCTCAGAGCCTCCCGCCGTGGCCTCCCTGCAGGAGGGGACAGGCAGGGAAGGGTCACCCGCGACACCCTTTGCTCCTCCTTCTCCCTCCTCACCGCTAAACACCAGGGCAGCGTTTCAGTGAGTGACACTTTGATGAACTGGAGGCCCAGGTGGTTATTTTCTTAGCCCACACTCCCTTCTTTCTAAGTCTATGACTAAAGTAATAAAATACTTCATTCCCTTGAAAAATAGCATCCCCCTGAATGGGGATAGCTGCATGGGATGTGCATTTTCCTGAGCATACTCCTGTTCTGTTTCAGATCCTGACTTGGACTTATTCATAAACGTGGCAGAAGTGCTTTTATTTCTTTATCTACTATTTTTTTTTTTAAACTAGAGAAAACCATAACCTGACATTTGTCTGTCATATTTTAAACAAGGAAACCAATTTTATTTTATTTTTTTCTGTAAAAGGGCTTGTGCCTCCTGTGTTCACAAGGCTGTTTGCTGAGGGCCGCAGTCTTTGGGCATTGAAGGGTTGTGTTATCGTTCGATACTACAAAAATACCACTACAGAGTTGTTTAAAAAAGAGGAGATGGATTTAATATATATTTGACACCTAAAAAAAGGAGACCAAGAAATCCATCAGTGGGAGTATCTAGCTGCAACATTTTCAGTGTTAAAACCAGAAAGTCTTTGATATATTTGCTTGTCATAGATTAATTGGTGGAAGTAAAACTGAGCTGACCTTCATATATGTTGTCTCTGCTTGCACACTGAAATTGTGAAATTGCTATTCTGAAGAAATTGTGGAGGGAGACCAATCTTCCACAATCAAAAAAGCCAATTTAGCCAAAACATACCACTGATGAACTTGTCTTCTTTTTTCATAATACACAACAGTACAAAAATATTGTGATGGGTAATGTTAAGACTAAATAAAGAATACAAAAATGCAAAAGAAAACAAAATAAATTGTAATAATGGTCGTGTATTTGTGTACATATGCAAATGCTGCATTGATGTGTGTTTATATAACATTTCAGTTTACTTTTAATGTTAAAACAGGCTGTTTCATAAATGTTTGCAAGCAAAAAGAAAAATGTAAAGAAAATGTTAATTTCTTGGAGGAAGAGGTTGTTACCTAGGTTGACCGTTAGCTTAACTCGTCCTGCATCCAGCTCTAACCGAAGGGTATCAGCAGATTCCCTGGAAGTTGTCGCCATTAAAATGCCATAAGCTCGCTGAGACCTGAACCTTAGAGAAACATCTTCGGCCTCTGTGTGCATCACCACAGGAAGCTGTATTTTCATAAACATACTTCCATCATAGCTTAAAATTGTTGCCTCTGGAAACACAAAGGAGAAAATCAGTTGTTAAAGAATTATACTCTACTGAAACTCCTTAAAGGTAAGATGGTGTACAAAGTCAGCATGATGCAGAAAAATTACATATTACTTTTCATTATTATTATTATTACTGGGAGACACAAGGGAAGTTGGATTTGGGGTTTTGTTAGAGTTTGTTTTGATTTGTTTTGTTTTTAAGTGGCATATCTTGGTGCTCTTTAAAGAAACTAAATTGTTCTTTAATGACCCAGCCAGTCACGTGTGCATCTTCAACGAGATCAGCAAAATCACCTGTAAGGCAATGCTTGAAAGACCAGGCCTGTATTTCTCAAAATATGTCAAATCAGTAAAAGATATTCAGGTAACCTGAACAAAAGCCCACTGCCTGCCTGTCATTCCCCTAGACAATCACCTTAGGATGCTTCATGTACAAACCTATTGGCATTGCTACAGCCGTGGGCTGAAATTGTCATATGGCGAGTAAAAATTCTCCTGAAATGTGTGGCTGTCCCCAGCACAGTTTGGATGGGGCACAGGCTGTTCCATGACTGCAAAATCCATGGTATGGACTCAAAAATGCTTATATGAATGCTATGACAGCCTCAGCAAGAGGATTGAGACTGGAATTGGCATATTGAGGGTAACATCTTCAAACCCCCAAGATGAGCAAAGAACTGTCACTTTTAGACATTCCAGGAAACCCTCCTGGCCAGAGGCTCTGGCACAGAGCAGTCACAGTCTGTTAGACCCCCAGAGCAACCAGTCACAAGCTTTTTTTTCCAGCTTCCAGGCTGGTAAAGAGAAAGGTAGCAAAGAGACTGCATTTCTGATCACAAGGAGGCACTGCAGTTCCTAGAAAGCAAAGGAAACACATTTCTGAACCATATTTTTAAGTCCTTTTTGGCAGTACAGCCAAACCTTGTGGGCAGAGAGCACCTCTGGGAAGCTTCTCTATGGTTCAATTTGCTTCAGTGTAATGGAGACAGTTATCTAAAAGTTTATTGTGGTGTCAATAATATTTTCAAGGACTAATACTATGTTAAGTATCACAACTACGTTTGCCAAAATTGTTCCCATAGCATATCTTGTAGGCTGCTAAAGGCAGATAAGATCTTCAAGACTTCCAGCCTGCACGATCCATGGAAGGACAAAATGTTCTGCTAATTCCCTGATAGGCAAAGGTGATAGATGATATTTTCACTAAAACAATCAGAAAATGGCTTGGGTTAGGAGGAAGCTTAAAGATCACCCAGATCCACCCATGTCCCCTGCCATGGGCAGGGACACTTCCCACTAGACCAGGCTGCTCAGAGCCCCATCCAACCTGGCCTTGAACACTTCCAGGGGTGGGGCATCCACAGCTGCTCTGGACAACTGTCTCCTGTGTAAAGAACTTTAAATTCCCCCAATACAAACTTGGAGAATACAGTCTGATGTTGGGAAAAAAGTGGTTACTGAGTCTGCTGTGAAAGTCCTTAGATGTAATAGGTTATAAGAATGTATTTACAGGTTTGATGATTTCTGACTATGCAGGTAATCACGTTTTCAACATCTTTTAAATCTAAAATTGCTCTGTGAAGTAGATTAAATACTTAACTTGCAACAATTTGAGAAGTAACTTCAAGTCAAAGAGTTTTCAGTTGAATGGGATTTGTTTTTTAATGCTTTGTGGTTTTTATTTGATTTGGGGGTTGGGTTTCTGTTTTTTTGGGGGAAGTCATGAACAGGGGCTTTCAATTCCTTCCTATATCTAACTGTCTAGTCCGTGCATAAAAATTTCCCAAGGTCTTTATCAAGGTAAACATAATTTAGATAAAGAATTCCAGGAAAAAAACACTAAAGTTTCATTATATTATAACACAAAATATTTTGTATTGTCTATAAAAATCTATCACATTAATAGCACTCAGGGTTTTCATATACAGAGTAAACCCAACATTCCTCAATGCTAGAGTTCTGTTGCTAACAAATTATCTTAGGATAATGTAAAAAAGAGAACTGTCAGAATCAGCACTGCCACTGTTTGCCAACTTTCCTGTAATTATTCGAGTTTTTTTTAAAATTGCAGAAAAAGGAGAGAAGGAACTTAATTGGCGACTTAATTTAATTGGAGATGGCCTGTGAATAACACCATGGTGAGCAGACCTGATGTGATTAGATACTTAATCCTCCTAAGCCATACTGTGCCAGTATTTTGGGAACAGATGTTCCAAGAACAGTCCAAAGATACTGAACAGAAGACCAAATGACTTAAAAGCTCTGGGCAATGAGGAAGCCCCCTCATGTCAACTAACTCCTTTTAATATGTTAATATGTTTTTTGCAAAGCACAGGCTTTCTAAATATGAAAGTGTCAAAGGGGAGAGGAAAAGTAAAAATAAAAAAAAAACCAATAACCTCCCCCACCCCAAACTACCAACAGAAAAAGAAAAACACAAGCAGAACCAAAATCAGAACCAAAGCAAGCCAAAAATGCAAAGGCAAATGGAAAATAATAAACAAATCAAAAACAAACAAAAAAGAAAACAACCCCAAAAAATCCAAACAAACAAAGCAGAACCAAGCACAAAGCTGGCAGGAATGTTTTGGTAATTTACAAGGCCTGGTCAGTAGGAACATTACCTGAATGACATCAGGCACCAGTTACAAAAACCTTGAAGGAACAATTCAGCTAAAATTATGTATTACTTCCCCCCCCCCACTTTTTTTTTTGTTGCTCTGGAGCAACTAATTCCAAGGAGTTTCTAATCTTTGCATGAAATCTCCACTGCTAAATATTCTCATGCAAGTATCACAAGAATATATTTTTTTCTCTTGTTCACATTTCTCTTAATTATTAGATCAAATTGTAATAGACTAAGTTTAGACTAGGATGTGATATTCATTTAAAGAAAGAAGGAAAAAAGTCATAGTTTTACTACCACATCACTGTTGGAATCATAGTGCTGAAAAGAAAAACAGCAGAAAATCCTTACAAAATAATTACTGACTTTTTTTTTTTGTGGGAGCAGGTAAGTGCATGCAATAGAGTTATTAAGAAATAAGTGGCATTATATAATACAGAGATTTATATAAAATAATGTTTTATATATATTCATTCTTTGACAGTTTTATAAACCTGACAATTCAAACTGTTCCTGCTCCTATGGTAAAAAACAGCCAACCAAAACACACATATGAACCAAACTCTAAAAACCACCCCCACTGAAGGGTTCAGTTCCTCTCTCAGTTTTTTTCTTCAATTTCTTTCTTGTTAAAATCTTCACAGCTCGCTAGTCTTCTTTCCTCTGTACCCACACACCCCCCCACCTCAATTATCTCTGTGTCTGAACCCAAGGATGCACAGATCAGTACTGACATGAGAGGAGATTCAGGACCTTAATTTGCACTTGAGCTGGAATTACCTAAATTGCTCAAGAGACTGAGGCACCCACTCTTCTGGAAACTTTCCTACATCTGCCCCTACCCTCAGAAATACTGAACTGGATATTTTTGGAGTGAAGTAGAATTTTCTGAATAGATGTGATTCTTCAATTCACAGCTTATTTAAATTAAAGTGAAACAAGTATGGACTAGGCATTTGAATTTCAGGGCTCTTTCTCATAAGTTTTGGAGTCAAGTTGGAGTTTTTAAAACATGATTCTTGGTGGGTACAAATGCCTGTTGCACATATTTAAATAACTAAACGGGATCTTGTTTCCTCTGGACCCTTTGTGGTGCCTGTGAAGTCCCAAAGACAGAATTATTAAATTTTTCCTGCTTTTTCAGTTTTAGTGTGTCTGCAATAATATGAAGATTGTACTGCATCCCACTGAGCCATTTTTAAAGCATGAAATCACCCTCTGTGTCTGCTGTCACTAAAATCCCACACAATCTTTGCCCAGAAATGACAGACTATACAGTCCAGAGTCATGCCAGGATATGTATGAGCAATCTGGATCATCTATTATCAAGTGTTCAGGTTTACTATCTGATCCTGTTTTATTTACCAGTACAAGTAGAGCAATAATGTCGTGCCCTGAAAATGCTCCCTGCTATATATGACTTTACTCCTAGAAATTGTGTGAGTATTCAAATATATTGGCTACTACTGAGTCAAATTTAAACACCTTGTTCTCTTCCCAGGTGTTTTCTGTTTTCTCCATAGCATCTTCTTCAGACCACCTGGGCCCACAGCTTCAGCCTGGAGAATTATAGGGAACATTTCCATCAATCTGATAGAAGCAATTCTCTGTATGTGATTATTTACTGGACAATAAGTGAATAGAAGCTGAAATTATTCTTCCCAATTCCTACACTGGTATTATTTCAGGACTGAGGTCCTAAGCCACACTATAAGTTTGTTACCACTTTAACACACAGGACCAATCAGTTAATTTAAGACAGTAATGGAATTAGTATAGTATTTAGAACACCTGATTCTTCATGCTGTCTATCCTCATGCCACCTCTATTATTTCCACTTTAAAATTTTAAAGTATCCAGGTATAACACAAAGAATGAAAGCTACGTTTCTTTAATGTGTATAAGTGGATGTAAGGGTCTGTGCATACAGACATATGGACATCTACTTTAAACAGATTTTCTCTTTAGAAATTTCACCTTCATAAATCTTTGTATGCTTACTTTTTCTTATCCCTGTTTGATGATTTTTCTATTGTTCCTGGCCATCCAGTCAAAAGAATACACCTGCAAAAGGCTTGGCCAAGAGGCAGTCCCTCACTCAGTGATCCACCAAGTAAGAGAGGACACTAAGTTGTATTGCTGTGACATCTGTCCATCCATCTGCTAGAGTCTTCATAATCTACTAAAGCAAATCTACAGATTATGCTGATGTTTACCCTTACTGAAAATCAAAAATAAAATCAAATATAACTTGCAACAGGATAAAATTGAAGTGCATATATATATATATATATATATATATATATATATATACACAAATTAATATAGACCACTGTGATATTTCAGGGGTTTTGTGCACTAAATTATTTCAGGTTCTGTACTGTATGCTATTGTATGGATATTGACTCCTATTTCAGGTGAAATAATATGAAAAATAAAAATAAAAAAAAAGGCAATAGAAAGTAGCTTCACACTTTTTTTTACCGAAAACACCTTAATTATTTAATGTTAAATATTCTAGTTTAGTCTCCAGTATTTTATTCTAAAGCTTTCTTTTCTTTGTGGGACTGTATTGATTGCCAAAATGAGGGTGTTCCCCTTTTATTTAAATTAGTTTGAGCAATGGCAAACACGGGATTTTTTTTTGCTTATATCACCAAACACAAAAGTTTATCAGTTCCTACACACGGGTAGTAGTTGTAATAACTTTGCGTGGCAGGATGCCAACACGACACTTTCAGAATCCCAAAAGCTATAATCTTATTAATGCATGACCACTTGGGATGTGAATATTACTGAGAAGACATCTCGTTTCAGTGCAGTTCCCTCTGGACAGGGAAACCCAGGAGCAGGGAATGATCTCATGCTGCTCAAGTGCCACACATTTCTGCTGGACAAAAACCAAATGTGGGAGAGTCAACACCACCACCCCCCAGTACCACCATTCCCACCAGGAGAATGCGCTGGGAAAATGAAGCCTTAAGCTGGACAAGGCTTGAAAATAAGGCGTGGGAAGTAAAAGGCAGAGATGTTTCTTTATAAAATATCACCACCTGTCCAATACGTGTATGGGAAGTTTCTGTGATGAGGCCTCTTTGCAGATCTGCGTGTGTTTATGTCTCTAAGGCACATGTTCCTGGCTTTTCAGTGGAAATATGAAAATGCAAATGGGGTTTTTGCTGGAGCCCCTCTGTAGTAGGAGGGTTTGGCCACAGGGTGGTACACCAGCCATGCTAAACCGAGGGCTGCGGGGATGCAGCAGGCATCCCTTATCCTCTGCCAGCAGGAACTGCAGGCTGGAGAGCTCTCAGCAGCTGGCCAGCAGCCAAAGGCACAAACAGCCCAAAAATGAGACAGAGAAACCCCCCAGAAGAACCTGAGCATCTACTTGCAAATGCTGATAACACAGTGGTATCCATACTGCATAACTGCACATATCTACTGACGTACAACTTAAAACATCCACTGGGGGTTTTATTTCCTAACAAATGCATTTTTGTTTTATCTGACTAACTCGAAAAATTAATTAAACTAGATGAAAAGAACTTACAGTTTTAGTCAATAAACTTTAGGTTTAGGTTTCAGGTTAAAGATAAATCTGAAGAAAATACTGTGTCAACTGTGACATGAAAAAATGTAATTCCAGGCATTGAAACACTTTCTATTCCAATAAGAGTAAAAAAAAAAAAAAACAAACCAAAAAAAACCTCAACCCTAAAATATTTAATTCATTTATTTTTTATAATTTACCTTCTTACATTAATATATTTTAACACACTGCAATTTTAAATACATTACAGGTTTTTCTATCTATTAACTAACCTCAACATCTGCCTTCCTTGTCACTATCCCCCTTTTCAACTAAATAAATGGAGTTTCAACTTTATTGTTACCTTTTCTAGGTAAGAGAAATGCTCAGAGGTTTTTGATAACTACAGACAGTTTATTTGGGTACTTGGATCTATTAAAAAAGAGATTAACAAAAAATGTTAGTTCCTACTGATGCTTCTGCTTTGACTGGGTGAAGTTCTGGCCATGGATTTAAGTGACACTGTGGAATTCAAAAGTAAATTTAATTATATACTGATATTGACATAAACAGGCAGAGAACAAGATCTCAGTTTGGAAGTGGAATGCAACAGTTTAGCTGATGCCTTAAGATTTTAACCTTTATATTTTTCAAATCCTGTGCTGCATTAGTGTGTATCTCTGAACTTCATACAAAATGTTAACTACTTCTTACACTTTGGTCAGACAAAACAATTCCCCTGAGCCTGGAACCCAAGGACACCCTACAGCCTCAGGCCCCAAAAAGTATAAACAAAAGTGAATTGGGGAGGGGAATAAACTGGGGAATCTGACTTCATTACCTGAAGCTGTAACTGGAGGCTTAACCCCTGATATGTAAATAGACCAAACTTACATCTGTCTGAAAAACTCATGACCCTTGTCCTTCTTGGGTGAAGTTTCTGGGAGGCTTTTGACTGCCCAAGGTGTATCTATTGAAGGCCTTTAGCAGGTACCCACTTTATTCTCTTAACTTTGTCTAGTCTCTGCTCTAGGGGCCACTCCAAGGCATCATGAAAAAGCAATAATATTTAAAATTGCTTTCACAAAGCTTTTCAGAACTCAGCAATGTGCAATGAGACACAAAAGGAGGCATATTTTAGGAGATATTCAGCAGTACTGACTGTGTCATAGCCACCTAATACTTCATCATGCACCTTAGAGTCTCCCTTAAGATCTTTCCCCTAGAATTACTGTTTTGAGCCTAGAGCAGGGCTCCACCTCACTTCAAGTGAAATCAAGGATGCTTTTTTTGCCTCAGCACAGTTAATGGTAGTTTACCATTTTTAATCATTGTACAGAATTTTATTTATTTTATGGTTATGCTTTTTTATTAATACATGAAAGTAGATGTGCTCTCATCTCATGGAACCTACCTCTTTCGCACGATCTGCCAAGGTACCCCGTGCCAGAGCAATCACACACATATCTGTTCCACCCATCCCTGCACACACCATTGTTTTTA
Organism: Parus major; assembly: GCF_001522545.3. Lineage (NCBI taxonomy): Eukaryota > Metazoa > Chordata > Aves > Passeriformes > Paridae > Parus > Parus major. The sequence goes on along the minus strand of NC_031770.1, from coordinate 13,365,883 downwards.
CAGGGGTTGCTAAGGCAAGGCTTTGCAGTTTCTCTTGAGCATGAGGGTTTTACTCCAGCTGTGCTTTGAATTTCAGCCATCTGTCGAATATCTTTGCTTTGACCATCAATGAATAAATCTCTAATGCAGCCGACATAGCCATAGTTGAGGAGTGCTGTCCACACTTCTGTTGGGAAGACCAGGCCTGCTTTATTTTCTGGTAAACCTCCAAGATACAAGTCATCATCCAAGTCAAGGATTTCACTTTCTCCTGGTGCAGTATATGGAGTACGTAACGTGTTCACAGATATTGTCCCTGTAAAGACAATAAAATGCGTGATTTTCAAGATATTTGATTTTGGTACTGCTTTTTTTACTCATTTATCTACATGTCACATTAGCTCCTGGCAAATAGCTATAAGTGAAGCATAGGTATTTTATTTGTGCAGCTATATAATCATAGATACACTTCAGTATTTCAATTGCAATGTAGCCAGGAAGTTAATGATCTAAAAAACCTTTATGCACAACACTGCATGAGCACAATATGAAAAAACCCAGTCAAAATCACCTTACTGATCTCATAGGTACAGGAGAAATGCAGCTTATAGTTATTTTCAGGAACATCCTCATTGTGCAATAGCCACAACAAAAATATCTTCACTCCCTCATATGTATTTCAAAGCCTTAAGGCCAGGGTTGCACTGATAGGTTTCAACCTGGGAGGCAAATCTGAGTCTTTGGTTTGGGCCCAAACACACAGGATTTTGGAAGACTCACAACTTCCAGTGGACTTTAAATAGTACTCTTTTTATTTTTCTTTAAGTGCAGAAGGAAAATGCTCTCATCAGCTGCTAGGCAGGCAATCATTACGAAGGAAGTGATGTGGTTCTGGAGGGAAAATCAATGCCTCTGACACTTATCTCTAAATGTGTGCATGTTACAATGAGAGGGAGAGAAGATGTACACACATCTTCAGGACACCAGAAACAACTTCTCCATTTAAGTCTAAAAATTTAATAAACAAAACTGAACCTAAAATAGAGTTCTCTTTATGAATTGTCTGAACAAAGAAAATGTAATCATCAGCAAAGAACATTTTTTTGATGGTACTTTGTTTAAAATAATGAGGTTTGCAACACTTACAATTTGAATAAGCAGAAAAACAAATTTAGTACATACATTCACAGAGCATACTTATAACTATCCAATTTTAATTTTATTTCTAACTAAGATCACTTAGAAAAAAAAATCTTCACGTAGATCTTCAAAGAAGTGATTCCTTATCACTCTACATGGGTACAAAAGCCAACAAAATATAAATCAAAATATTATATAGATCACAAAATAATTACAGTAACCAGTCATATCATGCAACGCTTATCTGCTGGGCATAACATTGGAAGTGTATTAGTGGTGACAAGACACTGAAGAATTGCATTTGCCATGATGAATTTAGCATACATATATATATATATATATATGGAAGTGTATTAGTGGTGACAAGACACTGAAGAATTGCATTTGCCATGATGAATTTAGCATACATATATATATTTATATATATACACAAAGAGAACATGATTCACCATCTCCACTGTTAGCCTGAAACAGATTCCAGAAGATAACACTGATTACCGAAAATGCTTCCACTGTGGTGGGAGTTGTGCATGAGAAGAAATTCACACTTTACACAGCATACATACTAAAATGTGAGTTTTAAGCAAACAAAGGCAGGTCAGAAAAAGATCATTCTCTTACTTGGGTACAGCCTAAAATTTAGGCTTCTCTTTTAGTAATGGAGTCCTGTGGAAGCTATATTTTTTCTGTTCTTTTGTTGGTTCAGTAGATTAACTTCAACAACATGGCCAGAACATCTCAATAATACATCTTTCAATAATATTGACAGAATACCTGAAGAATTTGCATCACTAGTAAAAGCTCTTTGGGATAAAGGTCTCACGAGGTCCAAGTCCCATGTGAGACTTGAGATTTTAGAAGGTCTGGATACCACAAGCAGTCTCCCTACTATCAGAAGAGAACTAACAAGATAAAACAAAGGTTTACATAGCATTTTTGCATCTTTAGAAGCATGTCTAAAGAGTGAGGATGTGGTCAGTTTTCCCTTTTATGCATCATAAGGCATGTTTTCTGTGTCAGTTGAATAATCACATAGATGAAAAAGCAAACTTCCAAGAAAGTAAGTTAGAAATAGGCATGCTGAAACAAGATACTTTCTCTTCCAAACTTCCATCTGTTTAAAGTTGATAAGATGATTATGGTTTGCTAACTTGAAAAATTTGTTGCTGCTTCTCAGCTTCTAGAAGCAGAACTTGGCACTCATATGGAATGCTTGCTGTAGGTTTGACCTTAGGCATGCAAGCATAAACATTTTGAGATTTGATTTGATTAATCAGCTGCATCAAACAAGGACACTTGTGAATGACCTGTCAAACCAAGAGAGACTTTTCAGAGAGCATCCTAGGGTATCAGAAAGGATGGCTAACAGGCAACAGATCTTTTCATCTTTAAAAATGTTAGAGACATTGTAAATATAAATCATACTTGTTCTCGCAGTGTTTCTTACTGCTATTGTTGCTTGCTGCCATCTGTTGATGTACAGGCTAATTTAGGACCAAACACTCTAAACCCATGTTCAGGCAGCACCCACTTGTGCACCCACAGAAGTTAACTCAGCTGCAGCCTCCAACAGCAAGCTCCTACACGTGAACAGAGCTACTTTCTGCTGGACAAAGACATTTGTATTTTCAAGAATTAATGAAAAATCCTAGAACTCCTTTTGTATTAAAAAATAAAAATCTATGTCTTGATTGCTTTCAGCTCACAGAAAAAAGACAGATAAATCTCTGCTAGTATAGCTGCTACTCTGTGTTCCAAGTGTAAGCTTTGAAAGCACAGAAGGCTTAGGAGGGTGAATGATAAGGGAAACTGGTGACTGTGAATTATAGTAAAGTGATAGATTGAAGCAGGAAATTTTTCTTCTCTGTGTCATAAAGGATTACCCTGAAGAGAGCTTAAGTATTATTTTGAATAGATGTCAACAGCTTCTTAAAGAAATGAACTTTTTACCTTCCTAGGCAAAAGAAATGAAACCCCATAAAATATTCTGTGTGAGAAGCCCTCTGAAACCTTATTGCAGTCATGGTATCTAATGACTATGGGTAGAAAAACATGACAGACAATGACACAGCCATCACTGTTGGTGATATCCAAATTACCTTTTACATATCTCTGACAGAAAATGCAAACTTTACTCACTAATTGCTTTGTAAACAAAGATGAAGAAGAAAAATCCAAGTAAAATAAGAGAATATAAAAATATTCCAAAATACAGCAAAAATTGCAGAGTCTTTTAAGGCTCCTACAACAAAAAGCAGAACTCAAATTCATAGAACATAGGCCTACAGAAAATAAACAATGGTTCCATTAGCACCTTTGGAATCACAGTGTGCCCAGAGCTGAGTCAGAGGTAGCACATACTGTTTCATCTTGGTGAGGCTTAAAGCGGGGTGGGGGTGGGAGGAGTGATTTTTTTATTTTTTGTTCTAGTTTTGCTAGTTTATTGCAGGGGTTTGGGTTTGTTATCCTATGGTTTGTTGGTGTTGGTGTTGCTGGACCTTATAACAGTGGCAGAAGCTACCACAGAAATTTGGGACTGTGATGCACGCCTCCTTTGATAGGCTTCAATCCTGCTTGCTCTGGGAATCATAGGCAGATTAAAAGGAACTGTTTTGACACATCACCAGTGTGCTTCAATTCATTTGGATGTTTCTGCTCACAAATGTGAAAGGACATCACTTTCCATAGAGGAGGAAAGGGAAGCTAATGGAGCATGCAAATGTCTCACATGGCCAGCACAGAAAGGGTTAATAAATTTCCCTGTAAAGATACTGTAATGTCATTTTCAAGACAGAATTGGCAAATTTTACAAGAGGAAAGAATGGGACATATCTTGTTTAACAAAATAACCTAGAGACAGCAGATATGGTGAGGAAGCAGCAGATTCAGAGGAGCACTGGATGCTCAAGAGAGAGCAAAAATTATAACTTTAAATTGTAACATCTTTGAAGCAAGAGCTGTCCTTAACCTTTTTTTCATAACAGCTCCCAGAACAAGACAAGCAGTGATACCACTTCTTTGAAAAGAGTCATAATGCCTTCCAGGAAACAAGTAGCCTCCATGCAAAATTTTTTAAGGCTCAGGATGGGAAATAATTTTTGTATTTCTACCAGAAAAAGAAAGCAATGGAAGAATGCTAACAGCATATGGCTTGTCCTGCTCAAAAGAAGTAAAAGGGAATGACAAAGACAAGAAGGTGTGGGGTGACATATTTAGTCTGGAAATTCATGATCCACTTTCAGATTCTAAAAACAAGTAGTATTTCTTATCTCCAGAAATTAGACATAAATTTATGTAATGACCTATAGCTGTTTTGATTCTGCAGCATTTCACCTGAGATCACAGTGCAATTTAACATTCAAAAACTTCTTTCTGTATTGGAAAAGCAGTTTGAGAGAAACTAATGAAGTTATGGTTTTCAGCAAAAATTATTGACTTAAAGGAAAACTGATTAGTGAGAAGTCCTCTAAAGGACAAGTCGACAATATAAGTCAATGATAAGACACATATGAGCAAAATGGGAAATATACTGAGGATTACAGAAAAGCCTCTTGTACCACTTGGCTGAGCATTGGTTAAGTTTTATCTTGAACTCTGAGAAAGATGCAGATCAGCCAAAGAAACTGCAGATCATTGAAAGAATATTCCTTAAAATGCAATATAAACCCATCCTCCCAAGTATGAAAACTTGAAATAGGAACATGCAAATCTGGCTGTTCTTAAAAGGTTGAAAAGATGTGGGAATACATAGAAGAGTACACATGAAAAAAAAAAAATAAACCTGCAACAACAACATGTGTAATGGACATCAACAAAGTTCACTGCTGGCAGTGAGATATTGATTATATAGTTATAGTTAAGCTCTAATTGCATACTCCAGAAATGATTTGTGGTGTTTAAGCTGAAACTAACTTTAGTTCAAAATTTCAGTGATTCAGCCTGTAAACGCTACCTACCTGTGAATAGATGCTGATACATTCCGCTTTATGCTGCCCTACGCAATTGGAGGTTGACAAGAAGAATGTTTCCTCCCTTATTTCACTATGTAATGGTGGTTTCCAAAGGATGAATACTGGTTTAGCAAAAAAGCCATTTGCATGGTTATCCTTGCAGATGGCAAACAGTTTTTAAAAAAAAAAAGAATACTTAAGTCTCAGAAAACAGTTATTAAACCTATCCCTTCTGTGTTGCAAGAAACACTGTGAGCAAAGACCTTTACAGCTGCTTCATGGTTGTTTTGTATTTAGTTTGGGTTTGTGGGCTTTTTTCCTAATTCTTTTTTTTTCTGCAGAGTTTGCAGTACTGTTAAGAGAAGAATAGACAAACATTTCCCTTAGGTATGACTTAATGAGCCTCTCCAATCATATTCATTATCTCAGCAATTTACTTTTTCCTGAAACCGTGTATAAGAAACTAAATCATATTTCTACATCTCATCTCTTTCCTGATGAGTTAAATATGAAGATTTTAAGTGCAGCTACTGCAACTGCTCTGATCTCTCTGCTTACCTGACATGGCCTATTTCAGTTGCTTTTTGTGCCAGTGAAAAACACCTGCTTATTAAGAAATGTTGAAAAATCAGAGCAAGGTATTAATTCTGAATACATCTGTGCTAAAACACAATAAAATAGCTGTGAATGAGGACTGTGGCTGCAGCATGCAGCCCATGGCAAAGACAGGGCACTTATGAGGCAGCTCTGAAGCTCTGGTCCTTCCCAGAAATTCAGGATGTACAGTTCAGGAGTACTGGGAGGAAACTCAGGACACAGCAGTTGCTAGCACTGCTGCACACCTAGCAACAAAGATGGACCACAGGAGAATATCTTATGAATATTTCTCTTTGCCTAACCCTTAAATATTAACTAAATATGTTCTCAGGAACTCCATCCTACCAGTGATCTTTTTAGGTAAGAAAGCACTCAGAGTAAGTCTTACAGGAAACAGAATGGAATTCTAGGGTGAAAACAAGGAAAATAGGTCAAAACTTCTTTCAGCAGAAGGAAATTAAAAGTCACCATCTCTTCCCTTTTCCTTGTATCTCTCAAAATCTGAGTGGATTGACAGAATTACTAGCGAATGGGACCTGGTTGATTACAATTTAAAAATGTGTTCTCATTTCTTATGTCACCCTCCCCATTCCAGCACAGTCCCAGACAAGCAAAGGCAAAGTCAGTAGTTTAGAGTGGATGCTCACTGTGACTGAGAGTCTGGGAGTGAAGAATGAGAAATAAATCTAGTACTTGCTGATCCAGCTAATATGAAAGTCAAGGAAATTAGCAAAGCTCCTTGAGAAATGTCACAGCATTCTACTATGAGAGGGAACCACTCTGCACTGGGTTTGAAGGCTAGGAGCAAAAGGCTGCAAGACACCAAATTTAATTTAAAGAAAAAAAAAATATCACAGTTTATTTAAGCTACTTATTCATTAACAGAAGAATCTCTTCCTTTACACTTGATAGCTAGGGATATATTAAGTCAATGGCAACAAGAAAGTATCAGAAAAGCAAATATTTTTCTATACAAGGTATATTCATTCAGTTATATAAAAATTCTGAAGGAAAGCTAGTGAAAATTCATGTGATTTCTAGTGTGTTTGGTCTTGGCTAGAGAAAAGAAACCAAAAAGCATCCTGAATGTAAAATGAATTTTATTCTTCATGGGTAAAACACACCAACATGCCTAATGTGACCACGAGGTGGAGGAGGATGAGATACTCAGGACAGTGAGGAGGGCACACAGCAAACTCACTGCCCTGAACTTCAGGAGAGCAGGCTTTGGCCTCTTCAAGGCACTGCTCAGGGGAGTCCAATGGGAAAAAGCCCTGGAGGGCAGAGGGGCCCAAGGATGCTGGCTGGTATTCAAGGATCACTTTCTCCAAGCTCAGACACGATGCATCCCGACAAGGAGGCAATCGGGCAAAAATGCCAGCACGCCTCCATGGATGGATAAGGAGCTGCTGAGCAAACTCAGAGCAAAAGAAGAAGCTTTCAGAACATGGAAATGAGGACAAGTGGCTTTGGAGGAATAGAGTAAAATTGTACAGAATGATAGGGATGAGGTTAGGAAATCCAGGGCCCAGTTAGAATCAAGTGTGTCCCTCCCCCAGCCCTTTTTACTATTTCCCTCTATATCACATTTACTGCTACATAAAATCTATATTTTTTACTTTAGCACATGGTCTTGTTTTCACCTTAATACAGGCAGAGACCTCTCTCTAGTAATTTTAATAACCAGATCTTACCATTGTTAACACAAACAAAAGCATTGCCAGTGTTATTGTAACTTCTCCTACCATAAACTATTGTCATATGTATTAGAATAACAGAAAAACTTTGATTCTGTTTCAGATTGAAGTTAAAATTCAGTTTGCCAATCCATAAGGTTGCATATTGTATTCAGTATTCATGGTAATAGTTCAAAGTCTTAGAGTTAATAGGTATTATGATTAATTTTCAACAGTGATTGGGGGGGTCCCAAAATTTCACCTATCTTGATCATAGGGAAATCATCAGATGGATTAATTTTCTTATTTAAAATTCTACTTTAAAAAATAATATGCAATCCAGATCACCAGGCAGGTTTTGCTTCCTGAAATTACTCCACATTCTTGCTGATGTCCATCAACAGTTTTAAAGAATTATAGTATGCCCTAAATTCTCTTAATGACACTTGTGAGTCATGTTTTTTGTGAAGCAATGAAAGGGCAGAACTTGTCTTCAAATGTAAACAATTTCTATGCATTTATTTCATTCCATTATAGATGTGTTGGCTTTGGATGTAAGAATAAACTTTGCTTTCAGCAGTCCCACAGGCATGATTATTACAGTATTTACTGCCTCATATGAATCACTGAAACAGCACTTAAGAAGAAAGTCTGAAATGAAAACTGTAGTATAAATAATATAGCTGCTGGATATTCAATCCCAGTTGAGGATTTTGAGAAGTTGTGTTTTGTTGTTCAGTTAGGTTTGGTTTTTTTTTTTTCTTTTTTTTTTGTTTGTTTTTGTTTGGTTGGGGTTTTTTGGGGTTTTTTTTGGTAGGTCTATTTAACCTCAAGAAATGCAAATGAGTCACTGACATATTATAATAAGAAAATCAAAGTCTGTACCATCAAAATTTGAAGCTGCAATGCCCAGGAATCAAATAATTATTTTTCATAATCATAGTGCAGGTCAATTGAATTTGGTTTGATTTTCAGCATGCATTTGACTGAAATCTTTGATTTAAACCTTTACCTAAGATTTTCTTGATCTGAAGTCTTATTTTTGTATAGAAAGAAGTCAAGTCATAAAATGATAACTTTTTGGGGGGTTAAATTTCATAAAGAAATTACAAATGCCAGCTATGGAAAGGGACTCACTGGAAGGAAGAAAGTGGGGAAATCCCACAAAATCCAAAATAAGAAGAGTTACATTTTTCAACTCCGAATTTTAGAATGTACATAAGCTTCAGGTTAAATACTGATATTAATCAGAAAATCTTCAGGACTGAATTACAGACTCAGTACGTTCCCTGCCCCCTTCCTCCCAAAATCTGGGCATGAAGTACAGGAAAGCCACTGTAGAAGAGAGCTGTCCTTAAGTTGATGTATATTGATTATTTGCTTAAGACAAGATGTATGCTCAAGATGATATGAGCTGATACACATTGACAATTTCACTGGATTCTAACTGGGCACTTTAAGCCATATTGCATTTCAGTAGCATGAGGAAGAGTTTATGAATTCTTTATTTTTACCACTTTTCAGTGAGATCATTTTTTGAGTAAATTACTCCAGAATATGAATCACACTGATAGAATGCAGCAAGTCAATTATTTCCATTTTTGCTGACATGTGTTGTTAGCCATTTATCAGCGTATCGTTTAAGCACACTGAGATCTGCTGACATGTTTGGAAGACCTGTGTTGTTTCTGAGGGGCAGCTACTCCCCATCTTGGAGAATATTTTCAGTAATTCCTTTTTTGCTTTATTTTCATTCTTGAAACTTGCCAGTTCAGCTATTTGGTGTAAGCAAGCACAGAGGGAGATTACTGTTGGTTTTTCAAGCACACAATACTCTTACTTGCAAGATTAAGTCCTTGATTGTCCAATAATGTTAACACGAGATATTTTACTCAGCAAATTATTGTATTCTGGCACCTAAAAGCAATGAATTTTTATATTTTCCTTATTTTTCAGAGGATGCCCAACTCTAATTGTGGCAATATAAATATGTACCCAGTATTCTCTCAGATACAGCAGAAAAAAACATTCTGAATGCTGACAAAAGGAACTTACCTGACCGTCCATCCCGCTGAAAATCCACATGGTACCATTCACCATCATTCACCTTCTTCTGCAAGGCTTTTATTTTTATAGTACCTGATCCCATGTCTAACAGCAGGTAGAGGTGACCATCAAGCATCTCAATGGCAAAAAAATCAACCTTCACCATCTGCGGATGTTTGGCATCTTTTTGGTGCCTTGGTTTCCCATGACTGAAAAGAATCAGGCCATTTGGCTCAGTTGTACGAAAGTCAAATGATATTGAGCCTGTCTTCTTGGCATTCCACTTTGGCAGAGAGATGAAAGACTCCGGTGTTTCAAATGTGATTGGATCTAAGGTTGCAACATTCTCACATTTAAATGCTACAACCCCATGAATCTTCATTTTAGGATCCCCTTGCTTGGCAAGTCGAGACAGCTCCAACCTGACATCGTTATTTTTATATACAACCTGCAAGCAAAGCAGAGAAGTTACTCAGAGAAACCTGACCATTTTAACCAAACAGACATAATCCTGAATAGGCACATTATTTAAAGGATAATGGTGATGATGTATGAATATGATAATTTGCATACAAACAAGGTGAAATAACTATTTTCATTGACTAATGATTTAATAATTGTTTTCATTAAACCAAACAAAGTTGGTCTAAAAATATCCCTGGAGTTAATTCTAACAATCTGAAAGAATCTACACATAATTTATACTGTGAGTTGCAAATTAGCTTGTGTGGCCTTGATTACTTAAAAGCCTTCTCTGCACAGCCATTCTGCTATTATAAAGAAGCGTTAGATTTCTTCTTCCTCTAAAGCCTTTGTCACTGTCTTAACTCTTCTGTTCATATACAGAAAATATACCAAGGTTGGACACTTCATAATTTAACACCTTTTCAGTTTGTCCTTGGGGCTGAGGGGCAGTAGCATTCATGGAATTAATGAGGCTATATAAGATAGGCAAACTAATATCATAACTGATCAAAACAGGCAAAACCAGGAAAACCTTTGAGCCTGTTCAATTTGATTAAAAAAACTCCAACTTATGTATTTTCCCTGACTGAAGACTTTTCTGATAAAAATGAAAGACATTATTAGTTTTAAATCCAATTGACCTGTGCAGCAAATATTCTTGCTTCAAAACACATTTTAACTTGGTCCAAGAAGCCTGTCATGATACAACCATTTCCCAGGGTTCTAATGTTTATTAGTGTTTTCTCAAATTGCTGCTCTTTCTGAGTTATCCATAATACAAGAGCTGCTGAAATGAGCTCCCCAGAACCAAAGGCGTGCACAAGTGTTTTGTCAATACTTGTAATTGTGCAATAAATTATACACTCAAGCCAAAATACCAATGAAGGGCTGAATACAAAAGCATAGCGACAGAAACTAAAACTTTCTTCTCTGTTTCTAAGGTTAAGCCCTACATTAAAAAGCAATTTGGAGAAAAAGCAACAGCTCAGCAAAACCAAGCACTTTGTGCTGAGGCTTCTTCATCTACAGATCGGCACCACTCAGGGCTAGATCACGTCTGGCCCTGATCCAATGTTCCAACTACACAGCGTAGTTTGGAGCTGTGCAGGGGACCCATCACTGGTTTAGACTTTACATCCCTATTGGGGGTTAGAAAATGCTCACTGAATACTTAGGAGAAAGCTTCTGGATTAATTTCTCCTGAGACCTAGTTGGAACACACGTGAAGCCCACTTCACACAGCAAGGGAAAAACACAGTAGAAGAATGGCAGAGATGTGCTACTGTTAGAAATCAAAGCAATAGCACCAATCTAAGATGGCATACCCCACAAGTGATAGTTGCTATCGAAAAATGATGTTTAAAGATAAAAGAAAAGGAAATGATTGATAGAATGACATTTTTTTTTCCAGTAAGAATTGTGTTCATTCCAATTATATCATTATCCGCAATGCAAATTTCATCATAAGACTTGTCAGAATTATTCTACTATAATGAAATGTATCTTAAAAGTTAATAAATAAGCCTATTTCTTTATTTTATTCCAGAACTGAGTACAGGTAGCATTGTTCCCATGAGACCTGTGTCTCCAAAGATAACAGATAAACCTCACTGTGGATTGACAGCAGCAGAAATGGTACTCTGCTACAGAGACAGAGATAATGTGTTCTTCAACTGATGACATCAGAAGTGGATAGAATTGGACTGACCTGTAATAGTAGATAGTAAAGTTCCATATTTCCATTTATCAAATACATCCACAACACCTGAGATTTCACAGACTGCTCAAAGGAGTTCAGAACAGTATTGGAGAATAAGCACATGCATGTGACCTCCCTTTAGGGTGGCTTTCCTTCTTTAGAGTGAAGAGGAAGAAGCCAGGAGCCTGGGAGGTTCCTGAAGCATTGGTCCAGGCATGAGGTCCATGAAACATTGACCGCCTTCTATGGCAAAAGGGATTTTGGATAGCTCCCATTCATTTGAAGAAATTACAGGGTCAACATTTCTAGATTAGACTGAAAAGCATAAACACTGCCAGAAAATGCAATAAATAAAAAAGGAACAAGTGGTGTCTTATTAGAGCTAAATCCTGCTTGGTGACACTGAAAGTAAATACAGCAACAAAGAACCCTAAAAGATCTTCTTAAATTGACTGCTAACCAGAGCAGGGTCCAGGGGAAGGCAAATATACAAAGAGAATTTATTGTTTATGGGCAAAATCAAACTGTCCAATCTTAATGAAACTTGTTGACTGAATATTACAATTAAGAGTTAATAGCTATGTTAAAAAACTCAGCAGACTAAAGGAAAGCTAGGTTTTCCTTGAAGTCTAAAACAGCCTACTATGATCTGAAGTAATTTGCCAACTCAGAAATAATAATTTCTAATAAATATGGTTTATGAACATAATGGAAAAAGTTAAATGGTTTTCTCAATAACTTGTCACCAGCTCTTTAATTAACTTAATATATAATGTATAAGGGAAACTTTGCCAGAACACTTTAATAACAGTGACAAATATTGTCAATTTTATGCCATCGATATTAAAACATTATTGGAATCCTAAATTGTCAAATGACAATTTCATGCTTACATATTCCACAACAGAAATTTGGTAGCTACTGAGAAGCAAATGACTGCATTTTATTACATACATTGTGGGGAAACTTGAATAAAGCCTATATCTATGTTTTAGAGTGCATATGTTCTAAGTTTTAGAATGCGCTTATGTTCATTTACTCTTACTAAATGGAAAATTTTGAACTGAATTATCTTGGATAATTAGTAATAAAAGAGGAATATATGAACCATAACTGAAAAGACCTGTGAACTATTAACTGAACACAGCTTGCATTTGGGAGCCTGTCTCCTGGTGTTATGCTGAGATTCTTTCCCCTCTCCCTATTCCATGAAAAATGTACTCAGCCATCAGTGAAGCACAGCAAAAAGGAGAAAAGCAGTACATTCACAGAAACTACCTGTCATTAATTTTGGGGAAACTACTGAACAGTACGGAATAATTCTGAGACTAATATCTCCTTTATAACTCATGAAGGTACATGCTTCAGAAACAACAGCCTCTAGGGTACAAATAGCTTCTGATTTATCTATTGATTTTGCCTTTTAATTTTTTCTTTTGCTTCTGGGTACATAAGGACAAACATGCTTTTTATAGGGCTTATATTATCTGCTATTTTCATCTGAGGCACAGAGCACATAACGTTAAGTCAGTACATTCTCCCTCCTTTAGGGACATGGATCCACAATTAGTCAAGTGGAGGGAATTTGCAATGGAAAAATATTGGAGTCACATTCCCTTTTCACTCCCACACAAACCACCAGTCACTACCCTGGCAGCCACTGGGTTGGCCCTGGATTTTAGCTTGCTCTTGCACTCACTTTCATACCTGAGCAACAGGTTTCCTGCACATGAAACTGCCAGCCCTCAGGGAATTGTATTATGCCATTGAGAGCACCTGGAACTTGTCTTGTGTTCACACTGTTCTTTCCTGTTAAGATCAAGTAAGTTTCCAGACCTCAGTCTTTAAAATATATAATTACCTCTTTCTTGGAAACTGCAAAAGGTCACTAAAACTTCCAAGAAAGATGGAGCAGTTAGCAATTCCTCACATAATTTGCACCCAAGCTATCCAAAATGAGGAATAAATTTAGTTTCTAGGAGAGACAGGGCAGAACTTTTTATAACCAAGATATGGGCTTCCTTTGCTACCATCTAGGCCAACCACATGCTGGGTAAATTGCAATATCACAGAGCTGTGTCTTAACAAATAAGTACAGCTTTGAGACAGCAATTATTACCTTAAGCTCAGCACTCTAATGTGGTCTGTGGTCATCTTGGAGCACAACCTAAATTAATTCAAGCTTCCCAAAGATATATCATGTATAGGGTTTTTTTTTTTTTTTTTCAAGCTGGAGCATTAGTATGCAATGAACTCCCGAAGTGTAAAGAAGTATAAATCTATGAATGACCCTGAGAAAAGGTGATGGAAAATGAGAAGGAATTCATATGAGGGATGTACTCTAAATCTGAAATTGTTTAATTAGCAAATTTATAAGTCAAGACATTTTTAAAAATAAAAAAAAATAAATAAACAGAACTCTATCTGTTCTTTCTACTGACCCTATCCCATGAGATTTGAAACAATGAAAGGTGTGAAAGAATCCAGACTGCAACACCATTTTCAATCCAAAGTGCAGCCCTTTCCATGTCGAACATTATGAATGAAGAAAGATCATTACCCTTACATATTTCAAAATACTGATGATCTCTGCCAGCAATAGCTTTTCAATTACTGTGATTAAAAATCCTTTAAATTATTACAAAGCATTTATTTCAAATTACTTTAAATTCTTAAAATCAAAGATGATCCTCAAGAAGCTGATCACATCTCCTGATATGCAGCATCTAGGTTTCCTCAAGAATCAAAGAGAACCCAGGATTTCAGAGCACCTACCACTATGACCTTGCTCCAAAGAACTTGTCTATTTACTTAACTGGGAGATGAGGTAAAATACTTTTCTATTGCAATTCAATTCAGATGCAATTTTAATAAATTGAACCCAATATCAAAACCTGTTAAAAACTGTATGACACAAATCTTTTTTACCAAAACAGTACTTTCATATTTTCATATTTATTTCATATTCACAGGTGATAACCTGTATCACCTGTGGCATACAATGACAATTAATTCTCAAAAATGAAGACTAAATCACTCAAGATGGCTCAGGTAGGTGCTGCCAACATCCAGATTTCCCCTGAAAAGTTGTGTCAGCAGGAGGGAACTTGTTGACATCAGAAACTGTAACAATGGGATTTTCAATAAGGGAAACCAGAGGCAGTTTTTTCAGCTTGCTTTACTAGCCACTAGAATTTCCATGCTCATTGAGAGCTACCTGGTGCACACAGCATCACATTCCCCAGAAATCCAACTGGAAAACTGACCACTAACTAGTTGTCACGTATTTTTTGTTGCACTTGCTGTATGGTTTTGAACCAACCTGGGAAGGTCAGCTTCTCTCAGGAGAAGCTTGCAATTTTGCTAATATGCCTCCATGCATTTTCAAGCTCCAAAATGAATATATCAAGGAACACAATAAACTATAGACTATTTTCACAAAACTTAAGGAGCCCAAGTTCAAAGGTTTACAATGGGGTGCATTTTTTAACAAAATGTGAATGACAACAGCTGTCCAACCCTCATAGACCAGCTTGGTTTTCTGAACACAGAGAAGAAATTAAGGAGTATATTGAATGATCTGAGGGAATAACTTATTCCTCCTCAAATGAAATGGTTTTCATTCTCCTGAGGTCAACATTTGTGCAAATGTGGTGGTGATGGTAGTGTGGGGTATTTAGAAAGGGGGTCATTGAGCACCAAAATAAAAGCCTGGAATCTTACTAAATGGGAGGTAAGCCTAAGGACAATAGGATAGCGTTCCATGGTATGGATACAAAAACACCCGGAGAAAAAAATAACATGTGCATTTTGTTGCATTATTTTAGATCAGTAAATATGATCTGGGAAACTGCCCTGCAAGATTCAGCTCAAAAAAACACTTGATTTAACTCATCTAAGAAACAAAGAATAAAATAATAACAAAAAAGCACTACAGTGCAACAAATTCCTTGGAGTATATATCAAGGAGTTTCACATTCTTCTGTTTCTTCTTCCTGCCCAGTCTGAGCATCCAAAATGATGGAGTGCAAACAGATCACACTCAAACTTTTGAAAAATATTAAATGGGCTTTTGCAAGGCAAACATAGTATTCATACAGTATGGTTATGTGCTTTGTTCTGCTTTTTGTTGTGCTGTTTATATCCTTATATATAACAAGTAATTTTTTTAAATCAGACACTTTGGCCTAAGGTAGAAAGAAGAAAACCATTATAATGAGTCTTGTGTTAGGAAGTCAGGACCTGTAGGCCAGGGATTTGGGTTTAATCTGCACCTGAATGCCACACAGAGAACTTAATTTATCCTTGCTTCTCTGTAAATTGGATACACTATCTCCTCACAGGGCAGAAACTCGTGTTAAGATTGAAGTTTGCATTTCCAGCACAAAAACTAGTGAAGCTTCACCCAAAATCAGACACATTTACACACACATTTCCTATACAGTGTCAATCCCCCATTTTCTTTTTAAGGAAACCAGATATGATATAGTTCTGATTTTCTAGTCTGCAGCTACAGAATCCAGAGCTCACTGATCATTCAGATAAACAAACCAAAATGCACCCAATCTGTTTTAAAGCTGCACACAACAGAAGCTGAACTTGAACAATCCATGTCTCAGGGTGAACACAAAAGCATAGCATCCTATGCCCTGATAATGCATTTGGCAAGTGCTTTAATGCCACACTACATGGCTAACTAAAGACAAATTTGTGATGTTTGTTGCTTCTGCAACTAAGCAACATGGACATTTTCTGCACTCCCTTAAAATAACAGGATATATTGCACATCAGGCATTTGGAAAACCTGTTTACACAAAGAAGCCATAATGCACATAAATTTATGCTCTATTTAAACTGCTAATTATCATATCCCTGCAAATTATAGGAAGCAAAATGGGTAAAAAAAAAAAAAAAAACAAGGCTAAAATTACCATAACCATAGGGAATTTCACTATGATTTCAATAGCACACCTGTACTTCTACTGTGGATTGAAAATCATAACTCTGCTACCCCCAAATAATGATGTAAAAAGAATGGGGGAAAAAAAAAAATCAAATCAAACCAGAAAAACAGAAACCCAAAAGAACCCCCACAATTTGGTACAAAGCAGATGTATTAATTACTCTAAGGTAATAAAAAGTTATTAATTGATATATATATATATCTGTAGAAACAAAACCAGTACGGACAGAAACAAGGTTATAGGTATATTGTGAGTATGAATTTAGATTCCTTGTGCAGTAAGGGAAAAGTCATCCCAGTTTAGTGCATGTCACTTATTTGCAGAATTAATACAGTCATGACAGCTCATCTTCTAGGCTAACTAGTCTTTTCTGCTGGAGTTTTGAATGTGGATCCCAGAACTGTTTGTTTCTTTTCTCTCCTGCTTTGACTGCCTGAATAGAGACATTTTAAGGGGGTGCCAGAAAATGCCTTTCTATGTTTGAGTTACTGGAATATCATTTAACATGATATATTGGCAGAACTTAGGAAAAAAAGAATATCAACATTTTTTTCTAACAATGTTGATAATGGGATTGTTATGTTTTTCACCCTGCTGTGGACACAAGTCTTTTGAAGATCTTTTTTCCTCTCTTCAATAGACTATTTTGCTATTCTTTGTATGTCCTGCTGTCTGCTGCCAGACTGCTAAATGTTTCTGACTGTGGTTGCTAGTTGCTATGCTTGCTGCTTTTAAGAAATGGCTTCAAGTTTCCTTTTTTTGGTTTTTTTTGGGTGTTTTTTTTTTTTTTTTTTTACTTCCCATAGCAAGGACTCATAGAAATTTCTTAGCAACAGCTAAATTGCAGAGTTAAGGAACAAGCTGGTTCCACAAAAGCTCTCTTGGCTCCCTAGTAAAGATAAAGCCTTTACCAAGACATAAGTCATGAAACAAAAACAAGAGAAACAGGAACCACCAAAAGGAAAACAAAATGTATTATTTAAGAAAAAAGCAGCTTTGCATTAATAGGTGGTATAAAGTCTAAGAAAGAAAACAAATTATATGCTACCTCCAATGACTGTTTGGGAAAGGAAAGAGCTACAGGAGACTCAATTGTCATGCTGGATTTCAGCTTTTTCCTTTTCTTTCTTTCACAGTGCAGTAAGAGTTACCAAAGACTAATTCTGCAGCAAAGTCAGAAATGTGCTGTTTTTCCTCTTTCTCCATTAACCATTCTTACACAAGATCAAGCAAAAGAACTTTTGTATGGACAAGAAAGAGGGGCTGTAAAGCAGAACACAATCATTACCATTCAAGGTAAGGGTTCAAGGTGGTTTCAAGGTTCAGGGTTCAAGGATTATTTTTTTAGCATAATATTCATTATATGCTAGATTTTCCCTATCTTTGGCACTTAAAGCTTTAATTTCAAGGTCAGAAAATACAGAAGCAAATAATGGAAAAAAAGAAAGATAATATATATGCAAAAGTTAATGCTCTAATGAACATCTTGACTCAAGTGCATTTGAAGGCAACATGACAGATGTACTTAAAATCTGAGTTACCTTTCATTACAATAGGAGTCATACGGGCTAAAAATGGAAGTTGTCACAAAAAGAGAAAAATAATGAATCTCAAATTAAAAAGAAAAGGTAAAGTGAGCTCAACACAATCCAAGTAGGGGAGGTCAGGGAACTGAACACAAACTAACAGAAACTTGTTAAAAAACTTCAGTTACCAACACACCTAACCTTGAATACATGACATATCTGAACAAACATTTTTTTCCATATTAAACATGATTGAAAACATAGGAAAAGAACTGTAGGCTTCAAATTAAATGCAGAATGTCAATTCCACATATCCTTCAGTGAAATGAGGGAGGTTTATTCCACCCCTCACTAGATTTCCTTCCTCCCTTCAGCCTCTCCTTTAAGTTTCTAGCAGATGCCTGCTTATGACTCTTAATTTATTATTTCTCCAGGATAATAAACACCCAACTGGCTTTTCCTTCCTCTTCTCTCTCACCTGTATAGGTTACTCCAGTCTCCAGCTGAATAGCTGGCTCTTAGCTCTGGGTGTTTTTAGCTGCTCTCCGGTTTGGACTCATCTCCATTTCCCAATGCCTGGTTTGAAAGAGCCTTCTGTTCCACCAAGGGGAAAATGGCTCTCTTTTATGAACTTTTGGCTGGCCTCCATTTAGAAACCTCATTCCTTCTCAGCTCTGTTGGCTGACTATTGGCTGGGTGAAGTTGGCTACTAATTGACAAGCTGTAGAAACTTTGCTTCTCCAGTTCTTCCCCCTCAGCTTAGCACCTCTCTGATCTTGTGCGATATTAATTTAGCAATAATTTATGCAGTCGTCGGCTAAATTCTGCTCTACTAAGATAGGCTAAATAGTTTAAAAATAAAAATGAAAATCAAATTCCTACCCATTAACTATACTGGGCACATTCCTGGAAGACATCCAGGAAAATCCTTCCCTACCTTCACCTGCAATTTCTTTTGAATCCTTATAATCCTTTTAATGTATCCTTTTAGCTTTCCGGTACTGCAACATGAGCAACTCTCCACATCGGTGTTTTGAAACAATCTTTGTCTTCTCAGATAGCTATGACAATTGGAAGATAAGTTTTCTGAAGTACTTTTGCATTCGAGGTTATTACTGTAATTGCAACACAAAGGTATCAAATCACCACAGGTTGCTCAGAAGCAGCTTTTCCCTCACAGTGACAGAAAGGAACAGCTCGAGGCTGCTGCCATTGGTTTCTTTTGCACTCAGTTCTGTGCTCATGTTCCTTTTCTATATTTCTATATTTTCTCTATTTTCTATATTTTCTATATTTTCCATATTTTCCATATTTTCTATATTTATTTTCTATATATTTTCTGAAATGGCAAATGTAGAAAGAGCACTCATGCAGAGAAGCAAAAGGAAAAGCAGGGCTCTTCCAACATCAAAAAACCGATCTGTACAGTCTACAATATATGTGACTAAAAGGATATAGAAATTTTCAAGAAAATTATTAATTAATGGGATATTTCCAAGGCATTGTTTTTCTATTTAAAGCCATCTCTAAGCACAGTCTACCTATGGGTCAGCTTTATGTTAATAAGTTTTATAGAGGTTATAGCTGTTCTCCAAAGTAGACTGCTTGAACTAATTAAAATTAATTACCACTGTAATGATAAGGAAGAGGGATGTGTTATTTGATTTTCAAGACATGTCATCTCATTGCAGTGAGAGAATGCAACAGAGTATGGTGTTTAAAGGGGCTGATTCTGCTTGATGACCTCTAAATCGGAGACTTTGGGGTAAGCTTAATGTTAAAGGAATGGACAACAAAATTTACCTTTAGTTTGGTACTGAGCTTAGCCTCAGCCTCAAGCCACATCAATTTTTCTGAGAGATAATCAGAAAAAAAAGCATATAATACTACAAGAGCGTTCATCTAAGAACATTCCAGAAGAGCAGCTTGCCATGTAAAATGAACAGCCAACAAATACCTTTACAGAAGGTATTGCAGTTTATTGCAATTTAACACAATTTTGAACTTTTAAAAGTATATTCTTCTGCACAATATTTTTGATTATGTAAATGTGTCTGTCAAAATAAACACTCCTCACAGTGTTCTGAGTTTTTTTAAATAGCTCTGAAGAGAACTAAACCTGAGTAAAGGGTAGACAGTGCAATTAAGCATTTATTACTTCCCTGTGTCTTTGGGTACATCAACTGAGTGTCTCAGCAACGTTCTGTCATTTGTTTTCACCATTAGGTGTTTTGGATTCTTTTTTTTTATTTATTTCAAATAAACAATAGCTTCAACATGAAGCTACTTTAAATATAAAACATATTTTGAAATGTTTTCAAATTCCACTTCAGAAAAGTGGGAGGAAAATAGGCATTTTCTTGGACAAAAGTGTCAGGAAAAAATGATTTTCTATGTTCACTAAAATACTTCCTTGGGACTACACATGGCATGCACTAAATTACACATATATAAAAAAAATTAATAAAGGTATACATGAAACCTAAATAAAGAATTAAGGTATCTATGGTAGTAACTATTGCTTGTGTTTATCTCAGTAGAACTCCATTTCACAAAACAATACAAGATTATTCAAAGAGTTGTTGCATTCATTTTCTTTGGAAAAGTTTGACAACATTACTTTCAAGATTCTGCTCTCTGTAGTGGTGCCTTAGTTCTTTCTGAAGTGGCTTGTACTATTTAATGATTGTGAGAAAACCTCTATTTAAAGGCTAATTCAGGATTATTTAGCAAGCAGTTGATGATGTCTAATAGAAACTTTAATTCAGGAGTAAATAAGAGATAAGAAGGCAAAACTCAATGCAGTATCGGCCTTATGACTATTGTTCCCACAAGGAAAAAAGTATTTACCTTTCAACAGAAAATAAATGAATAGACCCATTCTGACTGAAAAATGGATATGAATACAATATTTAGTAAACACAAATAAAAATACTCTGAAAAATAATTGTATAAGATATTAATCATAATATATATCAGGGCATGTGACCAAATCCTGCTGTCTGTACCTGTGTGATGTCAGGAGAAACAGGGAGGGCTTGGTCTGGAGTCAGACCCATCGAGTCTTTGAGAGTGTTTGGCTTTCAGACACAAAAGGTGCTTCACAAAGACGAAAAATACCAGGAGGATGACAGGAAGCCGGGTGCTCTCAGAAATTGTAATGTTAATAATTTGATCTTGTGTAACCTGGCCCCTAGCTGAGTATGGCAATGTACACTCAAAATACAAGCTTAGTAACTCAAATTTCTAAGAGCTTTTGATATTAATAATCTGACTCAACAGATACAGCAGTCTCGAGGCATGATTTTTGCTGTAATTCACATTATTTCTAAATCTGTCTCACAGAAATGACAAACATGAAAAGTCTTATGTTTTCTAACAACTTCCTCTGAGCCTGTACAAAAAGAAAGGTCGGCATGATGATTAATGTGATTTATTTCAACTTGGAGTATCTGCTCTTATGCATTGCTTACTTAAGTTTGGCCTTTGCAATCTCCAATTCAGTTATGAAGTTATGAAAAGCCTTTTTCATCTCCATTATGATGAACTGTATCACCCCTAAACTGAGACCAATTTCCAACACATCTTAATGTACCATGCCTTTTTCATTTATACCTTTGGTCTGAGAGAAAAAACAAAAAAAGAAAAGAAAAGAAAAGAAAAAAAACCGCAAAAATGTGTGTTCCTGCTCATCTCTGTTATATTTTTTTATCTGAAATATGACTCATGAGAGGTTTTCTCACCAGCTTGATTCCATCAGCATATCAGTTCTTGAAACTGATAATAATGGAACCCCCAAACACAGATACATGAGAAGGATTTCTACAAAATTTTAAGGTGTCAGATGTACTGGGTATTTTGTTTGCACGTTTACAGCTGATTCAAAATACTTAGGCTTTTAACCATAAGTCAGCTCACTGAATTTTCAATTTATTTTATAGTTCTCTTCCTAGGCATAACCTTATAATTTGCAAGTTTGAAGATATCTGAACTGTACATGCAACTAAAGAAATAACAAATTTGTACAAGCTACAATTCTCAGTTGAATATCAAAATAAGCACTTTTTAGACTGGATACACATCTAGAATTGCAAATACATGAAAAAATTACTATGGACTTTTGAATGAAAGAATGTGCTCTTTTGAGCATACTAGAACACAAAAATATTTAGGTAATTGACTTAGCAACTAGTTTAGATGTTTTTAAAACCATTTTGAGTCTTATTAAATGTATGCTAAATGTGTTTTAGGAAAAACTGTTGGAAATAACAACCTAGCTTTCAGCTAAATATATTGAAACAATTGTAAGAAAGTTAAAGACCTGTATTTTTAATTTGACAATTAGATGATACCGGGATTGGCTCAATAAGCACATACGTATTTTTATATTCCTACAAATCTTGTTCATTAAAATGTTTTAAAGCATATATTTAATCTTTGCTATCTGAAAGTAAAGAAATAATTCTTGTATCATTATTGCTTTCAAGCTGTCCAGTTAAAACTTGGAAAATATGCATCGTCTAAATGGCAAAGAAGCATCCCAGTCCTCAGTAGCTTTTTCACATATGAAATTCCTTGGACTAAGTCTTGGAAAGAGAAAATTCTTTTTGTGGGGTCTTTTTCCTCTGTAACAGTATAGATTTTATATTTAAAAAAGCCCCAAAAGTAACAGAACAAACAGAAACAAATGACCTGATTCCTGTCTTATTAGGAAAGATCATAGAATATGGGGAGTGTGAAGGGTCCCCATCAGGAGCACCGAGGTCAGCTCCTGGCCTTGCACAGAACACCCCAAGGATCACACCAAGTGCCTGAGATTGTTGTTAAAATGCTTCTTCAACTCTGTCAGGCTTGGTGCTGTGACCACTGCCCTGGGGAGCCTGTTCCAGTGCTCAACCACCCTCTGGGTGAAAAACCTTCTCCTAATACTCAACCTAAAACTCCCCTGACTCAGTTTCATGACATTTCCTCATACTCAATTGTGTTTGTGAGTGTCCCTAAAAGCTGAGCTTCATCTGAAAAAGCACAGAACAAACCTGACAACTCCTGACAGATTTGACAGACAGAAGTAAGTATCATAAAAGCTGTGGTAAATATTTTGTGAGCAAAGGTTGGACCAGGAAGCTGATGTCTAGGTGCTCATGCTTGTAGATTTTACCAGCCAATTCTGGACTTTGATTATACATTACAGTATTATGTTTTCACTGAATTTTATGATCTTTTCTTTTAGTATAACACATTATCAAATCTCTATTAATACAATATATCCCTAGTTAATGTGCAAGAAATCACAGGAACATAGTCCACCTACTTTCTATGTTTTTGGATTAAATGACCTTAAAAAAGATTAGCATTTCCAGTAAGGGAAAGAGAATCTTGATTGAAGAAGTGGAAAATATGGGCAGCAAACATCAAAACATCATTCTCAAACAAGGTTTGAAGCCTCACAATGTCCAGGAAAATGACATATTGAGAATTTCTGTTCTATGATTCTGGAGAAGCAAGACTCATCAAAATCTTCCTGACAGGTTCCAGATACTTTTGTCAGTTTATTGGCTGGCTCTTGAAATCCAGTCTGTGCTTTGCAATCTTTTTCATTTGCCTTATCTCACACAGAGCAAAATATTCTGGCTTTTTCCCCCAAATATAGTGACAGATGAAATATAAAGAAGTATTTTCTTTTCTAACATTTTCTTGGAACAGCTTTTCCTGTATCTTGCATATTTCAATTTTTAATCCTGATGTTGCTGAGTTGTGTTGAATATTTAATTCATACTAACCTGTCACTTATTTTTTTCCCCCCATCTATATGGCATTGAATATTTATGAACAAAGCAGTAGCTGACCTGCACCTTGTATCATCTGAAAAACATATGCACACTGGGAAAATGGAACGAGAAAGGAGGAAGACAAAAATTTCTTTTTCCATCTTTGGAGCACAAAATAAGCACTCTCCATAAGAGACGCATTAATGAAAAGGAACATGTTGTTCCTTATGGTAATTATTTTAAGCGTCCCAGCTAGAGGTTCAGGAAGCTCAGTTATTTTCAAGTCTGGCATAGGCAGAGTAAAAAGAGTGAGGAAAAGGACGTGGAAAAAACAGGCACAATCTGATTGACCAGTGATGTAGCTCAAGTCCACATCAAGGGGACCAAAAGTTCATGAGTACCTTTTATTTCTTCCTCTTAGATATCTCTTGAAAGTGGAAAGGAATAATATGAAGCTGATAACTCAATGCACACCACTTCCAGCCTCCACAGCAGGAGACTGACACCAAAAGTTTGTGCACACCGAGGGCTATTCAGTATCAAATGAGTGTCCTTCCCACTGGTGTTTCAAAGGGTAAAAGAGAGGAATTAATCACTGAAATGCTTGAAAAGTCCCTGTGGTGACCCACTTCTCTGTGCCTCTGCACCCCCAGTCTCCAACGATTCCATCCAGTTTGTGCCTATGGAAAGCACCCACGAGTCCTTGAAGAAATATTGTCACAACTGGGAGACAAAGTGCTCTTTCTGAAGGTTGTTTCTGAAGGTCTTTTAAGGAAGTATACTAACACCTTCTGTAATCATTTCCTTTCTATCCTTCCAAGCTATATACTTTTAAGATAATACTAGTACCCAGAAAAGTTAGAGTTTTAGAAATGTAGGAAGAAAAATACTAGGGAGAAAGAATGAAACTCAGCTCACAGTGAAATCATATCACTGGGTCTGTAAGCTCCCAAAACTCCCTCCTCACACACTCCCTGTGCCAGAACACAAACACACTACATTTTTCACACTTTCTGATTTCCTTCTCTTGAAAACATTTTATCTCAAGAAAGGATAATGAATAAGGTATATAAAATATTGTTATAGGATATTGACTTACTAAGTCTGTGATGAACACCAGCTCACTATGATCTACTGAGTAGGGTGAGTGGGAAACATTATAGAACTACTTACAATGAGAAAAAAAATCCATAACATATCTCTAAACTATTCACAGAAATGATTTGTAGCAAATCTATTAAGTCCTCCAGCACAGCTCTCCAAGAACAGCATGCTTCCCTGCAGAATAGCTTTTGCTTCTTTATACAATCTACTCTGAAGTATCTCAGCAAAGACTGATACAGAGCTTTTACCAGTACCTTTGGGAATGTGCTCCACTACATAATCTATTCTCACTGTCAATCATCTTTTCCTAATATTCATCCAATCTAAATTTTCACTTTAGTAATCCCATCGTATTACTCCCCTTGTGCTTTTGTGTTTTAGCATTTACACTCTTCAAATATTTGTAGTTATTGTTCAGGAAAAAAAAACAACTAGATCTTTTCCCTCAGCATATCAATTTCTGTGCCTGAATGCTGTTGGTCTTCCTTGGAGTGCTGTATGGCTTTACACATTCCAAATAACTGTCAGAGAAATTAATATTTGCTGTTGCTGAACAAAATCAGCCCAGAAAACTCCTTTCCCCATCAGAGTTTTCTGTGAGCAAATGTTCACTGCTTTTACATCATCAAAAAGTCTTATGGATCCAAATATTCCAATTAAGGAATGCAAGCAGCTAGGTATTTTTACATACAGGGGAAAAAAACCCCAACCCTCATTTATAATCATTTTGGATACCTGGTCCCAACCACAAATAGTTACTAATAAACAGATTGTATTAACAAAAAAAACTGTATAATCAAAATACCTTGGATAGTGATCTTTCCTTTGCATTTCAAGTGCTTCAGAACAGATACTTTATGATAGGAAAATTATCTTTGTTGTTTTCTCTCTCCTTTCTTCTCTAATGCCTCTTAACTGCATCAGATATTCAAGCTCAGCCAAACACCCTTCACCTTTCACATCAGAGACCATAGTCTATAATGACACAGTTAATTGACAAATTCAAATGTCTTTATGATCATCAACATTTTCTCCTAGATTTTCTCCAATCTTCTTTCCATTGAAAGTCCAGGTTGGAAGGGACCTCAGACCAGCTGGTCTAACCTCTTATGGGAGAGGGAGTCGAAGATTGCCCAGCACCCTGTCCAATGGCATCATGAAAACTGCCAGCAGGGGGGACTCCACAATGTTTCTGGGAAGGTTGTTCCAGTGACTGATCTCATTTTACCACGTTTATTATTTAATATCAAATGTCTTCTGGCACATTGAGCACCTGTTGCTCCTTGTCTTCTCCGTGTTGGTCACCATGAAGAAAAAGCTTCACTCCTGTTTGTAGCTGCCCTTTAAGTACTGGAATGCTGTGATGAAGTTCCCCCAAGTCTTCCCCAGGGAGAAAAGACCCTACACTGCTTCAGTCTTTCTTCATTGGGCAAATCATCCAGCTTTTCTTCTCATCTTTGTGGCACTTCTTGGGATGCTCTCTGGTCTTTCTACATATATTTTTAATTTTGCAGACACAAAATGGGTACAGGACTTCAGGATATCCTTATCCACTTCATCCAGGTTCATAAAGAGTTCTTCATACAAACTTATAAAGCATTTGCTAATTATCCCTGTAAAAGCTGTTCTGAACACTTCATATTTGTGTTACTCCCCCATTCATAACTGTAATATTTGACTTCACCTTCCAAGTACTTATAACCACAGTGAGTTTTGGAGACTTACAATTCTTGACACATGATCTAATTCTCAATTTCATCTTCCCCATTAAAGCCGCTATAAATACTGGCCTTTCTTATAAAATCCTTTCAGCAGAACTGAAGAATTCCAAAAGTTCACTTACTTCTAAATCAAACTCTTTTTTAAAACTTGAAGAAAAACACCCTGTGTTCTTAATCATTCTAGCAAAATACACTGATGCTCCAGGATTTTTCACTGTTCTTTATTCACTGTGATTATTTTCTGTTCCTCCTGATATTACAGCCTTAAATTAATCAGTAAATTGCATTTCTTTCTGACATAAACTCACTTTTTGGTCACTAATGATATAGTCCTCCAATTTTCCCCATTTTCATTCACTTTCATGTCAGCAAGAAATGGACTCAGGATGTCTCTTTTGGGATCCCCTACTTTCCATTCAGCGAGTCTGACTACTCTGTAATTTATGAATTTCCTTGCTAATTTGCTGAAAGTGCTACTCAACAGAGATGCAGGTAGTTAAAAATCTCCCATGAGTATCCATTTATATGGAGTATCTTCAGAAGAGACAGAATTTCTTCAGCACCACTTGAAATATGCCTAATGTTTGTTTTGCTTTGTTTATATTTCTTCACAGGAAAATTATTCAGCAGTTTCCTAGCACAGTAAGTATTTTTAAATATTATGGCAACCCATTTACTTGTTCCATTTCCGTTTCTCCTATACAAATTATGTTACAGTAATCTATACCGATGTCTATTAAAAAAATTACCTCATTAAGTTCATCTGAACCCACTAATGGATTCCAAATACACTTTCATAGCAAACTCACTTGCTCTTTCTGGACGTTTTCTGTATGTACAGCACAGGAGTTTCACGGATCTTTTTCTCACTTTTACTGTGACAGTGAATGGTCAAGTTACCTATTTTAAGCAACATTTCCTTTTCAGTATTTCTTAGCTACTTCAAACACCACATGACAAGCCCCACAGGATGTGATTTCAGAAAGCAAGTAACACATGTTCTCACATATTTTCATATTATTAATTTATATTACTTTAGTTACTCCTCTTAGCCTGAAAGATATTAAAGCTCCATAAAATCATTATTAATAAATGTCATTCAGTACAGACATGATTATGTCTGATCATAATTAGACTAAAGACACTGAGATTTTTTTTGAGTCTGAGAATTTTTTTTCAAAGCATCAGTCTAAGATTTTCCATAGGAAAGTCTTGATATAGCTCCTACTAAGGTCAGCAGAAGTTACTGGCAATTACATCAGCCTGGAAATCAGGGATAATTAGGTGAAAATCTATTAATTGACCTAGGAGATGCAGGAAAAAAACTACGAAGGTGAAACAGCTGAACTTTGAATGTGCATACTTAAAAGCCAGTAGTTAAAATCTGCATAATGCACCCAAATTCTACTTGTTTTTATATTAGCATTTTTCAGATCACTCTTCAGGAAACACAGATACATTTTGAATAGCAATTGAAGCTTTCTAATTTAAAAGGAACCTGAATTGTCTAAATACCTCTGAAAAAATTTTGTATGCTCCTGGTGGATTATTAACTAAACATTAACATTTCATTGTGGAATCTGCACAGAAGAAGGATGCTAAAATGAAAAAAAAAATTGTGACAATGAAGGATGAGAAAAGTTAGAGAAGGTACAGAGAAGATTAGCAAGAGTGACCATAAGACTGAAAAATATAGTCCACAATAAAAAGACAAAGGATTCAAAATGATTGAGTTAACAATGAGGTGGAAAACTGTCACAGCACAAAAGTACATATATGTGGCAGGGAAATAAGGTAGGCAACGCAGGGCCCAAATACAAAGGAAAATATAATGAAAATAGATCAATTCAGGTATGAAGACACATATTTACAACAGAAAGACCATTTCACTACAGGAAACATTTCCTGTGAGATGTGGTAGATTCTATATTACTATATATATATAAATAAAATGTGGGACAGTGAAAACAGTACAATGGCTACGGTATTTGAGAAAAATTAGTTCAGCTAAACCCAATGACCTATTTTCTACAGGAAGCCACATTAGATTATCAGTGTTCCTTGAAAGCTGTGACAGTTTCGATTAATAGGAGATTACAGAATAGGGACAATCTTCAAGACTATGAGTGTCAAGACTATGAGTATCAAGATTCTACTTCATTCTGGATATAAAGGGGTCAACATAGCTACAGAAGTCAATGCACTTGCTTAGTGTTAGCTGAATAAATCACTGTTGCCTGCTCAAGCCCTGTGCATTTTCTGCCAGTAACAAGATAATCCACAGCTTCATAACATATGTGGTTGGCTTCAGCCATCCAAGGATTTCACAGCATTTTTCAACCTGGAATTATCCTTATGATACTCTGTAGGTACCAGGAGAGAAGAAGCCATAGAGAATCATGTGTTATGAAGCCACAGGTCAGGAAATGGGCTCCATCCAACATTCTCCAAAGGCATACAAAGGCTTCATGGGCTTTGCAAACCAGCTTGACACTTACATGTGGAAATTTCAAGAATAGTATTCAGATAGGTATGTTTCATATTCCTCATGACCATAATGTCTCCTTAAACATGAGCACCTTGTTTATTGACCTAAAAGGAGAAAGTGCTCTCCCTTCTTAATTACTGAGATGATCTTCAGTTGTAATGTGTTGAAGGCAGCTTTGGTTTTGAGCTGTGGAAATCAATGGAAGCATCTCCATGTTTAGAGTGGTGTCAGGGACAGCCCCAATTAAGATCAAGCAGTGCCTTACAGAAATAATGCAAATAATGCAATTGATTCTAATGGGAGGCACATGAATGATATATCAGATTACAACTTTTATTGATAACAATTAATTCCTGGGCATATATCCATAGAAGCTTTTTGCCCATCCTCTACTAAATCTCAGTCTCCCAGCCAGCAACCAAATTTTCTTGCCAAGGATTCACTCCTGCTAATGCTGGATTCTAACACTGGCAATGTAAATCAACCAGTGTAAGTGTGAAAGCTGTCCTGCTTTCTAAAAATTTGAACAGAAACACTCTTTGAAAACACAGCTTCCTTCAATTCAGACTTTCTGAAGTCTTCCAGATTCCTGCATGTGACTCGACACAATAAAAGCAGGAAACAGTGAAAACTACTTGATGCTAAAGTATACCAAATGCTGCAAGGGCCTGCATCCCAAAGACCAAATGGATACAGTGCTTCTTTAAGAAAAGTTTTGGGGTTTGGTTTTTGTTGTTAGGTTTTTGTTTAGTTTTTTTGTTTGTTTTTTGTTTTTCATGGGTGACAAACTCTATCCAAGAACCTATTTCACATTTAAACTGAAAGGCATTGTACAAGCACTAATAGACACAGAAAGATTTCATTTTATAGTATCACATTCCTGTGAAAGAAAATGCTGAGCAATGGAATAAAATGGGACAAGCAGCTTTCCAGTCTGTATCAAAGTATTGATTTATGCACTTGCTTTTTCACTACAGTAAATACATCTGTGGAATTACAAAAAACAATCATCTTACAGAACAAGAACAAAATTCTATTGCTAATGTTTCTCATCTCTGTTGGAAAAGCAACCACAATCCATTACAACAAATTGCTAGAGAGAGAAAATAAAGCAGCAATTAACAAATAGATTTGGAGCAGTTCCATCCTTAATAAACCAACGTGGTGGAAAGTGAACAATTGATTGTTAGAGAACATCTACCTAGTCTTGAGAGATCACTCTTTTTCATCCATTTGGAATGATGTAGCTCTATCCACCTGCTATTAAAACCCTGATACACATATGATAGTGTGCTTTATAACCAGAGCTTATGTTTTTCTATTATCATCTTTAGTACATGGCAGCCTGCAGAACTAGTACCAACAAATAAACTGCATCAAAGCCTCAATTCTTGCTGGAGTGAAATGTGATCATTTTGAAGAGATTCACTCCCTCAGCCAAGCATTCACCACTTTAGGTCATACAGCACAGTACCAATACCAACTTCAAGGTTTTCTGTAAAGCACATGTATTTCAGACTTACATATAAAGTAACATGTATTTTAATAAATTTGTTGTACCATTACACACACAAATTGCTAATAAACATAAATATTATGAGTATTATTTATTTCACTAGTATTCACACAGAAATAGAAGAGTTTGCATAAAACTAACTCTGTGATCATGATCTAAATATGAAGAGGCATAATCAAAGTCAGGAGGTCTGGTGCTCATATCCAAAGGGCGCCGCATTGAATTGTAAATTTATTGTGCATTTGGACTATTCAAAATGGTTTTGTTGCAATTTATATGCCAGTAATACATAGTCTTAAACACCTACAATTTATTCTTTGTATAAAAACTAAGTATTAAATTTACACATTTTAAAACCCCTCTGT
This sequence comes from Parus major, assembly GCF_001522545.3. Taxonomy (NCBI): domain Eukaryota; kingdom Metazoa; phylum Chordata; class Aves; order Passeriformes; family Paridae; genus Parus; species Parus major. The sequence continues at coordinate 13,334,879 of NC_031770.1, read as the reverse complement.
TAAAGCTAACTTTCTACTCTGGTCTATGTTTATGGGTATTTTTTTTTTCTTATAGCTCTAAAATTTACCTCAGAAAAAGCTTTATAAATTCATCAGAGAAAACCCTGGAAGTGGGGAATTCCTTTGTCTGCAGTCCATATCTAGCCAGTTATAAAGCATTAATCATTTCAAATTTGGCAGACTGCTAAGCTAGTAAGTGAATGAATGTTGCCAGGCCTGATTAAATGTCACAGCTTAAAGACCAACAGCTTGTAGTAACAATGCCTGTAATAATGTACTGTTTCTGCAGCAAGGATTGAGGAAGAAAAAGCCAACACCACGAAGTAAAGTAACAATGCTGAATGGTTTCCCCATTTTCTTCCTCACAAAGCTTCAAGTTGCCCCCCCTCTTTCCTCCTGCAGGTATTATATGGAACAGGATCTCCCCAAAACCTGGAGAGCAGGGAAAATACCTTTGACCAGGAAATTCTATATTTACAGTTTCTAAGAGGAGATTCTTATTGCCTTTCAACACATTAAATAATCTTTTAAAATTGCCATGCATATATTCATTTAAGCTTCCTCTACACAGATTGGATTTAAAAGGTAAACAAGGGCAAATTTGGAAGTTGGTAGACCCTTTCCATCCTCAATAAACTTTCTTTTACTGAAGGTGACATAGGAAGGGTTTATGTGCCATATATTAGACTTCAAGCGCAGCATATAAGACATTTTACAGCATAATACCTCCAATTCCCTTTTGCAACCCATTTGCATCATTGGATGGACCCATAACAGCAGAGATATTCCTATATGTGAGGCAACTTCAGGGAATATAGTCTTAAAAATCAGAATAAGCTCTACCTGTGAGAAGACAACATCCATTTTACCCCTTTAGCTACCATTATCATCTGCATATGTGAAAGCAGCCCTGTGGCCACCTGGTGAGGGCACTATTGACAAAAATGTCACTCATGGAAAAGAACTGCCATTCCTGATTCTCTGTAAAAGCCCAAACTCTGTTAATCCTTCAGGATTACGCTTTCACAAATTTATGATCAATGAAGAGCAACATCTTTAAAATATGAGATCTCTACTTGCTTTCACTGAAGTAAAGAAACAAGTCCATTGATTAGATAAAGCTACATCTTTCCTTCTCTTCTAGACAGAAATCCAGTGAAACTGCAGCTAGGACAACTTTAGAACAAATTATTGTTAAAGGTTAGAAGTTGGAAAAGGAAAAAATTAACATAAAATTTATTATTTCACTGTCTGCTGATAAAGATTTTCTCTTCTCCCCTCTGACTGAGGAAAATCTTTATGCTACAAGCAACTTTAATTCCAAGAATGCTAAAATCAGGTTAGGAGAGAAACCCCTCTCTTCTTATGTTAAGTCTAGAGTTACCTTGTGAGAGACAGTAAATTTTCACTGACACAAATCTACTTTTAATTAGAATTTCTATTTGCACTTTAGTATTACATTTCCTCTTCACTAGTTATTGGTATAAATTAAAGATTCAGATATGATCTTCATTTCTATTCCACTGTATATTTAATGCTACTGAACTTCTTGTCATTCAATACACCAAGTACAATGAAGCAGAATTACACTTATTTCCTTCCAATTAACAAATGTGCAGTTTATTCTTTTGGTTTTTTTACCACAGTAAGGCCAAAATGTTTTACTTGGAGATGCTACAACAGTTATTCCTGTCAAATAAATATAATTGCAGAAATTGGGAATTTTTCATATTACAAGTCCATCTTAAAAGTTGCATAAATTAGCCTGAGATTTCACTTTATTAACTATGGAATTGCATAAGTCAAAAAATGCACTATTTTCTATACATTTTAAATATAACTATCCTGGAGTGATATCTGCTCTATATGCCAAGCTAATTAATCAGGAAATTAATAATCAAGGTATCCATCTGTTATAATACACAAAGCCCAGGTAGCATTTCATTTTTGCAATTCAATCTTGTGCAACCTTTCAAAGCAATCTACTCTATCCACTATCTTGAATAATGACAATAGACTGAAAGCAAAACAGATTAAATTCTGTGGCTTGAGATATAGGAATTCCTCTATAAACCAGTAATAAATTATGATAGAAAGTTTTTTGAAGGAATAGTAGCATCTGTAGAGTATGAACTTAAATACTTGCCTATTTTCTTGTGGTCTACAATGAGTAACAAAGCATTCAATAAGTAGATTTTGCTATCTCTAAGCTTACTTTTCATGAAGAGTACTGCACAGATTGGAAAGAATATTTCAAAAAGCCATGATTTCACTATATGAATTTACATAACTCTGGGGAGGAAGGCAGGGTTCAAAGAGGTCGTCGTTCCTTTTCCTACTTCTTTAATCAAAGGACTGTTGTCACAGGTGCTTTAAGGCTTTGTGAAGTAATTTTAAAAGGTTAAATGCATAGAGAAATAAGAAAAATAACATATAATTTATTAAGAGTGTTCATATTCCTCAAATCAGGAAATCTGGAACACCACAGAAAGAGTAATTTTCTCCTAAAATGTAAAAAAAAAAAAGGAACTAAAATGACTAGTGCTCTTACTGAAGGACAGAATGAGTTACAGTCTTAATTTCAGTTAGAAAAAACACACCACTGAGTGCACACCTACACTTAAAATGTATTTATGCATTTTTCAAAATAAGTCTTGCAATTTCACTTGAAATTATAATTTCTATTTTTTTCTTCATTATTTTTTTCATTCTCAGTATGATATACCACATATTGATATCAAGGAAAAAAAGAGACAAGACATTGTCCCCATGTTCTGAATGCTCCACACTTGAGAATTTATATTTTCTTTTGAACACTTCTCTGTAAATGGGCCTCCTTACAATACAGCATTTTTAAATTCCATACAGGTAACTTAAAAAAAAACAAGAAACAAACTACTAGCTTGCATGCTCTCCTGACTCCTAAACTATGCTTTCCTAAATAGTGCTTTCCTTGCAAAATTAATTAACTCATTTTTCATTTTTTTCCCAGTTTCACAATTCACAATGTGTGTTTAAAATCACAGACTCCATGTTTCAAGTTGGTCTGTTGTGAACAAAAAAATTGCTTTTATTTTCTGTGCAGAACAAAATTACCATATTCCAAGTTTGGTCATACTTTAACTGGCAGCTTGATTAAATGCCTCAAAAAACTTTCATTCTGGTAATTCTAGTTGAAGCTTTTTTTATTAAAATGTACAATACCCAGATGTATCACACATGAGCTACTTCATTCTTACCCTAAGCTACATGACATTAAAGGCATCTGATATGAATTTCAGGTGCAGTGGTTCAGCCAAGAAGTGACCATAAAACCACTGCAGGAATTACCTCTTGCACAGCTTCAGTGAAATCTCAAACTTCCTCTAGCTTCAAAATATTTAGAATCAAAGGGTTTTAAACGAGATTTTAAGTATTTTCTGCATAAACAGCAGGAAAATATATACAGAGCACAGGATGACATTTTCAGAAAAATACATACTTGTGCTGTTTTGTCCATTCAAAAATATTAATATAAATAGGCAACAAACAGACAATACACTAAAATGTTAACATGAACTCCATGGGAATCTGCTAGCATTCTGTCAGTTGTTCTTGTGACATTTTCAGGAATGTCTTATAATTTAATATCTGAAAAAAAAGTTGCTTTGATCCTGGGAGGTCTGACAAACCCTCAGATTTGCTTTGTATTTGAGTATTCAACATTTAAAAGTAGAGGTCTGAAAGAAACCTCTTACAGCTTAAAAAAAAAAAAATCTACCAAATACAGGCAGAAAGATAGAAAGAAATTCTTCTTTACTGTCTGAAAACTTTCCTCAGTATTTATTTAATAGGGTGAGAAAGAGAAAAAGAAAAAGTTCAAAATCTCTCTGAATCAAGGTTGAAACAGAAATTCATTGTCATTATTTCAATATATGGAACCTATTGTCCACAAACATACTTTATTTTTCTCCTTTAACATTCTTTCACCCTTTAACACCTTTCAACAGACAAGGCTAAAGTTGTTAAAAATACATTGTTCTTTCAGAAGAATGACCCTATTCTCTATCAATACCAGTGAAAAAGCTGATGCTCTTGCTCATATTAAATAAAACACCATATCACAGAAAAAAAAAAAAAAACCAGACCATTTACAGTTGGCACAATCCCAATGTGACTGACATAAAAGATTTATGACACTTCAGACAACAGAAAATAAAAATGTTGGAATGGTGATCATTTACAAATGTCACAGCTGATCCTCCCTCCTTGGCTCCAGAATTAGTGGTCAGAAAGGAGTAGCACAAACCAGCTTGAGAAGTTTATTTTGCCTTAGAGTTTTTTTGAGGGTTATAAATTACAGCCTCAGAATGTTTTTTCTTAAGAGGATTAAACACAAAGTGCAACTGTTTCATACTTCAAATTAACCTGCATTGCCTAGAGTGAATAAAGGAGAATTGAAAAAACTACTAGCAGGGACCATTACAAAACTGGAGCTTGAAGCAAAGAGAGATCACATGGTTTCAAGATATGCAAAGATATGTAAAAATATATGTAAAAATATATGTAAAATGTTGACAACTTAACTTCCACATTCACATATTATTAGGAAATGTTCCCACTGAAATGTGGGTTTCCTCTCTGTTGTTGACACCACAATAGTCCCTTGTACTGTCTATCTAACTCTGAGATGAGGAACATTTCTTATACCATCCCTCTAATTATGAAATTAGTGATTTACTAACCCCATGTCACTCTGCCTGCATTTAATTTGAGACCCATTTATTCCTGTCTTTGTAATTCTTTGTTGGGCCACTTCTTTGGGAGAAATCCAGTGATTTTGCTTGGCACACCTACCCTTCCATAGTAAGAATGCATAAATAATCAGGGGAATGTGTGGATATGCAGTATTAATAATCTTGTTCTAGTTCACAGCAGCACAAACAAAAGTAATTCAAGAATAAAAGAAGTTAAAGCTTTCATTTATCATGACTGATGGCGTTGTTGCACTCATCCAAAGTTTTCTTAGACCAGCTGAATCTATTTTCAAATTTAGCTTAGTGTTGTCTGGGTAAAAGAAATAAGCATTCAAAACACATATGCAGAGATGTTTACTTTGGGTAAAATAAATTGTGATTTTGTTTCAAAAATTTGTTAAAAATGTAGCTTCTTAGTGATTTCAAAAACAAACCCCCAATTCAAAAAGAAAAGAATCTTAGAATTTAACTTATTTACCCCAATGGTAGAAGGTAGACAAAGCTCCATTTGCATGCTTATTTAAATTAGTCAGCATTTTAAACAATTGATTTCTATATTGACTCATCAATCTTAAAGATACATTTTATTTCAGATAGAACTTAAAAAATTCTGACTATATCAGATATTATACCAGCTGTTGAAATGTCCAGAACTCTGCAACAGGAGGAGTGCAAGGCAGAACTATCTTGTAAGTGCTGACATGAACAGAAATTATATTGCACAGAAATAAATACCTGACATCTCTGTGTTCTGACAAAAAGATGTGGGCCACAAGAATGACAGTAAATACCTTTTCTTCACTCATAATAGAAAAATTTCAAGAGGATTTTCAACCACAGCTGGGTATTTTAGGCAGAAGAAAAGCGCATTTATATATTTATGTCAACTAAGCATGAGGAGATAATTTTATTTCAACACTGGTCACTTTTTATGTCAAATACTAATATTGTATTGCAGCATGTGGAATTGTTTGGATAAATGGTCTCTGTATGCAAATACTTACAGCTAGTCAGGAGGGTGTGAGCATTAAAGCTCAATACTTACATGAACATCACCCAGCAAAAGACAGGAGCAGTCCAGACCCTTCTGTCCTCATGGTCTTGGCCATTAGTCATGCTTTTTCTAGCACTGTTATGTTAGCATAGCATTACCTAAATATCAGAGCACTGTTCTATTATCAGAACAAATCTGAATTTCACACAGCATCATGGCTTCAGCATGGCAGACAGGCAGAGAATTCCCTACAGAGAGTGAGCTGGTGCTGACTGTACTCACCCAAGAAGGTAGAATAGAAATTTTACTTTCCTGAAGAATTAAACCCTCCCTCACACATTCCAAACACACCATCAGGGCTCCTGGCTGTGCTCTGTAAGCAGTGACTGTCACTGCTCTGTGATCAGCCAGCTTCTCCTGCAAAGCCCACTGAGTCAGACCTTCCAGAACAGGAGGGTGAAGGTATGCCGAGTTCCTTAATTTCAGGCAAATGCATACACAAAGAACATAACAAGCTGACACATAAATGTGTCAGAACTAGCATCTAAGCAACAAAACCTGTGTAAGCACTCAGGAGAAGAGTACAAAAAATTAGCCAAACACAACTTTACAGAATTTAAGTCCACTTCCAGCATCTCCACGACACCTCCAGACACCACCTCCATGAACAGAAACTGCTGACTTGCAGATTTCAGGAGAGAAAGTTGGGATTTCACATATTACACATATATATTTAAAAGATTTGTAATAGGAATAAGACTGTTACGGATGAATAACAAATGAAAATATGTATGTGAGAAAGCAGCAGCAGCAGGAATGATCAGGGTTAAAAGAATGGCCTTTTGGTTAACAAAGAACACTTCTTCAGGGAAACCACTCCCAAAACATCATTCCCAGATGCAAAATCAAGGAGAAGGTGTTTGTGTTGAGGCAAGTGCTCTGACAGGAGCACAGCACAGACAGCCCCTCCACAGAAGACAGCAATCTGACAACAGGAGGATGGCAGCACGCTCGCAGTCTATCACAGCAGCTCATTTTCCTGCTAGTGGAACATGCAGAGACATATGGCACACACACCTTCCCAACAGAAAACAGGCAGCGGTAGCTGCTCCTTGTTTAAGAGCTACAGAGCCTGAAGTAAGCAGAAATCTGAAGCAAAGTAACCACCATAACAACTGCTGACTTATAAACCTTGAGGAGAAAGCAGCAAAACAAAAGCTGGTTTGTCACCGTCAGCAAAGGGAGACCAAGAGATGCAGCGAGTGCTTCACACCCAGCAAGCCCCTGGATTTGTGAAAAAACACCAGAATTCCAGGCCAGACCACTCAGATGTTCTGATGGAAAAGTTCATGAGAGTGAGTGAATGAGTGGAATCTACGCAAAACATCTGTGACCTGATCAAATAATTTACTTAGACATTTTGCTACTTAAAAAAAAAGACAACTAACAAAAAAAACCCTGAGAAAGCAAAACCCAAACAAATAACCCCATAAAATCACTTTGCCTCTCTCAAAGGCTTGCACAGTTTTGTTTAGATACTGAACTTCTTGATCAGGTTTGACTAAAAGCTAGTAAAGCCTAGGGTAAATCTACAACAGCAGAACTCCAGTGTCTTAAACAGAAGCCAAATGATTCTTCTGAATTAGCATCTCTGTATTTCACTGAAATGAAACAGAAATCAATAAAATTAAAACATGATAAACATCAATTACAACAGAACTTTAACATACAAAAAATCCACGCTTCACTCCCCCAAAAAAATATTTTTGTGGTTTGTATTAAAAGTTTTGCTTCAGGCCCTCTCAGTTTTTCTCTGAAATACATATTGCTTGTTTGTTTGTTTATAAATAAGTATAGTTATAAAAGCATTCACTGCATTATATACAGAAATCTTCTATTTATTTATTCATGTGTGTCATGTCCCCAAATGAAAAACAGGCAGGCTGGAATTTATAATTCCCAAGATCATTAGAATGTGAACCCTTTCACTTTTGACACATTCAGTGTTATAATGATTGCAAAGATCTGCTAAAGTGCAGCTCCAGGACTGGACAAAGCTAGTAGAGGACATTAAATAAATGGATATTATTGATAAAAAGAAACATCCTTTTAGGAAAAGCTAGATTAGTGAAGGATTTGGAGAGAAAGTGAGATAAATTAACAATAATCATTAGTAAAAGCATTGAAGGCCAAAGCCATATCACTTAATTAGAAAACCTAAACAGTGCAACTGACAGCACAAATTAAGATGCTTGCAGATAGCTCTCTGTCCACAAGCAGAACATTTACAGAGCACGGCAGTAGTTCAGGCCAGAACTGTAAATACCACCAATGAATTCAAGAGTCAGCAGTCATTTTCATAGTGCTGGGAGCAGAGAAGGATTAAAGACAGCCTGGCTGGTTCGGTCACTGAGCTTGACATAAATCTCGAGTACCATGAGCTGCTGGAGATAAGTGTTAAATCTCAACTTAGCAAGACCTTGCGTGCTTGTATTAAATAAATAAAAAAAAACAATAAAGCCTCTGAGTTGTCAAGGTGCAATATTTCAGGGGTCTGCTTGCAAGACCTGCTTCTTTTCCTCGTCAGTATTGATTGCTCCTCCCTAAATTATATTTTCAACAGATATGTTTTAGATATTAAATTAAACTTGATTCAAATACACTAAACTTTTAGTAGGCAGCTTTTAAAAAAAATAATCTATTTTTAATATAAACCAACATGCATCCATGTCCTATTTATTGCTCCAGATGATGGAAAAGACTTTAAATGTGGGAATCCAACTGATTCTTGTCAGCATGGTGCAATACTGCACAAAAGCATGAAAATCAGGAGCCATCACTTCCGATCTTCCTGAGCCTCCAAAAAGGCCCAATTTTTTCACTGTTGTATTCAGCAGTGACTTGCATTCATCTGTACCTAAAAGACTATTATTAAGCAGAGATCAAAGATACACAGCTACTTTGATAAATGAAGGACTGACAGGGGCCTTTCACAGATCACAGAACTACTCATAACAGCTGTAAAAAGAAATATTTTTCCATACTTGCACTCCTAATTTTCCCCTACACTTTCCTGAAGTTGTTCTTTTTTCAGATAATAGAGAATAAAGAAAACTTATATTAAAAAGCATTCCCTCACTGTTGTCACTTGCCTGTAAACATGTTTATGAATAAAAAAATACCCTATAAATTGCCATGCAATATCTCAAAGTACAGAATGTTCTTCAAGCAAAGTAGCATTTCAAAGCATGTTATCATTCTATGCATATAAATGGATGAAGAGGCATAATGTCAAGTCGTGACCTTTTCAAAAGAGATGGATGCATTGAGAAATATATTCTCCCCACTTCCACATTTACTTCATGTAGCCTCTCCAGATGAAGTACACGTATCCTCCAACTCCCAAATACACAGAATTTAGCGTCTCTCTTCTGACTAAAAAACTATTGCTCTTCTCTTTAAATTCTGTACCAGTGACTCCTTTCTCAAAATTATATCTGTGTTCACAAGAACAAAATCCCACCGACCTTCAGTAACTAAGTCAGCAGTTGACAAATATCTTTACAAAGACATCTCCGTTGCAGTGTTAGCAAAACTTAGCATTTCATCTGTGTTTTTTGGTTTTTTTTTCCTTGAATGTTGAAATGGTTCCTTACACATTAACAGATCAGATTGTCTGCTAGTCTTGGCAACACGAGGTTTATTAATCTGCTATCCTTCAATACTGCTCTCCTGAGTCACTCAGGAGAGGACTCAGAACCCACAGATCTCTAGGAAAAGGTTGCCAGACGTTTCCCAGGAGTCAGCTTGAAACAGGTATTAAATACTGCCATTAAGTATCACATCTTTCCTCAGAACATGTATTTTTCATATCCAAAATAAATATCTGAGAGCAAAATGATAACAGAAAAGTGAAAATCCAGATCAGCCAGCTAAAGATTGTGTGGAGAAGAGAAGAAAGGTTAAAAATTAATGTGAAACAAAAAGAAGTAGTATACCCGACAAGGCAGTACAAATGCAGAAATTGAGATTTTTTTTTTTTTAGGCAGATGGAGGATGTCAGAATTAGAACAGCTGTAAAGAGCTGGCAGTATCAAATTTGCATTAGAATTCAAGTATGAGTTTCCTTAAGAAGTACATGCTTTTTTCAGAGCAGAAGGCAGACAGTAAACATAAAAATAAAAAAGGGATCAACATTAAAAAACAAAAAATCAAAAATTAACAAAAATCCCCCCCAAAAAACCCAACAAGTGAATTAGAAAAAGTTTGAGAAAGTTAGAAAATTATAGCAAATAATGTTTATCCTATTTGAAAACATGCATCTTCACTGAACTTTAAATATTATTACAAAATAAAAACTCTCTCCTCAGGTGAAACAGATGCATAGAACCTATAGCATTGAACAATGCAATGAACAATCAACAAGAATAGGGAAATTTTTATCATTTTCAGGTATTTTATCCTATGTTTTTCAGTTATTTCAACATTTTAACATTTCTAATTAGAAGTAGAGCTTAAACTGTCCTGTTCATGTCAGAACTTTCCACTGCTTTGGAAAAATCTTTTCTGTTCATTTAGGCACTTCTATTCTGCTTTCCAAAAATGGTTTCTTCCATCAAACAAAAATCCACTAATTTGCATAAAGAGCCACTCTGGAGGGATCCAGAATAGATTCTTTCAATGCATACTTAAACAGTATAGCTAAATACAGTAGTGACATGCCAGTTAAAGTAATTTGGAGAAACAAAGCCGAGATGTGAACCAGTGCTGGCAGAGCAGTCACTGCTGCTGATATAGTTCCAAATAATAAGTTTAGTCCTGGTCAGTACACTCATGATACTGATCATCCTCCACCTGCCCTCTCCTTTCAGCATTTCACTGGGTCAGGACTTAACTTCCCACAGAGCCAAATACAAGCAATGCAAAATTCTAATTGTTTTAAACTAATACAAATAATGCACACAGAAATTGACTTTTAAAATAGACAGTAGGCCCTCAGCTTTCCATAAAAAAAATTAGATAACTGCGACTCCAGACTTCTAGATTTGAATTATTTAATAAACCTGCCCATACACATTTCAATAAATGTTGAAATGTTGGTATCATCTGTAACTACACCAGCAGTCATGGAACAACACATCCATACTCACCACCAAACCTATACATATCTAAAATTTGGCAAAGATTTTACTCACAACCTTTTGTTACTGTTAGTTAGTTGGATAACTTAGCTAGTTACATTAAACTTAGCTAGTTTACAGTAAACCATGGCAATATTTTTGACAGATTTTTCCAGTGTTCACTCAATTACATTATTTAAAAAGCATTGAAGGTGTAGTGAAAGAGCTGTTCTAAGACAGCTTTAGAAGGTCCCAAACCCTTAGAGCATCACAGGTTATTTACAACATATATTAGGATAAAGAACGGAGATGCATTGAAACACTGGAGTAATCTAATTAAATTTGGCTGACTTTTTTTAGTGAGGATTTCATTTTCTCCTGAATTTTTTCCTTCCTTTTTCCATTCCTTAACCTTAACTCATATTTTACTCAGTTTTAATAAAGATATTAAAATGAAACAAATTTGGACATCCCAAACCATCACCACAAAATACATTGTTCTTCCTCTTGCAAAAGGATGGGTCTTTTAAACATTCTCCCCTTTCACAGAGGAGCCCTCCTCTTCCTTGTTGAAAGTCACATCTCAGAGGTTTTGGGGAAATAACGTTTAGAACAAAACCAAATTCTGCACTTGAAAATGCACATGCAGACTTATGAGACTTGAGACAGGCCTGAAAGTTGTAATTTTTTATCTGTATCTTAATCCTCACAGTGACGCATATGTTGACCTTCTGCACCTCTGTCCATCTGTGGAAAATGGAGAACTTTAGATAAATGTCTAAGGCATAAGGGAGTTTGTAAGTTTAAATTTCTGTATTAAGCATTATGCAAAGCTTAAAGTGGAACACAGTTATTTTTAGACTAGGTCCAGTTCTCTGCATACAGAAAGAAAATACTTAATCTCCAAAAGGTTTATTTTGCCACCATCATTACCTTCTGGCATTACCAGCAAGTCAAAGTCAGCGTGAGGTTCTGTAAAAAAAGAGAGATAATCTTTGCACTGAAGAGTTTTTGATCTGCCCAATAGGCCTGTACTAGGCCAGTGAAGTGACTCTGGCAGTGGTGCACAAAGCATTACCTGTAGAACTGGCACCACTCTGGACTTATTTCCCACCTCAGACAAAGGACTTACTGCAGGCTCCACTGAGCTGCCAACATCACAGCAATGCTTGTACCATGAGGCCTTCTTACATTGCTGGATAAACAAAGCCAAACACTTGTCTTCCATTTTGCCTGACTTCCAGAAATTGTCAGCATGGATTGCAGGAAAACATACTTCCCTGAGAACCAATGTTGACTGCCTCAGAGAAACAACTGTTTCTTTTTCAAATAGGTTTCTGCATAACTTTCCCTAGTGCAGCTAACCTGAGGAAGTAAATGCTTAAATTTCATCTATTTAAGCTTCGTTAAAACAGCATTTATCAGTCTGTTTGCAACACAATTAGGTGGAAGCAGTATGCTCTTGACCATGTCAAATAAACCAGCAGGGACAGTCTTTAAAAATGCTACATCCCTCATCCTAGGAAATACACAACTTCAGTCCTAAAATGTCTTGGAAAACTGCTTTTCAGCAAGACTGTTATATTAAAGAAATTATTAGATCTAAAGAAAACCCCAAACAAATTAATAACCCCCACAGAACAGATCCAGGATAGCCAAGATAGTCTTATTTTAAAGAAGATACCAGAAAACTGTCGTTTTTTATGTTGTCATACATATTGAAAAGCCTCCAGAAGACACTCATGCATCATAGTGTTCCTTTTTATAGAGGTAACCAGAGCAAGGTACATCTTAGTCCTTCATAAATTATCCAGGTGGTGACAGATCAAAGTCAACTAAGGCAAAAGGTTTGGGGAATGAAAATAAAATTATATATGTTGCATATGGAGGTGACGACAATATTAGACAATGCAGGATTAAAGAAAATTCTTTGCAATACTGGTTGAAAACCACTGTTATTTTTAAGATGTTTAAATAAATTAACAGAATTTTATTTAAAAGTGTATTAACTACCACACAAAGAAAAATGTCGCATACTAGTTACAGATAACGAGAAAGAGGGTTGAACTCAAAATACAGAATTCAGATTCTCAAAATACAGTTTGTTCAGGCCTCACTTTCTGGTGGTATAACTGTCAGAGAAAATGATGGCAGAATGATTTTCCTGGAGATATCCTTCAGTTTTCCAGACCAAAATCTTCAAAAAGAAATAATCCATCCATCTGGCTCTCTCCATCCATCAGGGCAAATCTTACCTCTTCAAACTAAACTACAACAATACATCTCAGAATCCCATTGCAGCCTCCCAGACTTCAATTCTCACACATTCTTCTATGTGCTCCAACTGGCTCATCAACTACCTGGTACTTATTGTATCTCTCTCCTCTTTACTGCAAGTCTGTTAGTGCTTAATCCCACATTCCCTACTTCAGACCTACCCCAATGCTCTGAACTTAAAGTGAACTTACAGATACTCCACAAGGAGAGGAGAGAAAGGAACAGAGTAACTTTTGGCAGTTCTCAAAATGGTGGCAACACCACTGCTGTCACCATTGTCTTTGTAGTGGTACAGCTACAGCTGTGCTCTTGGTGGCACAGCTTGGAAGGTTTGGTTTATAACCAAAACATTTGGTAGCTTTGGTGGAACTGCACCAAACTTGTTTTGTCCTTGGACTTGGAAGCACTGAGCCCACTGAACTGACCCAAAGATGCAGTGAAATTAGTGCAACTGAGCACTGATCTACTGTGCAAACACACAGCTGATCATGCCACCTCAGACACACACCTCAAGTACTTCAGGATCAGTTTGTGTAATATATACATAGTGCATCCTCAGATTTGAACAGAAGGTCTTCAAATGCTATCCACACATATCTTCTGCATAGAAAACACATTCGGAGTCAAATGTGGACATATGGGAGATAAAGACGAACACAGTCTGTGTGAGAATGTCCTGCACAACAGAAAATTCATGTCTGTGAACTTTAGAAGTAATGCTAAATACATGCAAGTTTGTAGGACTGGAGATTTATTATTTAGTTTTATTTAGCACTGAGCAGGAAAGCTGTTTTACAGTGATCCTGGATAAACAGCACATTCTGAGGAACAGGGAGGCAAGCAGAAGGCCAAAACTAACACTGAATGGATTCAGTCTGGGGGAAATTCTATTAGCACAAGTCTTGTTCCTGGACAGCCATTTCCTTTCATATTACTTATAACTACTGAAATTAGTCAACATCTTTCACAAAATATTAATAAAATAAATTCAGACCAGTTTTTCAGCATCACCTTAACTCAAGACTACATGGTTCCTTCAATTCTTTTTCTGTACTTGCAATGAAATAATACATAAAATACATATATTGTTTTTATTCTAGTAACATTCATTTGATGTTATTTGAATGCAGGGAAAGAAAGGTCAGGATTTCTCAGTTTAAAGTACCTGAAGGATCATTTGAGTTGTGCCAAGAACGAACAGAATTTTAAAAGTATAACGAATGACTTGAATGACATATTGGGATTTGAATGTTCAATACACTTTATTCTTAGAGTCAGTTAAAAATATTTAAAAAAAAAAAAAAACCAGAAAGAAGAAAAGCAGCACATCTGAAAACACATACATCCTAAAAGAATTCCCTAGAAGGAGAAATCTAAGATGTTTTTTGAAAGCAGGCCTGGAGAATGAGTAAAGTAAGATTGAAACCTAAGAGAAGATACATCTAGGACAAGAAGAGTATTGGGAAAAACAAGAGAAATGGTTTTATCTCATTTCTACAGGGAAAAATCCAACAAAATCTATACCAGCTTATTTTGAATTTGTTATTTTTGGTGAAGTTTCTGTTGGTTTGTTGTTTTTTTTTTTTCTTTCTCAATTGTTTCACATTCCTGAGCAACTGTATACAAGAGATTCTACTAAAAATTCTTTGAAACTGCACTTTTTAATCCTGTACACCTCCTACCTCTTCAGCACAAGTAATTTTAACTGACAGAAAATAGTCAAGGCAAGAAGTCGAGAAAAACAAATCCACAAGTTTTTCTAAAGGCAAAATCAAAACCTTTAGAACAGAAGGGTGGTTGTGAAAGTGACAGTTTCTGCATCATCTCAAATATCAGACAAATATATTGTACATCTGCTTTTTGACTCAGCTCCTCCCTAGAAAACGAAGGTAACTGCAAGCACAGTAGCCTCCTATATTTATGTATTTGTGGGGTTTAGGTAAATATAGTGCTAATATTAAGGCTCCTAAAGCTTTAATTATAATTCTTTGAGCATGTTATAAACCTTGAAAGCAAACACTGATCAGTGGAGTTGAATACTTTTTGAGAGTTGGCTCAGGAAAGATGAAGCCTACACTAAACAGGATAATGAAAATTGGTCTTTTTGATGACAGTTGACATGAAGCAGTTAAGAAATGTTAGACAACTGCAGTCGTTCCATGATTCAGAGGAACCATTTTAACAGCAATCTAAACATGGGATCCAAAAAGGACATTTTCCCATCTGCATGAAGGATTAATCTGTCTGACCTATCTAAGAATCCCAGAAGCAGCCTGTAATAACCACACTATTGCTCCTGAACACCAGGGTACCACACACTTCAAAGTCTGATGTGAGCTAGCTAATCAGAACTGACTATAGAAAAGAAGCACAGTGTCCTTTATAGCCCACATCATTACAAGATGCTAGTGATGGACTTTTCTCTGCAACCATAACACACCATGACTGTCAAAAAATTATAGCTGAGTCAACAGTGATCCCTCAGTTCATTCATGGACTTCTGCATTTGCAGCAAGCAGATTTTTTCAAAGACCACTTTCATATAATGAAAAATGAAAATTCATGTCAACCAACATGACTAACATATTTTTTTCTGTATTTGCCATTTGTTTGGAAGGAATCAGGAGCAGTTTTCAAT